>NW_017804131.1:794549-945243 GCF_001625305.1 Branchiostoma belcheri
ATTTGCTATAACACAGCCAAAAAAACTCAAATAAAACCATTCTAAAAGCCTGTATCACAAAAATTTAAAAAACGCCTAGGGGTATTTGCCCAACTGTACCTCCATACCAAATTTCAGGACCTTAGGCCCTAAAAAATGAAGAAGCTGAATCCATTAAAAAAATGGCAGGAGAAGAAAGGAGGAGAAGGAGGAGAAGAAACATCAGAAAAAGCAATATGGGTTCACCACCACTTCGTGGTGTGGTGAACCCATAAAAATACAACATTTTTAGAACAACCTACCTGGTGATCATTTCTGTGATATTGTCTTCTGTCAACATTAGGAGAAGTTTGGCTTCATACTGTTGCTGAATCCAGATGTAAGTTTTTGCTTTGTTTGCCAGGTCCTGTTTAAAAGCCTGAAAATGCTAAATGGAGCAGTAAAAGGTACATTTTAGAATCAGGAATTATCTAACAAATGCATGTCATTTGAAGTGAAAGTACATTTGACATCAGCAACAATACTAATCTCCTGTGAAGCTATACACAATACACTTGAAAAGCACATAGCTGTGGAACAAGTCATCACTTTGATCTCTATCCTTTTTCAAGGTTTTCTACAGTGATGCACAGATACATGTAGCACTATGCAACTAAACCTAACGGACATTGTCCCTAAGTCTGACAGAGTCTGAACAATCGAAAAAAGTACAAAAGTATTTAGCAGTTGACTCCGGTGTTGACATGTTGTTCTTGCACGAGTCAAGGATGTTAACATTCCAGAACACTGCAAACATGGTGTATAAGAATAACCCAGGAAACTTTTAACCAAGAATCAATACACCTCACCAATACAAAACAACCAGAAGAAAGGAGGAATATCCCAGAAAATGTAACATGCTTTAAAATTGTTATCTACCTCCACTTCCTCCTGTTTAAGTCTCCCTCCAGCAGCCTTGGGACAGAAGATGCAACAAAGCAAGCTTAGACTCATTGGTGCAAATTGAAAGACAGACTCATTCACTGTCTTAGCAGACAAAATCACATCATCATGCAAAGACACACAGCTACAACAGTCCTCCTCACCATATCCAAAAAATCTATGAATGGCAAGGACATTGACGTAATGCACATGCATGCAGGTTAGTCTAGCAGAGAGCACAAATCACCAAAAATCTGAGTGCAGTGCGGGTTAGATTTGCAGAAGAGAAGAGAACTTGATGAACTTCACAGTCTGGTAAGCAGGTTTAGTACAATGCTTCCCAAGCTGACAGAATTTTATGTACCTTTGTTGGTCAATATGTTTGTTAGTTATTGATATCATCCCTCAAATTGCTGAACAGTTAGAATAATACATGTAGTATTGGAAGACTTTCTTAGCACTTTCTTAGCATAAGATTATAAGCACCACACATTGTATCCATTTTTACTAGCCAAGATTAAGCAAGAATTATATACCATGTATTAACTAAATACATGTATGACAAGGACAAAATACTCCCTGTGAGAAGGGGAGTTACCTGAAATTCATCCCCTCTACCGATACCGGGGATGCTGGCACTGAAGTCCTTCAGTCTGATCTCTGCTCGAGAGATCCAGGTCATCAGAGCCTGGTACTCCTCATTCTCCTCCCGGATGTGCAGCTCCACCTGGGACGGCTCCTGCATGGTGGAGAAATTGTTCAGTCAATCATTTCTGACAATGTCATTGTGTGCTTTTATCCTACAAAAAGCTTCTGCTTTACTTTGTACTTTTTTTGTATAACTCATTGTCTAACAGCAGCACAAAACATACTTAACTCCACAGTAAACAGCTTTCTTTATAAAGTAGATAAACAGTATTTGATCATCTGCACCACAAGTGTTAATGATGGCATATGAAGCCATGCCTCACCTGCGGTGTCTCCTCCCCTGTATCAGGGTAGGCCTGCAGGAACTGTGCCACGTATGTCATGATGGACTTCTCATCAGGCTTGCTCACATCCACGTCCTGGTGTGGAAGATTAAGACAGAATGGAAATAAAAATTCTATCAAGTAGGTATCTCCATGTTCCCACATTTGTGTCAGTGAGGTCATTAAAAGTAAGAGAGGGACTGATAATCTACATCCAAATATTTGACCATGTTTTACAAGCCTGTCTCAAAATTCTGATAAAAAATTCAGAATCTGATGACTAAACTTTTCTATAGTATATGACAAAAGAAAAAAATTCTCAGTTAGTACAAACTGTCACTGACCTGGGGTTCTAAAATTCTTGGAATTCCTAGCTTTTCTTCTGCCGTAGTGAAGGCATGCTCCAGCCTTTCCAGGTTAGACTTCTGTTTTATCTCTGCCATGTCAACCAGCTCTGGCTTCACTGAGTGGATGAGAGCATTGAATGCTATACCGTCTCTCCAACTCTTCCCAAAGTCCTGTACTTCCACACCTGCAGTGCTCACTCGCCTGATTGGGATAGCAAAATTGACACACCAGCTTTAGATACAAGTAAGCACCTTTTGTATAAATGTAGTTATACAAGTTTTGCTTGAAAAGACTGTTTTACTTATTATTTACTTGTTATACATGCATGTTATTCATCTTGTTGAACTGCAAAAAAAAGGAAGGAATTTTACCTACAAATTAGTCATGCTCTTTCAACTAGGTATTGTGAGTGGTATCAACAACAAGGTTCTAATGATGTTTACACAGTGTGGTGTAATGTACAGCAATATTCATAGCTACATGAATGTTGGACTCACAAAACCTACACCAATATTACCTCTACTACTTCAAATAACTAACCTGGCTGCAGCCTTCTTTGCCCACTTAAGAAGGGCCTTTTTGGCTCCGGCCACACCTTTGAGGCTGACTACCTTCTTCTTAACTGGTGGTTCACCTGGAACAACAATCACAGTTCATGTTGTAAGTAACTGACCTTCACGTGAGACCAATTCAAATACTACTTGTGTAGTAAAACAACAAGTTAGCAACAATCATCCAGTAACAGTTAGTTATTCTAGTTATAAACTTTGGACCTAACGGCAGTGAACCTTAATCCGACACTTTTATGCACAAGCAAGATTGAATGATGAATCCACAACCAGACATTCGGTATTTTCGTTAATCATTTAGTGCATCTTGTAGCCTGTTTTTAACGCCATACCTATGTGTGTGTCACTCTCCCAACCATTGAGATATTGCGGGAAAATTGCGTCTTCAACATCGCTCCCGATTTCACCGTGCCCTGCGTATTCTGTTCTAAGCGAAACCTTAATCCGACGCCATGCAACAGTGTAGCTGTTTGCCTGTAATTTTGCTATTCACAACAACATTTTTTTCTCAATCCCTTTGTCAAACAACAGACACTTATACAAAAATAAGTCGGTAGGCCGGTGCACCGCGGTGCAGCGCTACATGAGATCACGTGGCTTGGGACTATTGAATTTACAAAGAAGGGGACCGCATTCGAATCAGTTACGGCGGGGCATTTTAGTTCCAAGAAAGGAATAATTGAAGAATTTTACAATAATGATACCAGTCAAAAAACTTAATTCTGCACTATTCCGAAGTATTTGTCACTAATTTTGGCGATAATACAAGTGTTGCGATGATTTGCCACATCCACGTACAGACTAGTGGTATCGTCTTCAACAACAACAACAAGTACATTTCGGATTCAAAATGGCGGTCGTGTTCGATCGGCCGCTGAATGACCATAACGAACTCGCTCTGTGCTTAAAAAGAAGGACACTTCTAGGCAAGTGGTTTGTCCACAACAGACACTTTATTAATTGTTTTTTATTCGCTGTGACGTTGAATGTATAGCATGAGGATGTAAAGGAGAAATTGTCGATGTTTTCACCACTGTCCTTCCGGAAGCTTCCTCCCACGACATGCCTACCAGTGTAAAACAGGCTGAAAATTTTCATGACTTCATCTCCACAACATGTTGACTTCGTTAGCTCACTGTTTCAAGTTTTTAGGCTGTATACCTTATTGGGTTTGTAAAGCAATTAAAAGATTTTGCATATCAGTGTTAGATCCTAACAGACAGATGAGTGTTGAAAAGTGTCGGATTAAGGTTGCGTCGGATTAAGGTTCACTGCCGTTATAGTAAGGTTTGGTCAGCTTTAACAAGTCCCTGTACTTTACGGACGCTCAAAAAGCGAGCGCGTGCGCGTGGTTTTCACCATACATACTGTGTGTTTTACTATGAGGATGGCGTTCAGCACCAAGGACAGGTACCGTTTGCATAGAAACATGTGGTGCCGAGGCTGATTGAATTAGCAGATTCCGGCTAGCTACTATACTTTGACCAAATTGAATACTTATTGCTGCTGACACTGCCTGTGTGTTTTTTTTTTATACAAACTAGTCCGAAATTTTTAGCAGAGAGCCATTATTTTTTGTGGGGATTGATTTTTGGCGGTAAAGTAGTTGTGGTTATCAGGGTAAATTAGACCAGTTGTTGTACACAGCTGTGTAGAAGTCACAGTGGTACGGTCCACTCAGTCTGCGTCTGTTGGAGCCACGCGGGGAAGACCAGGAATTGTTTGTCAACTTTTTGGTAAATTTTCGGCTTCCAGTTCGAAAAATCTTCATTCTAACTTGTAGAAGAATCTTCGGGGATGGTTCTACGGCGGACTTGTGCCGTTTTCGGGATTTTGGGCGAAGAAATTGCGGATTTCCTGACGAGGTGGATTTTGGAGAAGACGAGAAAATGGCGCCCAAAGGATGGCGGCATGGTCGTGGGGAGGGCTGAGTTTTCACAAGGTAAGGCAACAAGCCGTGACGTAGAATTTATTTTCCACAACCTGATAACAACACGTTTCGGTATATTCGTGGTAAATTTGTGTGATTTTAAGAATGCAACACGATGGTTTGTGTAGTTTTGGGTCGTTGTTGTTTCAATATATTTCACTGTGATATTCACTCTTCACGTCTTCTCCCAGAATATCACAGTTAGGTATTGCTACTCCTGAGTTTAATTTTCAAGAGAAAAAATAGACGTTTGTTTCTGTATATCTGGTCTAATAATTTTGCCCATTGTCTGTGAAACAGAAAGGAAACATGGGTAGAATATTTGTGGGAATTTCCCTCATGGAAAACACTAGCCTAAGAAAAAAAAATATCGATATGCATGCAACATTTCTCTTCATTTGGCTAGGTATTTCAGACTGGGATAAAATGACAAAGAAACACCACTTTAACTTGTTGTTTCTTGGATTTGCCAGCCTTTTTTCCTGATTAAAAAAACATTTACTTGTAACATTCAGGTTCTGTGTCAACCCCAAAATCCTCATTTTTTGCCCTAAAGTCTGTTTTTGAAGCTTCAATAATTTTAGGTATTGGATAGGAATTCTGTAATGTTGTTACATGCATCTGATTTGTTTTTGTTTAATCGTAGAACAAACTAATTTAAACATCGAACATTCTCAAGTTTATGAAACCAAAAATACATGTAAACCTCTAAATTTTATGTACATGTGTAAAGTTAGTGTAATAGTCACATACATGACACTGTGTTAAATTAAACCAACTGTACAGAGTACCCTTGAGTGTCTACAAATGCATATCAAGTCTTAAAAGTTGTTATGACAAGTCTCCCCCTGGGTACAATTTTTGTCATCAATACCCTAAATTGATTATTCTTTATACATTTAGGTGATTTAAGTGTTAGCTGTATGTTTTTAACATGACTTTTAAGCTCTTCAAAAATGTCATCAAAAGTTTCTGGTCTACTAGTAGTTGTTAAGCTTTTTATTGTCTGTGTATGACAGGCCTGATAACACCTTGTAACTTGACCTTGTTTTCATGTGATTCTGTAAGTTAGCTGTGTGCTGAGGGTTTGCCAGCTCTGCAAGTGTTCCTGTCCAGATGAGATCAGACTTGTGATGGCAGAGGCACCTGAGGTGATCGGATACAGGAGTATCAGGCCAGGTGAGGAAAATTGGAACTCTGCATTTTGCGTACCATTTATTTGATTATTTGAGACAAGTGTGTAACTTGGTATCTCTACATAGTTGGCTACTGACTGATGCTGTAGTGATGATTCCTGTCTGAACCTGACAAGACTGGATTGGACCAGACCAGACCAGGTGACCCCAGAAGACCCTAGAAAAGAATATCAGGTGAGAAAACTCTTAATTCTGCATTTTGCAAATTCCACTTGCTTGGTGTATTTGAGGAAGGTGTGTAACTATTTATCCATGCAGTGATTTGATTGAAACTTTAAAATTCATTGTCTGAATTGTGAACCAGCCCAGTTACAGAAGTTGAATTTGTGGCTCGCATAGTATTTGGAGTATCAAGGGATGCCAGGAGGACTAAATTGTTTTGCCTAGGCATTGCTTTATTGAAATTCTGCACAACATTGTAAACATTTTCTTAGCACGCCAATCATTGCTTTCAATACACTGACTTGTGTTCTGACTCTTCAAGATGACATTGTGGATGATCCGGAGACCAGACTTTAGCAGAATGAAGGACCAGACTTTTGTTGGCAGGTCTCAACTTGAGTGTGTAAAAGAAGATAGGAGGTGTGAGTTTGTTTCCTCATAAACACAAGACAACACTCCACATACACACACACTTGCACTCGCAGTTTTCTCTTTTGCCCTGAGTTCACTCTACACTGAGAGTCGGCAAGCCTGTTTTAGGTGAGGAGCTATTTGACGTTAATCATGTTTAATTCCATGACAAAGGACACTGAAAAATTCTTTGTATCGTATATTATGATTAGTTCAATGCCAAATTGCCCAAAAATTGTCACTTTGGAGCTATAACAAAAGTATCGTAGTCGGCCACTTCAATTCCACGTTTTTATCCTGAATGTTAAGCATCACTGAAAAATTTTTCATATTTAGTTGAACATGCCAAAATGCCGCAAAATTGTCGCTTTGGACATAAGCACAGTTGAAATTCTCCCGCCAAAAAGCTTTGAATTAAGTCCACGTTTTTATCCTCTTTGTATCGTATAGTGGAATGCCAAATTGTCCCAAAATTGTTGCTTTCAACCCGTATACTTCTAAATTCTCGTGCCAAAAAACTTTGTATCTTAGTCGGCCCTTTCGCTGCCACGTATCTTGAATTCATGTTACTTTTTTTAGTGTCAAGGAAGAATTTTTCATATAATGTTTAGCCAAATTGCCCAAAAAGTATCTTAGCCGGCTATATTAATGTCTGATAGCTATCCTCTTCAAAATTCTAGATTTGGACCTTTGTTTGCACTTAAATTGTCTTGCCAAAGTCCAATTTTTCCCGCCCAAAAAAACTGATTGGCACCCTTACCTGGTTAATTAATTGGATTATGTTTTCCCGCCAAAAAACTTAATATATAGAGCATTCTAACCTTGAACTTGTGCCCCCCTCCCCACTCTTCCTGCCCACCTCCCACACTTCTTTCACAACTCAGAGTATGTTAGTTACACTGTTCTCGGACTTCTAAGCACATGTATAGTCACCACAATCGGCTACACGAACACTTGGTTGATTGAGTGCAGTTTTTCCACCACTTAGACTTTAGAATAATCTCTCACTCTCCTGGTCAGTCAATGCACTAAGTGTACTCCCCGGGGGATGTCTTTTCGGAGACATTGATGCTTCGACACATCAGTATACCAGTGCAATTGACGGACCAGGAGAGCCGGAGATTATTCCTAAGTCTAAGTGGTGGAAAAACTGCACTCATTCAACCAAGTATTTGTGTAGCAGAGTGTGGTGACTGCATGTGCTTAGAAGTCCGAGAACAGTGTAACTAACATACTCTGAGTTGTGGAAGAAGTGTGGGAGGTGGGCAGGAAGAGTGGGGAGGGGGGCACAAGTTCAAGGTTAGAGTGATCTATATATTAAGTTTTTTGGCGGGAAAACTTAATCCAATTAATTAACCAGGTGAGGGTGCCAATTAGTTTTTTTGCTGGAAAAGACTTCAAGGAATCAGCAAAAACAAAAGCCATATACCCAAAGTTCTTTCAGACTACTCCCAAATTTTCATACTTTAACACTGAAAACTGTCTACTGACTTGCCTCACAGAACTTCTGTACCTTAAACACAGGCTACATTTCAATTAGGAAGCTTTTTTACATAACATGTCAACTATTAATAAATATAAAACCTCTCACTCAACAGTCTATCTACTGTTATGTAATTCTTTTTACCTGCAACTCTGGGGCCGTCTTTGCCGCACAAATCTGACATTTTTGCTGTGGTCATGTTCAGATTATGCTTATTATTACATCCTGAGTTCTGAATTCAACAATCTGAAGTTTTACAAATCAAAGTGACTTGTCCTGTGTTGTGTTGTATGTACCAGTGGCGGCCGCCACCAGCCTTTAGGCTGCCTGGCTCCCACTAATGTAATGCATTGTGGCATCACCAATAAATGAAAGTGGCCAGTTTTACTTCAGATACGCCTTTTTAAGTGAATGACAACTTAAGACCCTGCAAAATATTGGCTCTTGTGCAACTGGCTAAAAGTCCACCACCACAAACAAGTACAAACAGGTGTCTCCTGAATTTCTGTGAAGTTTCCGTGCTGTACACGCTTTTTAAGTATCCTTGTTGGGCAAAATACACCTCGCGATATTTTGCCAAAAATGGACTACTTTAAAAGCGTGTACAACACGGAAACTTTGCAGAAATTCAGGAGACACCTGTTTGTGGTGGTCAGGATTTTTAGTTCAGTTGCGCATTAGGGCTTGCAGGGCATTAGGTGGTCATTTGGATTGAAGTAAAACTGTCAACTTTGATTTATGTATCTTCAGATAAAGGCATCCTCTTCAAACTTAGGAATAATAAATGGGAGCACAGTCTGGACATAACCACAGCAAAAAAAAAAAAAATCAGATTCGTACAACAAGGATGGTCCCAGAGTGGTCATTTGTGTTCATTCTCTAAAACAAATTGCACACTACTTTTAACTCAGAAAGTCACTTGAGAGTATATGATCCTCGTATTAATGTTGATCTTTTGCAGAGACCACTGGGACCAGGAAAATAGATCCTCACCCACTGTCAAGGCCATACCTGCTGGTCACTGGACCTCACACTGTGACTTGACTACATCTAAAGCCTACAACAGCCTGTCTACCTGTGAAATGACTACTTTTAACTTAGAAACTCAGAGTCACTTGAGAGTATGTGATCCTCGTATCACTATGGTCTTGCAAGGACATTGTGTTCCAATGTCCTTGGGTCTTGTAAGACCGACGAAATGCCTACCATCTATTAATGTTCTATCTGTTGCAGAGGCCAGGGGACCAGGAAAAGGGATCCTGACCAACTGACATTAGGCCATACCTGCTGGTCACTGGACTTTTATCAACCTATCACTTTAAGTACTGTTTAGTTATACTACCTAAACCATCTGTGACTTGGCTACATTAAAAGTTACAAAAATGTAGAAAGCAGCTACAGAGTAATTATTGATCCATGCAAAATGAGTTTTGTTTTGCTGATTCCGTAAGTAAATTCCTCCCTTTCAAACATGACACACAGCTTATACCTGTAGTACATTTCACTCAACAGAAAGAAAGCACAACATTGCCAATGCTATTTTCTGTAAAGAAATAGGACATATTTCCAACAGTCATTATGAGACCAAAAGTATTTCCCCAGACATCGACTCCATCATTGCTTCAAAAGAGTTGTGGAACAACTATATTGTGTTTCAAATTTGTATATTTTGTTAAATATGAATAATCCTGCTTGTTATTTTACAACCAGAGACAAACACATATAATTTTAGGTAAATCAGAGGTAAATGCTTGAAAATTTTATTTTATTTTTTTTTATTTTATTTATTTGCACATTGAAACAAAAACATAATGCAATAATACAAGAATGAAGTTAAAATAGGTGCAGGAGGAGGGCAGAAGCATTATTCATCTTTGTATGTTTAATATTTTTTGCTCTTGCTTCATCATGTGGATTGTCATTTCTTCACACAAAGGATAATTTTTTTTCAGAAGAGACTTTGAAAAAAGGGAATCAAAATAAAGTTTTGTGGTTGTTTTGAACAGATTATCTTCTGAACCTTCCTTGAATGTTACATTACCTTACATTTGCACTGTCATACATTGAAAAATCAGAAAACAATTTTGTCAGATACCAACAAATGCCAAATATTGACTGCATGTTATCTTCAAACATAAATACGGCTAGAATTCATGATCATTATGAAATGTCTTTTCACTTTATCGTAATTTTCCATTTTGAATTCTTTTATTTGCCTTAATATTGTTAATTGTTGCTTTATCAAATGTTTTGCGTCACCTTATACATTTTTTCTTCACATGATGGACAATTGTCGTAATACTAATAGAAATGTTTTTTAAAAGGGTGGATGTGGATCATAATGAAGAAGATATCAGGGAAAACAGTTTGATCACAAATGCTGTTGAAAACATATCCCATTGCTATACAGAATGCATTATGAAACAACAATTATTAAAAGTGCTCTCCTCAATAGGAAAATGTACTGTGTTCTCCGTCATATTTGCAATAAAATATTAGTAACAACCTTAACCTAGGTATTACTAGTAGTTAGGAATGTGAACTCTTTCAGAAATGACAACAAATAGCAGGGAGGGCCAGGCCTATTTGAGTTTCAGCAATGGCATTTAGAACAAAAAATTCAGAGGATCGCAAACACGCCCTTTCCCAACATCTTTCATTGTCATTTTTAAGGGTCTGCATGGAAGGTCCTGATCACGCTTAGCGCGCTAACTTTTGTAAGGCAGTGACCACGATTTACACTTGATATTAAATCAGAGTTGTTCGACTTTAAATTTATGCAAATAGCAAGGTGCGAAATTCTGCAGAGCAACGACCCCGTATCATGATGCTTCACTTAATTGTACAGGCTGGATGTTTCATTCCACACATTACGTTTAATGGTGAAAAGAACGACCCAGCGTCCCGTTGTGCAAAGCTAAAATGGCTGATTACGCATCGCAGCAGGCAGACCCAATTTTTGAAAGAGTTCATAAATGAAAGTAGACTCACAGTCAAGTCCGATGTTCTCTTGTCTCGTGGATAGGTGACAGGTCCCTCAGAAACACAGGCGGGTCCTCCAAGAATATGGACAGGAACACAGGATAGCTGACAAGTCCCACAATGTCAAGCCTAAGGTGTAAAGAAAGATCACAGGCTAAATATAACTACTCACAGAGCATCATATATTGCATTTATAAGTCACATCATTTGTTAATGTTCTAAAAACCTGATTTTGGTTGGGGTTTGAGCTGAGCTTTATGATTTGTTTAATAGAACATTCTAGAAAAGGTACACATAGAATATCATGACCATAGAAAATCACATGTAATACATATATCACATAAAATATTATACATCAAAACAATCAATATGAAAAGTTAACACACATGTTGACAGGAAAACATCATACTATCATAGCCAATGGCAAATTGATACAGACTTGAAATACCTCATTTTAGAACGGTTACCATTACAACACATGAAATGCATTTCAAACATCAGTCAAACAACATTTAAGCACAGCTCATATTAAGGTAGTAAAAGGTGAATAAATTGAAAAATGCGGCTCTGAAAAAGCGCCCCTTAACGGCCGTTTTACTAAGTGCAAGCTTAAGCCCCTTTAACCCGGTCGCCACAAATACTTCACACCATGCATTCTGTGTTTTAGCTTCATTTCATTACAATACGTTCGGTTTAAATAGAAACCACTATATAATGGACAATGTTAAGTGCGACTCACCACCTAAAACGGACGTAACGCGTCTTCCAAGAAGAATTTTACCGGAGCTCTTTCCCAGTCCATTGCTCACTGACCGTCTTCCTGCAGCGTGGTCTTAGCACCTGACAAGAGATCACCAGAATTTGCATATTGTCAATTAATTAATTATATTAGATTAGCTTAGACGCAGGTGTGATCTCATTTGTTAATGAATCATCATAATTTGCATTTCTTTGCTAAGCTTAATAACGTAATAGACCAACACCATTATCATTATACCATTATTTGCCTTACAAATATATCATTCGACCTTAAAGATATTCCTTCAATCATTTATTTCAATAGATGACATCATTGGTTTTAAAAGGTTTGAACACAATACACCTTTACTTTACACAGTCCTGAATTGCAATATGCTTTTAACAAAATATTGTCTAGAGTGTTTCTCAGTTTGATATACCTTACAATATCATTAATAATGCAAACATTACATTTTGGATCAATCAACTATTCGGTAATTTTTTTTAATATTTTTTTCGCTCTTTGTGAAGCTAACGCCTTTCCTGGCGCCCTCCCCACCATTAATTTCTTTCAGAAAGCTACAATCTTTCCTTGTTATTTTCCTTAATTTAGTGCATTGAATTTCTCTATTTAAATCAATGAGGATTAAAGAATAATCAAAAGGCTGCCTTATCACTTACCTTTCTATTCCGAAAGAAACCCTGCTTCTATAGTTCTGACACGTTAAAATGAATCAAAAGCGCCATGGATCAAAAGCGCCCCGCAACGGCGATAAACACCACTGCAGTAATAGGAGGAACCATGGAGGAACTGAGCCAATGTATTGCTGTAGTTCTACAACGGACTGCTAGGGCCGCTTTTGATCCATGTACTGTACTTCACTTTCGTAACGTGTTCGCAACGTATCCCGAGTCCATTTAGCCACAGCACAGGCCTCTCCTGACATGCTAAATCTCTCCGGACGGCCATTTCTAATCATTGCCGAAATGTACAGGCGAACTATAAATTGAATCTGACCCCGTAAAGTACTAGCGGAGCGGAGCGTTCTTGTTTTAGTTTGTCGACAAATAGATCTTATCTTATAATAAGTATATCTTAGAAAGTGTGCGGATTGCCTAACGCTGCAATATAATCTTAGGCGCCTGGGGAAGCTGCTTGGTGAGCAGAATTTTTGCAACACCGTCTTCTGAAGCAAGAACAACCACCTTCTGACAAAAGTTCAATGTGTTCAATAATGCAACATTCGTGACCATTTATCAATCTTCCCTTTCTAGTCTTTTCTCCCTTCTTTAAGTTTCTCACACGCCTGGATTAGCACGATTCAAAGATAAAGTCATATTTGATCCGTATCTAATAAGAAACATGCACAAAAAGTAAAACACAATTTTTGTTTGTACCCACTTTATTACTGTTAAGTGGTAGAAAGATAACTGGTAACAATATAGCCAATCAATGTCGCTGAAGGCATCATCACACGTGTGTCACAAAAAAGCAGATGAATTTACAGAAATATACTCCACCATACACTATATATACATAATAATGCAGTATATACCTTTTATGTAATGGTGCTCAGGCAATAAATCACATTGCTATAATATAATCCAAATAAATAAATAAATAAATAGAAGACTGCCACCCTTAATGAGCTTTTCCATCAATGAACAATATCTGTGTTAGAAATTCTAATCATTCACTTTTCCCTACGCAGAGGATACCAAGGCCTGTTTTATATATTACAAAAGCATATGCAATCCAAATTTATGAACCTTTCCCATCATAAAGTATAATTTCCCACCATACAATATTCTATAGTTCACAAAAAACAAATCATTGCAACCATGGATTCTGTATATATACTGGTGCGACATTTGTTCCGACACGAGATATATACCACACGGCACAGCGGTGTCACATACACATAAGAAGGTGTGATAAGTATTACATTCAAAGCTATTTGTCAATTTAGGTTGCTCAGAAGTATAAATACTTTGGAGGCAGGGCCCGGCTCAGTGTTTTGCACGTATGTTTTAGGCTTTTTACACCTCTTTTTGTAGTCCGCGTTTATATATCTCTATCTCTTGTGATCGTCAGGAAATGATATAAAATGCATCAAAAACACGTGAGAAACACTATCTGCTAGAAGGTTATCAATGTCTATCCTCTCATGTTATGTATGTACAATAAAAGTCTTTATTCATAATCACCATCACTGGCCTCGTCCATCTCCCTCATCAACTTCTGTTTCCTGACAACAAGCGTATCGTATGTCTCCTTTACATGCGTCACCATGTCCGCCAACATTTTGGTAGTTGTGTCATCTGATATTCCTGCGTTGTTCTCGCGTGCGAAATCCTCCTCACCAAAGGGTTCATTTATACCGAAACCGTCCCCTCTTTCCTGCCAGTTTGCTACGATAAGTTTCTCATAGTTGACGTGGAAAATGAAGTTCTGAAAGAGCTCCGCTTCCTTGACTCCATATTCGAAGAGGTGTGCGTTGTGCCGTATGGTCTCTTCTGTCTTCAGATCTTGTGGATGGGTGACATGAAATAAAACCCTTCGCCAACTCTTCAACATTTTTGTACCTTCGTCCCTACTTTTTGGGTCCCGCCATTTAGACTCCGCAACGCTCAAATATTCACGGAGGTTTTTATACCCGCCAATAGCCTTCAAGTAGCTCTTACGGTTGGCCAGCCTGTAGCCTGAAATGGGTCCGTACATTTTCGACAGTTGTTCATTGACATGATTGAGCTTGTTCCGCCGTGTTTCTTTCTTCTTGTTCTCGAGATAATTCAGAAAGAACGTTACAATCAGTACAGCGCTGGAGAAAGCCGGCCACGGGATGTCATGGCAATAGATGTAAAGCTGCACATGAAAAAGAGAAGGTATCTTAGTAGAAGTCGTTACTAATTCCCATAATACCGATTACCACGTTTTTACAATCAGATACGTTTCAGTACTAAATGAATGGGATAATCATATCTGTTATACAATCATAAATATATATCTTAATTTACACACCGGCACCTCTCAATCTTTCTCAATTAGACCGGTACAATTTAAGTAAAACCTACTACTAAAAGGCTTGTGATGTTTACAACAAAACTCATATTTGTAGACACCGTAGAGAAGTTTACAAATAAAAAATTCTGGTGTTGGTAGAAAAGATTACTTACTTTTCTGTTGGACAGAATCGCCATAACAGACAAGGCCATAAGAAGTGCTGCCACACAGGCCTGTAGGGCAAATTAAAAAAAGCAAAACATATTGTGTATCCTGTAACCACGATTATAGGGGCTAAATATTTCATAGCGATTACAACATCAATACGCGAACTTGCTCCTGTAACCGTTTCTGTGTGCCCTACAATTAGCCTCAATGGTGAAGGCTAGAGACATCATGTCCTGCATGTTTAGTATGTAGACCACTACCTTGAGTATAAAAGGAACAAGGAATTTTAGCCTGATCGACTCTCATTGACGCGCTCGCCTCTATTCACAGAATCGTACATTTGTATAGTATTACTCACTGTGTATACGCGCAGCATAGATCTGCTTCCACTGATGACCCCACAACATCCTACAAACACCAAAATCACCACCGCGGCGCCAAAGAGGAAGACGCCGAAACAAGGTACCGGGGATAACCTGTTGTCCTCTCCAAGTACGAAGAATGTTGGCTGTCGGGCAGTTGCCCAGGCCCCGATTCCAGCAATGATGACACCGACGGCAAGCTAAGAAAGGCACCGGTAAATTAACGACTTTCTCAGCCGACATGAAACGCGTATTCAAGTAAGTAAAAAAGTAAGTAAGTCAGAATCACAGAATTAAAAAAATTATGGTATACAGTACAAGTAAATGGATGTACTTGTAATGTACATGCTGCTCGCAAATAGATACACTAAAATCCTTACCAACGGTGGAAGGGTAACCACAACCAAGCTGCATTTCAAACATCTGAGCATGGCCATCTTCACTGCATGCACTTCAAATTCGTGGCGAATACTGGCATGGGAGAATACTCTACTTGAATTTATTTTGCCAAGGACACGTCAGCTCATTCAGCTCAGGTTGCGTTTCTATTCTTTCTTTTGCACGATACCTGTCACAACCTGTTGGGGTTTGGACTTGATTGGTTTCTATACAGTTCCTCTTTTTGCTCCGCCCACAAAAATGCAGTTTGGTCGAGAACACCCCATTTCTTTGTATTTCATTTGTTTATCAAGGCCAAATATCTTGTGTTGTAACTATTTCTATAGCTTGTATTTACAACTTAACTGTAAGTTTGATCCGCTTTGAAAGCGTAGTCTTCTTAACGTTACGACTAGATTCCGTCTGACATATGATATGTTGACAATATAAACATCACTGTGAAAAGGCCACGTCGCAAGGACCACGGTTCAATGGCTGTGCAGGTGCCATATTCGCAAGTTCAAACATGTAGGCGTTTTTACCGCTATATACAGTTGATTTGAGTCAACATGAAGTACCTTTTTTCGGCGAGCAACGCGAGTTATGCCGGGGAGGGGATTTTGCCGCGGTGGGAGTTTTCAGCTGCCAACAAAAACTTCCTCCATGCGGCAAAATCCCCTCCACGTAGGTAGGAATGAGCATAACTCCCTCCGGCGTCGCAGGCAAATTGGACCCTCCATGACCGGCTAACTCCCCTGGGCCAGCTACATGTACCTTCTTTTTAGGCCGATTTCTACTATTTAGTCATCCTGCAAAGGAGTCTAGTGAAGACGAGTCTTTTGATACACGAAAACCTATTCGCTGAGTAAAGTTCTCTGTCAATAATTACATGTAACGCTCGTGATCATTCTGACGAAGACAAAAATGTACACAAAAAGGAAAACAAAACTTAGTTTGTTTCAGCGCCCACTTTATTACTGTTTTAAGAAAGATAACTGGTAACAACATAGGCAATCGATATCGCTGAAGGCATATCATCACACATGTGTGTCACAAAATTCATCATGCAATATATATCTGTTACGTAATGGTGTTCAGACAATAAATCATATTGGGATGATACAATCCGAATAAATAGAAGACCACCACCCTTAATGAGCTTTTTCTTTAATGAACAATATCTGTGTTAGGAATTCTAATCACCTGTGTTATGCGTTTTATGTGTTACAAAAGCACATTTATGAACGTTTCCTATCGTGAAATAATTTCCACCATCCATTATTCTACATTGCACGATCCCGACCATGGATTCTGTGTGTATACTGGTGCAACATTTGTTTCGACACGTGAAATTCACCATACAACAAAACATAAATGGGTGTCACAAATATAAGAAGGAGTGATAAGTACTAGCAGATACTTTCCGGTTCAGTGTTTCACACGTATGTTTTAGGCTTTTTTTATACTAGTCTCCACCAGACTCCTTTTGCAGGCTGGATAAATGGTAGAAATGGGCCTAAAAAGGGGATATAATTGGCCAGAGAAGGTGGCCGGCCAAAGAGGGTCCGATCCGGTTTGCCTGCACGGAGCCTTGTTCCGTAGATGAGCGGATTAATTTTATGCCTTTTGATCGTAGTGACTTCTCACAGACTCCGTGCAGGCAAACTGAAGCTTCTCTGGCCGGCCACTTTCGAATTCTCTGGCCAAGTATATCCCCTTTTTAGGCCGCATTTCCACTATTTATCCAGCTTGCAAAAGGAGTCTGGTGGAGACTATTTTTTATACCTCGTTTTGCGTTCCCAGGAAGGGATCGATATAATATGCATCAAAAACACACGAGAAACACTGAGCTGGACCCGCATCTGCTGGAAAATTATAAATATCCAGATCTACTCAAAGATCTACTCAAAACGATGTCTTGAAGAAAGCTTAGGATGACGGGTACTTCGCATCTTCTCTCAACCTGTTGCTTAGGCGCACCAGAAGAACCTGAGTGCGGTACGGAGGAAAAAAGAAGTTTGTTACGAACAGAAGAGAGTTTTACTTCTATCGAAAACGAATGGGAGAGCCACAAAGACGAATCATGTGCAAGAACAGAATGTCGAGGTTCTTACGTGCAGGATTGCGGCTCACAGCAAACCTTCTCACCCCACTGCCAGCAGAATGTCGGGCAATTCTAGTCAACAGAAGAATATAAAATGTCATCGATATGCAAAACATTGTAAAGACAACGTTATGGATACTACTACTAACTTTGTGCGACACACTTCCAAATACTAGTACTTTATATACATTGAATCTAACAACTGGATGAATTCACATATCAAAGACAGAGGTTGCAGTCTGAAACGCCTGACTTTGTTTTATTAGAGATCGTCTGTTTATCCAGATTTTTTTGTTTATCCACACATTTTATGTACTCGGCTGTCTGACCTTTTTCGACGTATGGAAGCTAAAAAAAGGGACTTATCGGCTATAGCATAAACTTTATAAAGGTTGTTGGGTTAGTTTCATTGACATTGGACACCTTACCACGAAAAGAGACATGTTTGCGTTTTAAAACTGACAAGGCATTTTTGATATTTCAGCAAAGCGGACGAGAAAACTTCACAGTACCTTTGGCTTTGGTTTCTGGGTTGCTGTTCCATTGGTGGCGACTCCCGCTCCAGCTGCGGCCTCCTCTGCGGCCTGGGCCGTTTCTGCGGCTTCCGTTGCATTCCCCTTGCCAGACCCGCCTTCAGCAGCAGCAGCAGCGCCTGCAGCAGCGGCAGCCCCTGCAGCAGCCCCTCCCACCGCCGCTGCAACCTTGTCTGCAGCCCCTTTAGCAGCCTCGCCGACGGCTTCACTCGCGCTGTCAACAGCTCCCTTCGCGGCGTCAGCCGCCCCCTTCGCAGCATCTCCCACCGCCGTGCCCTCTGCGGCCTTTGCCGCGGCGTCGATTGCTCCCTTGGCGGCTTCTCCCGCGGCTGCACTCGCTGAATCGGCGGCTCCCTTCGCGGCTTCGGCTGCGGCTGCTGCGGCTCCACTGGCGCCAGCTTCCTCCTTGGCGCCCTCGGCAGCGTCTGCGGCACCCTCAGCGGCTTCGCCCGCGGCCTCACTTGCGGAATCAGCGGCTTCTTTTGCAGCTTCGCCAGCAGCTGCAGCAGCAGCGGCACCAGCGTCGGCGGCCCCTCAGCAGCTTCGCCCGCGGCCTCACTTGCAGAATCAGCTGCTCCTTCTGCTCCAGCTTCTGCGGCGTCTTTAGCAGCGTCTGCGGCTCCCTCCGCAGCCTCCTTCGCTGTATCGGCGGCTTCACTCGCAGCTTCGCCTGCAGCAGCAGCGGCCCCTTCTGCAGCCTCCTGTGCTTCCTCGCCTTCTCTCCGCACCTTGGCTTCTATCTGTATGTACAGAATATAACTTCATCAGATCGTTGAAACACAAGGTTTTGATAACATACTAGTTATCTAAAAGATGCATTGGGGACCGCATCCTTGTAATGCCACCATGCGGCAAAGAGTCGTACAACATCCCATTCAAGCCAGGAGGCCGGTACACGTGCAAGTTGAGTTGAGGAGTCGAGTAGTCTATATAAGGCCACACCGATTTAATTTTATGGATGACATCCTCTGAAGACCCCCAAACTAGTGCGCGCGGGCGAATAAAAAAAATTCCGGCCAAAAATAAAAATGCTACTAGTTATAAACCTCAAGAATACAAAGCTGGTATTGTGAAATTGCGGCAGTACATAGCGACGTATACGACAAGACGGCAAATGCTGGCCTTTTTTTTAGGAATTTATGAATCGGTACTGTACATATGCACTGAGTTCTTTAGTCGCGGAGCTTCGAATTCGATAGCCTGGGTGCTATCCAGGCCTAGAGCCAGGCCAGAGCCTCGGTGGACGTGATGTTTTCTCTTTGTTTTTGTTTTTTTAGGGCGGCAGGCGAAAATCAATGCGCGCGCGGATGTCATCCATAAAATCAAGTCGGTGTGGCCTAATTATATACTTCGATACTTTTGGTGAGGGCCCGATAAAAACGCCTAATACGCGCCAAAAGTAAGCCGAAGCCTAAACCTCTGCTTGGAGAGTGCAAAATGCCCCACATCAACATAAATGAAGACTCACCGCCGGTTCCAGTTCCACTTCCTCCAGACGGTACAGGTTCTCCCTGGCGGTTTCCAGACCCTCAACTCCAGTCAGTCTGCGGATCATGTCGTCCAACTCCAGGATGCTCCTCTCCCACTTCTGGAGGTTTTCAGTTCCCGCTGTTCAAGAGAACGCAATATGTCATCTCATCTTATCTCATCTCACCTAGCCCTTAGTCTAATCATATATGTTTACCATCGCATAAGCAACTTCTTCTTGTCTGAATAAAGTCACTGACATGTCATGGGCCAACTGGTGCTGTAGCTGACATCCAGGTCTGTGGTGTTGGGTTACATTTTGTAGCAGAATAGAGTTCATCATCATAGAATAGAGTTGGATGGGTTGGTCTCAAAATGATTTTTTGATCAAGCATAAACACAACAGTAGTTTGTTGTGACTGTATATAATGCGTTCTAAAGCATCCGATTCTGATAATTCCATCTTTTATTGTACCATTTTGATGAAACTACAATTCGCTAGTGTAAGGGTGCCAAGGTAGAACTGGATCTTCTTAAAAATCCTTAAGGTTGCAATACTTGCCTGGTACGTCAGGGGCCGCTGCACGACCTTGCTTTATGGCCTCTAGATACTTTCCCGCCTGTGATAGGAAAAATATACGTAGATTACTTAAACTATTTCAGAAGTTAAAAAGTCTGTTTTACATATATGGATCGTTAAAAACTGGAAGAAAACCGTTTTAATAGCTTTGACTTTGTGAAACTAGGTTTGTACGGCACCCAGTGCTGACGTAGTGTTGACCATTGAATCAGCACTGGACACCAGTGTTGAAGGTGTGGCTTTCGTAGACTTGTGATGAATGCAATTGTTAACACTAAAGAGTTACTTTGTTGAAAATGACGCAATAATTTTACCAGGTCGCCGACTTCTCTCATCTTAAACTGCCACATTTTCTCGGCGGCCTCCTGGAGAGGCGCGACGCCTTCAGCCTTCTTGATGATGCTGTCCATGGTCCTGATGATGTGTTCCTCACGTTTGATCTGCTCATCCTCTGTATACAGTACGGATAAAATGCCAATTTCATTAACAAAGTCCCTGACAAACAAACTGAGAAACAACAGCTGCAGTTCCTGTAAAAGCAACTAGAGGGCCCAAATTCCACCCAGCTAACTCTATTAGACGACAAATAAAGTAACACTAAATAAGGTAAGGACTAGTTTCTGCCAGGTTCTAAAGGTAAATCGTAGATGATTGGCAAAATATAACAATTTGACAAAGGAGTTAGTGGACATTTTCTTTGACGTCTAGTAATTGGTTTCTAATGGATGCACAATTCATCTACAGCATCAGCAAGCAAGTTGTAGAAAAATAAATAAATATGTTTGTTTTTCAAAAGCCAACAACAAAATGTTTTTAGTTTGCTTACTATGAAGGTGATAAACTAGATTCGACCCATACTACGTGTTGCCCCAAGGACAGGTGATACATTAAGGGACATCAGGTGAAAAGTAGGGCAACGATCTAAAACTTTGTTATATAAAAAGTGGACAGTGAATAAACTACTACAATAAACTACCCTATTTGGTAAACTAACCCTGATTTCCACACTGATGAAAACACCAATCATAATGTTGTCAGCGGAGTGGGTCCCAGAGTTAAATCGAACCCAGATGGGACTAAGTTCCTACAAACGTGTCGTGTTCTGATTGGTCTAAATATTGTGGCCCCACAGACCCATGATAAAGATTCCACAAAGACACTTAAAGAACAATAAAGGCTTCATCCCCTACCTACATGGAGCCTAGAGCTATACATACTGAAATCTCCTATATACAATCCAAAATAGTCACTACACTGATTCTAAAAATCTCCCCTGATTCTAAAATCTCCTCTATACATTCTAAACATTCTCCTCTATGCATTCTAAAATTATCCTCTATACATTCTAAAAATCTCCACCGCGATCGTTGCCTGTAGAAAAATGTTAAATATATATCTGCTTACAAGAAAAATCCCAACAATTATAAACAATCAAGACACCATGTAAGATGGTGACAACTTTAGGACCTCTCACTTTCACACCCCCACTCTCACTCCCATATTTACACTTTACCGGGTGATGTTAAACATAGATATTAAACACATGAAGGGTTTTGTGTTGAAAAAGTTGTCTGCTAAAAGTCAAAATAGGCGTGTCATTTTCAACATGTAAT
This sequence comes from Branchiostoma belcheri, assembly GCF_001625305.1. Lineage (NCBI taxonomy): Eukaryota > Metazoa > Chordata > Leptocardii > Amphioxiformes > Branchiostomatidae > Branchiostoma > Branchiostoma belcheri. The sequence continues at coordinate 816,449 of NW_017804131.1, forward strand.
CTATGGTGAAGTTTAGTCAAGCAAATATCCCACCAATACGGGGAGGCGTAAGCTTTATATGACATCTTTCTGTTGTTTATTGAGAAACAAACTATCTGATAAGACCCTAAGTATGTATGATATTTAAGGTGTGTTAAGTTGTTACGCTTAGCTATTGTAGTACGTAAAGGAGTGCCTTTTTAATAGGTTATTTGCTTGGTCATGTGGAACGGCCGCCATTACTCCGCGACCCAAACTTAAACTTACAATGTGATCTGTAATAGGGATCAAAACCCTTCAGACATTTACAAAAACTGTACATGATACAACAACAAATGTAGAACGCAGGCGACCGATAGGCACCTTTTAAGTGTAATCTTATGTAAGAATTACGTACGTTTAATTGTTAACTGAGGCAAGTAACCTTGAGTCGGATAATTGCAAGTCGGGGAGGGGGGCAAAAGTGAAGTCACTAACTTTCCAACAATGGAAGCTGATTTTAAAGAACAACCGCGATTGTTTTAACTGCTAATCGGTAGATTCATGATCACACGACCCCCCTTTACACTGTGTTCTGTTTCTTCGAATTTGCCTTCTTCGAATTCAAGCCGTTTCATGTGTATTATGATGATGCGTAAGAGATAAAGTTGGTGTTTTACAAACTTGCCGAATGACGTACCGTCTGGCTCATTTTCACCGAGGAAACTCGGCAGTGATATACCTAGAGAGAGAAAAGGAGTTCATCATAAGTTAGTCCTCAAGGACAATATATTTAAGACGCAATGTGATATATATAATTCAAAGCTCCATTTTCAATTGTCAAATGAAAATCCATGACTAATGTAGTAGAACAGTTTCTATTTAAATCAAACAACGTTACGTCTTCACATGACGAGTAATAAGGTTATGAATATCATATATCATTAGCTAACATAAACCCGCAAATATGATTAATTGGCCTGTATGTGTACTATATCAGTAAATACCTATAAAATGACCGTATGACCTTAAGAAACAAATTACGCCCATAACATACCCCGAACATCGACTAAAATGTTACTAAACTTCAAACTAACGACACATAGACACGTTTCTGCACAAAAGTACAACTATTTGCATTAAACAGTAATGAAAAGTGTCGTTTGCCTCACAGATGGCGAAGTAAGGTGTCATGATCATTCTGAAATCAGATCACGTACAGGTACACTCAGTGGAGGCTAAATCAGATTAGTGCATCAGACAATCTGTTCTCACCTTGATGTCCGTGAAAACACAGAGAAAGGACGACCAAGACAGTCACAAGTGTCCGCGACATCTTGGCAAGCTTAAGAACTTCCCTGACGTCCCTTTTAAGAAACGAAGGAAGCTTAAGACAGTACCGACCCAAGACACCTTAGAGGTCCCTATATCCCTCACAGACGGAGTTAAGTGAGAGTGTACAGTGGGTGTATAGACTGTACTAACCGGTTGGACGGCACATCTTTTTGGGTTACCATCTACGGTAAACCAGACATATATCTGTGTCGATGAAGGTTAGACACCCAGATAGAACATTGTGTAAAACAGAATACTAGTAAACCAAGAAACTGTATAACTAGAAATTCTCTTAGAAGTCTGACATTTCAGGCAGCATCTGCTAGCTTTCATTCACAAGTGATAAATAAGATACTTTCTAAAACGTATTTAATGTATAAAATATATCCAGTTGCTTCATTTATTTTGTATTGTACTGTATACTAGTACATTTATGCTGTTCACATACAGGCATATAGCTGTAGATGACAATGAATTTATGTATCTGGAGTGATTTATTTGTTCCTGACGATTTAATAAACACTGAGAGTGAAATTGTCTATTGTTTGTGCCATTGTTAAGTAGGGATGTCGCCTCAGGATTGCCGTAGTTCTGGCCGTTCTCTTATATACAGTAGTGTCCCCCAGGGAGGCACAGTTAGGTGTGTGCTTTCGCCTTAGTCCCAGAATGTGGGTTTAGCCTTGAGGCATTCCCTGTGTTCAACATGTTATGCTCTGGTAGAACAACTCAAAGACATATAATCCAGGGGACTAATGTAACGTGAGAAAGGGATCAACAAAGGACATGATTGATTGAAGTCAAAGGGATAAATGTGTGAGAAACATTCGACAGTCGAATGGTACAGCAATAAAACACCTGTTTCTGAAATTCTAACCATCCATGGCCATCTTTATACTTTTATCTACGCTGAGGATAACAATGCCTCTGTTATGAGTCCTATGTGTTACGATTAAAGAACATACAATCCAAATTTATGAATGTTAATTTTAATGTTCCACCATACAATATTCTATATTGAAAATAACAAATCATTGCACGCTCCCGACCATGGATTCTGTATATATACTGGTGCAACATTTGTTCCGACATGAGATATATACACCATACGGCATATACACGGCGCAGCGGTGTCACATATATAAGAAGGTGTGATAAGTATTACATTCAAAGCTGTTTGCGAATTTAGGTTCCTCAAAAGTATCAATGCTCTAATCTCCAAGAAGATGTAGGGACCGGCTCAGTGTTTTACACGTATGCTTTAGGCCTTTTTTTACCTCGTTTTGTCCCCGGGAAGGGACATGAAATGTATCAAAAACATACGAGAAACACTGAGCTGGACCTGCATCTGCTAGAATATTATAAATATCCAGGTCTACTCAAAGATCTACCAGTACTCAAAACTACGTATTAAAGCTAGGGATGCCGGGTTCTTCGCGTCTTCTCTCAACCTGTTGCCTAGGCGCACCAGAAGAACCTAAGTGCGGTACGGAGAAAAAAAGAAGTTTGTTACGAATAGAAGATAGTTTTACTTTTACAGGAAATGGAAGGAAAAGTCACAAAGACGATCATGTGCAAGAAAAGAATGTCGAGGTTCTTACGAGCAGGCTTGCGGCTCACAGCAAACCTTCTCACCCCACTGCCAGCAGAATTTCGGGCAATTCTAGTCAACAGAAGAATGATCAAATATCATCGACATGCAAACTCCACATCATCGTAAAGACAGCGATTTGGATACTACTATACACCGTGCAACAAATGCTCCAAAAATATTGTATACATGTACAATGAATAAAACAATTGGATACATTTTCTAAAAGGTTAAGAGTCGGACGTTTTAGACAGCATCCGTCATTGAACTTTGAATGATTGTGTCACAGTTCACTGGTAAAGGTAAAGGTTACAGAGCTCAAAAGTCGTCTGCCTCTGTTTCTTACAGATCGTACGTTCATCCAGGTTTATTTTTCTATTATATGGCTGGCTTTACCAACAACAAAAAAAAACAAGCATTTATTGGTTATAGTATAAAGGTTGTGTGCTTTCAAATTGACACGTCATTCAGAACATTATAAGCAAAAGTGAAGAGCGTACCTTTGGCTTCGGTTTAGGGGTTGATGCATTGGTGGCGACTCCAGCTCCAGCTGCGGCCTCCTCTGCGGCCTGGGCCGTTTCTGCGGCTTCCGTTGCATCGTCACCCCCAGTGGCTTCCCCCGTGGCCTCACTTCCTGAATCTGCGGCTCCGTTTGCAGCTGCGGCTCCGCTGGCGCCAGCTGCAGCTTCCTCCGCGGCGCCTTCGGCAGCGTCGGTGGCACCCTCAGCAGCTTCTCCCGTGGCCTCACTTGTAGAATCAGCGGCGGCTTCTTGTGCCGCTTCGGCAGCAACTGCAGCGGCGGCTTCTTGTGCCGCTTCGGCAGCGGCTTCAGCTCCAGCGGCAGCATCGGCGGCGGCTTCCTCAGCGGCTTCTCCCGTGGCCTCACTTGCGGAATTAGCGGCTTCTTGTGCCGCTTCGGCAGCAGCTGCAGCGGCAGCGACAGCATCGGCGGCTTCCTCAGCGGCTTCTCCCGTGGCGTCACCCAGAGAATCAGCGGCTTCTTGTGCCGCTTCTGCAGCAGCTTCAGCTGCAGTGGCAGCATCGGCGGCGGCTTCCTCAGTGGCTTCTCCCGTCGCGTCACCCAGAGAATCAGCGACTTCTTGTGCCGCTTCGGCAGCAGCTTCAGCTGCAGCGGCAGCATCGGCAGCGGCGCGGCTTCCTCAGCGGCTTCTCCAGTGGCCTCACTTGCAGAATCAGCGGCAGCTTCTTGTGCCGCTTCGGCAGCAACTACAGCGGCGGTTTCTTGTGCCGCTTCGGCGGCGGCTGCAGCTTCAGCGGCAGCATCGGCGGCGGCTTCCTCAGCGGCTTCTCCCGTGGCCTCACTTGCAGAATCAGCGGCGGCTTCTTGTGCCGCATCGGCAGCAACTGCAGCGGCGGCGGCAGCGGCGGCTCCCTCACTTGCCGAATCAGTGCCTTCCTTGGCAGCTTCATCTGCTCCTTCTGCTGCAGAAGATGCAGCGTTTGTAGCTCCATCTGCAGCTTCGCCTGCAGCAGCAGCGGCCCCTTCTGCAGTCTCTTGTGCCTCCTCGCCTTCTCTCAGCGCCTGCTCGGCTTTTATCTGTATGCACATAAAATAACTCCATCAGACATTGAAACATACGGTTCTGATAACATACTAGTAATCTGAAAGATGCACTGGGACCCCGCCAAAAGCGTTGAAACCTAAACCTCTCCTTGGAGAGTATTAAGTGCCCGACATCGACAATCACACAAATGAAGACTCACCGCCGGTTCCAGTTCCACTTCCTCCAGACGGTACAGGTTCTCCCTGGCGGTTTCCAGACCCTCCACACCCGTCAGTCTGCGAATCATGTTGTCCAGTTCCAGGATGCTCCTCTCCCACTTCTGGAAGTTTTCATTCCCAGCTGTTCAAGAGAACACAATATGTCATGTCATTTAATCTCATCTCATCTCATGCACCTAGCCCTTAGTCTAATTATATATATTAACCATCACAGAAGCAGAGCATTGTTTTTGCACAACTCCTCCTTCTCCGACTAAAGTCAACGACATGGGCCAGACGTCTGTCACCATGGTAACTGGTGCTGTAGCCACCTAGGCATGTGGAGTTGGGTTACATTTTGTAGCAGAATAGAGTATGAGGGGCTGGTCTGAATATAATGTGTTTGGGCAAGAATAAACACAACAGTAGTTTGTTGTGACTGTATATAATGCGTTTAATCTTTCGGTGTAGCATTTTGATGAAACTACAATTCACTAGAACGAGATCTTCTTACTTAAAAAAAAATCATTGAGGTTGCAGTACTTGCCTGGTAGGTCAGGGGCCGCTGCACGACCTTGCTTTATGGCTTCTAAATACTTTCCTGCCTGTGATGGGAAAATATACGTAGGTTACCTGAACTATTTCAGAAGTTAAACAGTCTGGTTTACATATGGATCGTTAGAATTTCTAAGAAAAACGTTCAGCTTTGCCTTTGTGAAACTAGATTTGTACGGCACCCAGTGCTGACGTAGTGTTGACCATTGACTCTGCACTGGAATACCAGTGTGGAAGGTGTGGCTTTCGTAGACTTGTGATGAAGGCAATTGTTGACACTTAAGAGTTATGTTGTTGTAAATGATGCAGAAATAATTTTACCAGGTCGCCGACTTCTCTCATCTTAAACTGCCACATTTTCTCGGCGGCCTCCTGGAGAGGCGCGACGCCTTCAGCCTTCTTGATGATGCTGTCCATGGTCCTGATGACGTGTTCCTCACGTTTGATCTGCTCATCCTCTGTATGGAGAATTATATACAGTGTCAATTGTACAAACAAAGTCACGAAAGATGGTCTCACTTTCACACTCCCACTTTTACTCCCATATTTTAACTTTACCGGGTGGATGTTAACCATAGATGTTAAACACATGAAGGGATTTTGGGGTCCATTGTCTGTTGAAAACGCTGTCTGGCACTGTCTGCTAAAAGTCAAAATAGGCGTGTCATTTCAACACGTAATCTATAGTAACTTGGTCAAGCGAAGATCCTGCCAATACGGGGAAGCCTAAGCTTAATATCCTGTGACTTTCTGTGGTTTATTGTGAAAAACTTATCCGATAAGACCCTAAGTATATAGGTGTTAATGTGTTACACTTAGCTATTGTAGTGCGCAAAGGAGTGCCGTTTCTATAGGTTATTTGTTTGGTCATGTGGAACGGCCGCCATTACTCCGTGACCCAAACTTAAACTTACAATGTTATCAATGTTATGTATATAAATGGTTTAGTTTATATAATATTTCAATACCAATGTCACAAATGTTGCAGCCACAACGGCTGAACTTTCGTCAGGACATTTACAATTCGGATAGAGACATGATTGAAACATATATACATTAACATACGGAGTAAAAAAAATTCTATACAACATTGTATTTATCAGACTGTCAGAGTGTCAGTTAAGAGACAGAGACAAGTTAAAAACCATTGTCAGCGCAACTATATGAAATTGTGAAGTATCAAAACCCTTCAATCATTTACAAAAACACTGGATGATGTAGAACAACAAATGTAGAACACAAACGGACGATAGGCTCCTTTTTAAGTGAAGGTGTTAACTGAGGCAAATAACCTTGAGTCATTCTCCCTCAGCAGAGCTATATCCCGCGGCAAATACGTTACGTAAGGCAGGGCCTTACGTAACGTAAGGCCACTTTAAGTGCAATTAAAATGGGGCAATTAAGTGCAATTAAAGTAAGGCCACAGGAGACCACCAAACTAGTGCGATCGGGTGAATAAAAAAATTCCGACCACAGGAATACAAAGCTGGTATTGTGAATTTGCGGCAGTACAAGCCGGCATATACTGCCTTTTTCCGGACTTTATGAATCGGCACTGTATGTATGTACTGAGTTATTGAGTCGTGGAACCTTCGGTAGCCTGGGCGCCATCCTTCAGAGTTGCCACCGGCTCCGTATTGTTGCCAACTACCATGGACTGACTACCCAGGCCTAGAGCCTCGGAGGACGTGATCTTTTTTTTTGAGAACAGGCGAAAATCAACGCGCAAGCGGATGCCATCAATAAAATTAAGATGGTGTGGTAGTTTAACTGTTGACTGAGGCAATTGCAAGTATCCTTGAGCCATTCTCCCAAGACAGAGCTATCCTGTGGCAAATATGTTACGTAAGGCCCTGCCGATAGGCCCTTAAGTGCAATCTTGATTAAAGGTAGTTATATAACCGAGGCAAGTGAGTCATTCTCACACGGCAGAGCTATCCTGCGGCAAATACGTTACGTAAGGCCCTGCCTGGGAAGCCTCGAGTCGGATAAGTCGGGGAGGGGGGCAAATGTGAAGTCAGTAACTTTCCAACAATGGAAGCTAATTTTTAAAACCCGCGACTGTTTTATAACCAATGGTTTCTAGATTCATGATCACACGATCCCCTTTACACTGTGTTCTGTTGCTTCGAATTTGTTGTCGTGTTTCATGCCAGGAGTTTCCTGTGTATTCATGTACGAGTACAGAAGGGATAAAGTTGGTGTTTGACAAACTTGCCGAATGACTTACCGTCTGGCACATTTTCGCCGCGGAACCTCGACAGAGATATGCCTAGAAAGAGAAAATGATATCATCGATACGTTATTCCTCAAAGACAATGCATTTAACATGCTATAGATATCATGGGTAGCAGTCAACAAAAGTGTCATGAAAAGTTTAATTTTCAATTGTCAAATGAAAAAAGGACTAACGAAGTAAAACATATATTCCGTTTAAAACAACGTTACGTCTTCATATGACGAGTTATAACCTTATGAATATCGTATATCATTAGCCAACATGAATTCGTAGGTATGATTAATTGGCATATATATTCAGTAAATATCTAGTCTCTACCAGACTAACTACGCTGGCTATATTTAGAAGAATAATTGCCAGGGGAGTTTGGCCGCCTTGTAGGTTTGACCGCGCGGAGGGAAAGAAACTATCTCCCCGTGGCCGGACTCCCTTGGCCAATTTTACTCTCTCTTTTGCCGAATTGTACGATCCGTATTCCCATAGAAAGGCCTGGTGGAGGCTACTAAATACCAGTCCTATAAAATCAGCTTTAAATTTATGATCGTAAGAAACACACTAAGTCCATGACGGCCCCAAACATCGACTAACACTTATAAACTTCAAACATCGACACTAATAAACTTCAAACTAACCGGTGACACTTCCGTGTACAAATATTCGTGTGTTCGCTATCAATATTTTACACAGTGACGAAAAGTGCCATTTGCCTCACAGACGGCGAAGTAAGGTGTCGTGCTTAAAACAGATCACGTACACCCAGTGAAAGCCAAATCAGATTAGTGCATCAGACAATCTGTTCTCACCTTCATGTCCGTGAAAACACAGAGAAAGGACGACCAAGACAGTCACAAGTGTCCGCGACATCTTGACAAGCTTAAGAACTTCCCTGACGTCCCTTCCAAGAAACGAAGGAAGACGCTACCGACCCAAGACAACCTAACGGGTCCCTATAGCCCCAACTGACGGAGATATGTGAGAGTGTGCCACTGGGCGTAGAGACTGCACCAACCGGTTGGACGGCACATCTTTTTGGGTTATCATCCACGGTAACTTACTGCCATATACGATAAAGGTTACACGTTTAGATAGAACATCGCGTAATACATAAAATAATAATAAATCAAGAGACTAGATAAGTTATTTGAGGAGTCGGTCGTTTCAGATACCATTTAAGCTAGCTTTTATCAGTGATATGTTAAATGCTATCTGAAACATCAGACTCATAAGATGATTGATCCAGTTGCTTGATTTTATTTTGTATTGAATGTATTGTATTGTATTGTATACATGTAACTTACTGCTGTTCATATACATGTACATATATATAGCTGTAGTACATGTACAGGTATATAACTGCAAGAATTTTTTATATGTATCATAACACGTAGGTGTAGACTTTTGTCCAAGTCCCAGAATACGGGTTTAGCCTTGAGGCATGAATAACCTGGGTTCAACATGTTATGCTCTGTTGGAACAACTCAAAAGACATTTATAATCAAGGGGACTAATGTTCGTGAGAAAGGGATAAATGAAGGGCGTGATTGACTGAAGTCAAAGGGATAAATGTGTGATGTATGTGAGAAACATTCGACAGTAACTAGTGCAACAAGATAATTTAATTATAAAATTTTTCAACAACACATCACATAGTAACTTGCAACATTGTATGTCAGGACATTCATCAGGATATGTTGGTATTACGTGTATCATGCCAAGAAGATAACCTCACACATACAGCGAGTCACTGAGGCACAAAGTATTATCGAAAATTTGCTAAGCATTCTGAAATAAATATACACCTTATTTTTACTTAAACTATTGATATCTCTCTTCTGAGATGGGAATATAACATATCGAAAAACTGTTGACATGAGACATTTGTGAAGATAAGTCATCCAGGGTAGTATCAGTAAGATAGTATTTTAGACTTTTGAAACTGGATAAAAGTTTAATAACCAAACGTTTCAGGTGTTGTTCCAACACCCTTCATCAGTGAAAATGGATATGAGAATACAAGTTCAAGAATTTCATGACTGTGAGTCATCAATGCATGCTCTGTGAAAACAGCTTGAGGTCAGGATTGGAAACATCTCATTGAGAATGGTGTTATGTATGGTGAAATTAGGTTATTAGGGCCGTCTTTCTGTTGTCAAAGTCATCTGAGTCCTGAAGTGAAGGGGAGACCCACTGAGGCTTCTGGTCCCACTCCTGACACCTGGGGGAACATGGAAGTGAAGAAAACCATTTAACATTTGTTTGGAAGAAAATGGAAAACAAAAGGGGTCTGTGGTACTGGCTAAAGTTATGTTCTTTTTAAATTCTACATCAATTAGACTCAGAATAAAGGCAAAGCTTCTATTTATCAGAAAAGAAGCAGCTTAATAGTAACAACATGTCCTCTTTATATTACAAGAGAGGGAATCATGGCAGCATTTGCTATGTATTTTTCCACTCTCCTTCCATTTTACCTGTTGTTAATTGTGAACAAGCAGTGTTAATTGTCATTGTCATTATTTTCACACACATTTCACATAATTCTCTCTTTTAATTTTGTAGTCAGTATGTTAATATATTTATATATTTTTTGAACCCTGGAAGATTAGTCATGGACTAAAGGGTATCAAAATAAACGAATAAACGAATTATTTTCACAGTCCATCATCCCTAAACAAGTGCTTATGGGAGTACATCCCTTACACATAAGATCTAATACTCAGTATGTAGGTGTTCTGTAATCATGTAATATAAGAAAAATGAAATGGAGAGAAGTACTTACACATTTATGACTATGATAAAGAAGCCCATGGTGGCCATGAGGAGGAAACACGTTCCGTGGAAGAACGTCAGTGTGACGGCGTACAGAGAGTTAAAGATGAGGCTGGAGAACAGAGCAGAGCCGCACTCCAACACTCCCATCAGGGAGAACGTCGCACCTGAAACAAAGAGGGATAATGGAAACAAATTATTAAAACAGGTAAGTTTAAACAGGTAAAAGTGTTATGCTTTATACAGTGGCTGATAGTGCAATGCAGCTGTGCCAAATACTACTATGGCTATTGTTTCTAGCCAAGCACACTGGGTCATGAGTGTATTGGATTCATTTAAAAATGGATATGGTCTGGTACAATTATGCCATGCCATGATTAGATACAGTGAGAGTTTGAAGAAAGGAAATGTTTACCTTGTTCATTGCTATCAACCAGCTTGGATATCATCCCGTGGAGAGCGCCTAAAGTCAGGTACTGGAACGCACCTGCCACAGCGGCTGGGACAATGACAAAAATTATGGGTTTATATTTCATAAAGCCTTACAGAGACTTGAAACAAGTTAACAGTGAATAAGAGTGAATGTTAATAATCCTTGCCATATTGTACGAAGTATAGGGTTCATTAAGAAGGTAGTATGAAAGGTTACTGAAACATTGACATTAAATACCTCTGGTTCTAAAGCTAAAAAGCTGTATACAAGCCCTTACCACAGAACATCAGCCACGTGGTGCTGGAAAACGCCATGACTTCGAACTTGGCCACAAACGAGACGGCCCCGATGATGACGAGGGCGGTGTCTGGGAGACGCTTCGCGAGGAACGGCATGACAACGAGCAGCGTGACAGAAGGGATGACGTTCTGCGCCGCCTGCCAGTACCCGTACAGACTCTCCGACCACTTCAGCGGCTCTGCCTTCACGAACAGGAGACCGACTTCTGCAACACCTGATATAGACAAAAACAAACAACATCAAGACGAGAAAATGTCTTGACTATACAAGAACATCATTAGTTGCTCAAGAGGATAGTATTCTCATTAAATTCTTTTTTCACCCTCAACTAAAGTGAAGCATGTTTTTTTCAAATAGCTACACGTACTACTGCAATGTGGTTTTGCAATGGCTTACATTGAACATCTAGGATAGTGCTTGGTGACTATGCCTGGGTGCTGTTTTTTCTTTGGTCCTTTTAATTTCCAAAAATGTTTCCTTACCAGCTTGGATGAGTGCGGAGAGGAAAAGGCACAGGTAGGTCAGGTTCACGTGCAGTCTGCGGTTATTGGGCCTCTTCTTCGTGCATATCTGAACCACCTTCTTGATATTACTCAGACTGAAGAACTGCAGACATGCGCCCTTTTGCTCTGTCGGGTCAACATTTAACAGAGAGGTCGTCCTCTGTCTGACTGGGGTGGGGTTCTTCAGCCAAAAGATGATGTAGAGAATCGCTACAAGCTGCAGCACCGAGCACGTGATAAAGACTGGGACGTAACCGACGTTATCGGCCATGACGCCGCCCAGCAGCAAGCCGACAGTACAACCTAGCGTGTTCACAGCGTCGACTATCCCCATTCTCTTGGTCCGTACCTCTTCGGACGTGACGTCAGCGAGATAGCTGAAGACGGACAGCAAGATTGTCGCAAAGCCGCCGCAGAAGCCGCTTATAAAGGGTCCAATGAGAAGCAGATACCAGGGAAGTTGGATCCACCAAGACTGGAAGATGAGGTTAACACTCATGAGGCAGCCTCCCAGCATGGGTAGGATCATCGCAACTTTCCGGCCGACCCGATCGCTCCACGGGCCAACGAAAACGGTGATGATGATCGAAGGAAGGGTGAGAGAGATCATGTTGGCGAGGATCCAGATCGAAGCCTGGCTCTGGACGGCGTTCTGTATTTCTACGTCGTCGCTTTTCTCGAGCCCGCCGCAGAAGGTCTGGTTAAACATGCTGAGACAGGACTTAACCCAGACCACCTGCTGCAGTACCGGCGTCTGCAGGTTGAGGGCCATCATGTACAGGCCGATGACGGGCTCCACCGTGATGATGTCACGCAGTGAAAGTTCCATGTTGACCTCACAGTCACAATTACTATTCGAAAAAAAGGGGGAAGATCAATAATTGCATTTAGGCCACAAAAAGTAGAGAAGAGGAGCCCCAGGTTGCTCCGGCATTTAGGCAGGAAGGCAGGCAAGCAAGTAAATTTATAGATGACATCCTCCGCATCCAAATCTAATGCGATAGGGCGAAAAAAAAAAAACATGGCGGGCAAAAAAGCAAGATTCCTACATTTTGAAATTTTGACATCATAAACCTTGTAAACAAGAAATGATAACGTTAACTGTAACCTATATTATGCTAAGATTGCAATGTTCATTGATTATCTCAACGTCCACCTACCAGTATTGAGCCTTCAATGTCGTCTAATTAGCTGCTCCGGACTGTCACTGTAACCAAAGACCTCCTTGCGCCTTTGTAACTGATCATGAGAGTATGAGGAATCTCTCGAGATGGAAGGATGCTAACTAGGCTTTAACGTCTCAGACCAGCTGCAGAGCGTATCTCATAGTGTCAGGTATTCCCGTGTAGAGACTGTGAAAGACTTGCGTAAAGGTCCCTGGACTTTATACCAAAGTCTGACCACAAAAACCACATAGCATATATTATAAATTATAGATCACTGCATCACCCCACCTCCAGCTGATGGACTTTGGACCAGCTCACGGGTGGTCACGTGTTGTTTTGGGGGTCAATCAGTAGTAGTCTGTAGGGATGGCGAGATAGAAAGATATCTTCTTCTTTCATCAGTGCATAGATTAAGCGATGAAAAAGGTACTTAGATCATTTTGTGCTTTTTGGTTTGATGAAATGCAACAGAAAGCGTTGAAATGTGGTGTTTACACCCCCCCGAGGCTCAAGGTGCTATTATAGTGTTGTCCCTACGTTTTGAACTCTAACCTCTGCCCCCAACATGGAGGACTCAGGCATGTCGTCGGCGGAGGAGATTAAGCGTAGAGTCGCCCAATATCTCCGCGGAGAGGTGTCCTTTCAGGAGTTCGACGCGTTCAGACAAGAGAGGGGGATCCAGTCGTTCGCGCAAATAGCCCCACAGCCGGGCACAAGCACAGGGGGGCTGACAGGAGGCGGTCGAACCGCGGCGGTGGGGGAGGGGGGCGGTGCCGCCGGACCTTCCTACAGCGACGATTCAGACGACGACGATTACTTCGACAACGACAACTTCGATCCAACCAAGAGAGGAGACGACAGTGAAGAAGACGACGATGGGAACGATGAAGAAATGGAGGGCGTGGAAGAAGAAGGGAGTTCTACAACTCCTGCGGACACCTCACTCACAGCCAAATACCTAGAAGGGAAACTCTCCTTCTCCGAGTTCGCAGAACTGATGGAGAAAGAAGAAGATGACGGGAAAGAGACGGCTGTGCCCGCGGTCTCCGCACAACCCAGTAAGAAAGGCGTGGACATCTCTGAAGCCTTCAGCGTGGAGCTGGCTCTGGAACAGGAGGAGAGGAAAGGGAGAAAACGGCCCAAGAGGAGGAGAATTAACGAGGTGAACTACCAAGTTCAACTTCACCTGTGTTATTCAGACTAAAATTAGACATTTGTTTCTGTGCTCATAAGAGGCTGGTTTACTATATATGATGTACTTATCTATCTTTAATTTTATTTGTCAAAATCAATTGCAAACCTACTTGCAAAATTTTGCATTTATACTAGTACCTTTTATCGCAGTAAGGTTCAGAGTAAGACATGTCAGACTTATGCCTTCTGGCAGAATTTACAGAAACTGAACTGAAGCAGAATGCACATCAATCACTTTTGGAAGTGATGAAAGGGAAATATGTCTTGCATTTGCTTGCAAATGTCAGTCCTTCAATGCAAGATTGTTCCAGGTGCCCAAGCCGCTGCGTGGGCTGATGGGAGAGGCCAACCTCAGGTTTGCACGAGGGAAGTATGATGATGCTATCAAGATGTGTATGGAGGTTATCAGACAGGTCAGTGTGTGTGTATAACACAGTTACTAGACTTAATATACAAAACTTTACTTGTTCTTTATTCACTCATCAGTAAGGCACACCACAGGCTAGGCTTTTAAGTCTTTTAAATCTTTAAAGTCTCATTTTATTTTTTTTAAAGATAATTTCCATCCGTTCGTAATGTCCGTTGACAATCGAGGCACAACCACTAGGCCAGAAGGAGATGGTATGGAACCCATTGGGCTGGTCTGTTGATGTTTATACCTCGTTTTTACACAAGTGTTGTTTACTTTACTTGACTGTCCCCAGGCTCCCCACTGCTACGAGCCGTTCCAGACGGCAGCCATGGTGTATGAGGAGAAAGGGGACATGGAGAGGTCGCTGCAGTTTGCTCTGATCGCCGCACACCTTAACCCTCAAGACCCCGAGGAGTGGGTCAAGCTAGCCGAGGTGTCACTCGAACAGAACAACATCAGCCAGGCCATTACATGTTACAAGAAAGGTAAAGAGTAAAAGTGACATTGATCCACTTTCAGTTCAAAGAAGAGATAATGTCCTACTGGTCGTAACAGAGAAGACATATGCTATGTACGTACAGTATTTACCTATTCATTGTATCCCTCGCTCTTTTTTACAAGCACAATGAACAGTTGACCACAGCTAGCTTAATATCCTGTCCTAGGGACTGTGACTATCCATGCTACTACTGCTAGTGTGGATGGCATTCAGCACCAAGGACAGGTATGTTTGCTAGTATGCACGTGTGGATGGCATTCAGCACCAAGGACAGGTGTGTTTGCTAGTGTACATGTGTGGATGGCATTCAGCACCATGTAGGCACATGATTGTACTCAAATAGCAATGTCTACCTCCATTATACTGTTTTAGTTGTTGATGATGAGTACATTTCCCCCCATTTCTCTCCATATAGCCCTGAGATATGACCCCAACAACATTGGTATCCTTTGGGAGCAGGCCAACTTGTATGAACAGACGCAGGAACCCAGGAAGGCTCTGGAGGGGTATCAGCAGATACTCAAGGTAATGTTGAAGGCTCTGTAAGGGTATTTAGTGGATACTAATAGCACTTTCCAAACAATTTAGTGGTTAAGACCACTTATTGGATGGCTAAGGCATATGACTACTTACAGTCAACAATAGTCAACTACATGTATATATATTTGGACCACTCAACATCCTAAAAGAATTGTTATAATGGACAGTCACACTATGGCTATTATAGCTTTTTAAGCATGACCCAAGCATATCTTATTGTATCTTGGTTACCAGCACAATTAATGAAGACACAACACCAACACAGATAGTGCGTATCAAAATGATGCCACTTGTACGTACAAAATCATGTCTGAGTTAATTTTTTTTTCTACTTCTCAGCTGCTCCCAGAGAAGGAGGGTAACAAGTACATGGATCTGATGAGAGACATGTCCAAAACCTACCATGGCACTGGGGAGACAGAGACAGCCGTAGAAACCATGCAGGCAGCTTTTACCAAACATCCTACCCTAGGTACTGTCAGATCAAACACTCTATTAGCACACTATGGAGATACAACCTATTTACATGTACATGAAACTTAATTATTGCGTACGCCAATGAAGGTTAAACATCCAGCTAATGAAGTTTGAATGCTGTTAAAAGTAGTTGAATTTGGAAATCAACTTATAAATCTTAGCTGTGTGTGCCAGTTTCAGGCCTGGGTAAAGAATTTATCCTGAAACTCAAATTTTTGTTATACACTGTATTAAGCATTATTCTTTTCAATAGTCTGAAAACCAACAACCTGATTTGATATGGCCTACATGTAGCTAATGCATTTGTTGCTATGAAAAACTGGACTAAATGTTGTATATATAATATGTTATATAATATGTTGTTTCCACAGTGACATTTGAGGATGTGAACATGCTGACTGAGCTGTACATCGCCATGAAGCAGTACCGACAAGTGTTGGAAGCCATGTCCAGCTACTGCAGTGTGCAGCTGTCGTGGCAAGGGGGCGTTACTGACACCATGGCTGCACTGGACATGCTCGGCATGCCTGATACAGGGAAACAGGGTTGGTCTGGCTGTAGTTGAAGTTCTCCCTGAGTTATGGTAGACTTGGCGACTTTTAGATTTATATATTTATATACAAGCATATCTAGTGCTTAATGGTTAAATGGAATCTTAATTCTTTTTTGATATTGCCCTGAAGTGATACTGTAGCTCTAGCCCAGACTTTCAAGGCATATGAGTGGCCAAATGGAAAAAAGATCAGATTGATAATTGTGAATGGTGTTAGCTTTAGTTTGTTCCCCAAACTATGAGGGTGTTGACTAAAACCTAACAAGACTGGACTTCAGGCTAGAGTGGTGTCAACCTAAAGAAAATATTTAGAAATTGCAGAAATATAACAAGTTACGATTTGGCAAGCTTGAAGACATGTGGGCTTGGTTTCATGATTAATATAGAACAGAAATGAAATATTTCAAGCCCTGTTTTATAAGTCCAAAATACAATGCAATGTTTTTCAATGTGTTTTTCCCCAGACGCGGGAAGGCTCTTTAACTTAACTTTTTCCCCAGAAACCCAGGTGCTGCATTGCACCATCCCCCCTGAGACTCCCATAGACTTGACCATCAAGCTGGCGGTCAGCCTGGTGCACCTGCGGTACCTGGGGGCAGCCAGACCACTGGTGGACATGCTGCTACAGGAGAGTGCTGAGGACATGGGAGATCTCTACCTGGACATAGCCGAGGCTTATGTCGACATTGGTAAGCTGTTAGAAGAATCAGCCTCTTTGCAAAGCTACATGTAATGCACATCTAAGTAAATAAACCCCACAAGTATGAAATTGCTGGCAGTTACCACTATGGCATTAGAGCATATTTACTCATGAACCATGCAAATTAGGTCTTCATTTACATAGTAATATCTACTGGTACTTCTGTTGGTAAATACATTTGTCACAAGTTTCAATGGATTCTCTTATGTCAGCAAGAAACCTATGTGAGCTTGGAGAGCTTGCAAGACATAGAGGAGGCACTTCAGGAATTGATTGTAACTTCAATGACTGCAGATGCAGAACACAGCAAATGATGATGAAAATAAAGCATAGATGGAAGTGTTGACTGTTTGTTGCCTCTCTCTGTGTTGTGTATCCAGGTGAGTATGACAGTGCTCGTCCTATCCTGGCCATGCTGGTCAACACAGAAAGGTACAACCTGGCTGCTGTCTGGCTCAGATATGCAGA
This sequence comes from Branchiostoma belcheri, assembly GCF_001625305.1. Classification (NCBI taxonomy): domain Eukaryota; kingdom Metazoa; phylum Chordata; class Leptocardii; order Amphioxiformes; family Branchiostomatidae; genus Branchiostoma; species Branchiostoma belcheri. Next base: position 833,858 of record NW_017804131.1, read on the forward strand.
GTGCCTCAATGCTCTTGGTAAGCTGTACATTTGTTTCTTATCACAGCTTAATTGTTAAAAGGTATTTCAGGTTCAACTCTCCCAGGGTTACCCAACTGTTTTGGGTACCTTCAGTAAATAACTACAACCAGCCTACGATACAAATCAAGCAATCATTTTCCATCATAGATATCACATTTCTGCCTCAAAGATATCAGACTGAGTATGCTGAATTTGAGATTGGATTGTTTTAAAAAATGACCAGAAAATTGATTACTTCTCAGAAATTGCTTTGGGTGACTTTAACTTTTAGATGCCCACATCTTCATCTTGTTATTCCCTACCCCAGGAAAGACAGAGCATGCTGTGCAGAGCTATGCTAAGGTAGTGGAGATGGCCCCTGCTCACCTGGGAGCCAGACTGTCCCTGTCAGCTCTGCAGCAGCAGCTGGGCAGACCTGAGGAGGCACTACAGGCTCTGTCAGAAGGTCAGAGGGTAACTCTCGCATTTTGCTTATGCTAAGTCTGTATCTGAATAGCCAGTATAACTGCCCTTCAGCATAACACACCAGCTTTGCAGGCACGTGGCACCTGGGTATATTACACCAAACGACCTGTTACACTTAACCTTTGAACATCTAACTGCAGGCGTTTTTTTGCACATCTAACTGATTGCTTAAACCTGTATGTGCAATATGCACTCTACACATGCAGGATAACTGTGGTGCTTGAATTTTTTCTGACATTACATATTAAGTCTAAGAATGCAGGAATTTATGTGAAATACTGGTATGCCAACCATCAAACATTGATTCCAGGTCAGCAGCTTTTGAGTATGGCATGGTACATGTACAGGTGCTAAAGGTACATGTATGTTGAACTGACATTGCAAGTGTGAGTATTTTCATAAATTCAACGAGACATCTTTACTTACATTCAGGTGCTCCAGCTGCCACATCTACAGCTGTAGAGACAGCTGCCCAGGTGTCCAGCCAGCCTGGTCCTGATGTGCAGCTGCTTCACCACAAAAGCACACTTCTGTACTCACAGGTTTGTAAACAGACTGCTTATTTTCTGCATCCTTACATGCATGTATTTAGGACATAGAATCTTAACATTTACCCTGGTTGAAACTAAACTTCAAATTGATGTTAGGGTTAGTCTACATGTCAGTCAGATACATGTATATTCATTTCTACATTTTGTTCTGAACTACTAGATTGGTCTCATGTTGCGATAGATTAAGGCCACAAAAACTCTCTTACAACTGTTGGACATTGTGCTATATAGTCATCCTGCATTTTTAAGTCACTTTCCTCCTTCCTACAGGGGAGAGTGGAGGATTTTGTGGACTCGGCTCTGCTCATGTTGTCCAAGTATTTTGAGGACTCGTATCGACAGCAGAACCTGCAGCTGGTGGTGAACAAGGAGACATCCCGCCGGCGGAAGTACTATCTGAGGGCCATGCAGGAGAGTAGTGGACAGGGCAGGGCTGGTGGTGGGTATGGTCTGGACTTTGGGCAGCTGGTATACAACTGCTATATACACACCAGCTTTTGTATCTGTAGTCATATGGTGTAACACTCCAGCCTCTGTACATGTATATATATATGTATATATATATATATATATATATATATATATATATATATATATATATATATATATATATATCTGTACTGGTGCAGGTTAGATTGAAAATTACTTGTACCAGACAAATTTTACCTGCAGCACTCAGACTTTGAGAAGTATCAATCACACAATCATAAAATTGTTCATAAACAATAGTATTGCCATTTATATGTCCTTATATACAGGTGGTAGCCATCTGTATCTGTATCTGTATATTAGCCGGTATAACCGCCTTTCGGCGTAACACACCAGCTTCGCAGGCACGCGGCGCGGCGGCAGCTGGCTATATTACACCGATCGACTTGTTACACCTAACCCTTGAATGTAGCATCAGCCATGAATGTAGCATCAGGCTACATGTACATAAACATACAGGTAGTACATGGACCAGTGCACCCTACATTGTAGGTGCAGATAGACATCATGTACATGTATATGTCCTGTCCCATTGCAGTGGATGTGAGTGGTAAGCTGAGTTCCATCAGTAAGCTGGAGTGGTGGGACCTGTTCTGTAAGACCAGTAAGAGTCTGGTCAAGCTGGGGAGGAGGGAAGAGGTGGAACATCTCACCATGGCTGCTCTAGCCTCGCCACAGTTTGAGAGGGATCCTGGTAAACTGAAGGTAAATATCAAACCCAGTGTTCTACCCAGTGCTTGCCCATCTTTCTGTCATCTGATGGAATTTGACCCTCATAAAGGACAAAAATTTTGCACGATCAGTTATCTTTGACGGACAAAAATAATGTAAAGATATGGAAAGAGATACATACATGTACATGTAATTAAATAAGCTTAGTCTAACTGCAAAGCCTGGCACTCAAAATGCAGGAAATAGCATTTTGAAGTCAAGATTTCAAACCTTTTCTCCCAGACGCTATAGAATAAGCATAAATGAAAATTCAAAATTTTGTGAGTGATTATGAGTACAATCATCTGCTGTTGCTATAAGTACAATATTTGTATCAGTTTCCTTGAAGCTAAAATTCTATTTCAGGACATTAAGTACATGGTGCTGAGCGCATGCTGTCTGAATAAAAACTACCGCATGGCGTACGTGCTTATCCGACCAATGATCATGGAGAACACCGAGGTGAACCAGCTGTGGAACATCTTTAGTCGGATCACCACCAGCAGTGAAGACGCCAGGCACCACCGCTTCTGTCTTAGACTCATGATTAAGGTGATGGCAGGTTTCTTTAAGAAGATACTCTTCCTTAAAACTGGGACATGTTGTATTTCTGATCAATTGTGATGTTACAACTACAGTAACTGTTTAATGATCTAAGAATTTTATGCTCCAGCTTTCATTAATTTGTAAGATCTTTTGTAAGATTTGTAATGGTCATATGCATGACAAGTGGGGTCATATGCATGTGGCATAACGGCAGAGTAGTCGACTCGGAACCAAGAGGTCCCGGGTTCAAGTCCTGACATGTCACTGATTGTGTGCCCTTGGGGAAGGCACTTAACATTACTTTCCTCACTTAACTCAAGTGAAAATGAGTATTGTCCTGTCCTATATTTGTTTCTATGTGTGAGTTACAACACCAGCAAAAGCTGCCTGTGTCACAGATGTACAAAGTATTGTATCGTTTCAATCAAATCAAATCAAGTGAACGAAATTTGACCAAGAATTGTCTCTTTTCTCCTTTCACATATTTATTCAGTTATCATGGTCAGTGACAACATTGCACACATGTTGTACCATAAACCAAATTGACTGTTCATTTTTGTTCTTCTCCTCTATTTCCAGAATCCACACAACATTGCCCTCTCCTTCCTGAACGGCCACAACTCATTGATATCGGGAACCTACAAGCATGCCCTGGGGGAGTATGTGCGCACCTATCGCCTGGACCCCAGCAACCCCCTCTCCCTCCTGCTGATTGGGTTAACGTTCTTCCACATGGCTTCTCAGAAGTACACCATCAAGCGGCACTTTGTCCTTGTGCAGGGAATGTCTTTTCTAAGTACGTTCATTCAATCATTCAAAGGGTATTACGTACATTCTATAGGTGCACAGTGCCCTTGATATGTATGTTGTAGTTTATGCTTCACCATGTCCTAAATTTGCATTCCTCTCCAACCCCCTCCAACAGCTATACTGCATGCTTTATTTGTATTACAAATTAAAACACTCAATATAAGTGTCTAAAATTCATGTTGGATGCTCATTGGAGATTTTCTTTCCTAGATGAATACCTGATTAAGCGAGGGGAAACACAGGAGGCATACTACAATCTAGGGAGAGCTCTTCACCAACTAGGTAAGGTTTGGTCTTTCCACTACATTGTGCTTTACTCTGTTATCTATATACATGTACATTGTTCATGTAGCTGGTATAACTGCCTCTCATCAGCATAACACACCAAGTGCAAAGGAGCACTGTTACAAAACGAATGGCACCCAGGCTACATTTTAGTACATTTCAGTTGTTTCAATGTATTTTTCTGTTACAGGACTAGAGCACCTGGCTATCCACTATTACCAAAAGGCCCTACATCTGGCTCCCCCTGATGTTGGAGACTCCAAGTTTTCTCACCTCCTGGACTTGCGGAGAGAAATAGCTTACAACCTGGCTCTGATCTACAGCAGCAGTGGATCCAAGAACCTGGCTAAGATGCTGCTGGACCAGTACTGCGTTGTGTAGTGGATGAAACTTTGTGAAAGATTGTGATTGTATTGTGCCAAATAGACAGATGATATGCCAGGGGAGTTGGTCCGAGAGGAGAGCAGCAAAACTGTTCTCTTAGTGCAGACCATCTACCCTGGCATATCATCTGTCTATTTGATCAATTTCTACAAAGCCCATCTGTTTGCAGAAGGAAGCTTCTCACTTGAGAACCCTGAAATATATCACTATTGGTCCGGTAAACAAGTACCAGGGGTATTGGTTCCCTAACACTATTGTATTACCTATACTATTGATTGTAACGTAACTTGTTACATTATGTTGTACAATGTAGTTGGCTTGCTCAACACTTCAAAAATGCTTCCTGTATGTCCGAGTATGGTAGTGCAGTGAGGTGAGATCTTGTATTAAAAAGATGTCTATTTTTGTAATAAATTTAAGTTGTGGTTCACAAAACCACCTTACTTATATCTGTCTGTTGTGTAATAATGTAACTTAGCAATGGACCAGGGTAGTACATGGATCTTCATGTACTACTAACAGCTTATCCATATTGCCAAAAAGCGAAGTAAAAAAAAACAAGTCTGTAAACCACATCACTGTTTATTCCAGCTGCCATGGGTCCTCAGCACCAGTTGAAGTAGTTTTCCTTAACTTTGACATGTGCAACATGCTAGAATTCCAATCTCTTGATGATGTAAAGATAGCGCTCTTTCTTTATTGTCTCAGACAACACGTAAAAACTACACAGAAACTGAATTGAATCTTGCACAAACATACATTATAATGTACATCTAATTCAGCACTCTACAAAATGTAGCTCTTCATGATAACTATAAATGCACACACATGATGACAGATGTTTCCATCCACTACCTATGTGTAGTTGTAAGGAGCAGCCAGTATCATCATTTTTTTCTTTATTTGCTAAAGGAACATCCCAACAATCAACTGCTGCCTTCAGATTTTCCGTACACTCCAAATGCAGCCTACAAGTTCTGACAGCTTTGTACGTGTAAAGCACTGCAGACAAACCGTGACAGAATATTTACTTCTGGGGGTTGCGGAAGTTCACCCCGGCAAACTTGGCTTTGTCTCCAAGCTCCTCTTCAATCCTGTACAGACGGATGTAAAATACATCATGATGGTTTCACTATTCTCTTGAAAATAAGCACAACAGGGCAGAAAAAAAGGTTTTTCTTCATTGCTTTATATAAGGCAACGTTGAGTGGTATGGCTAGTGGACATGAGACCAAGAGGTTGCGGGTTTGATTCCTAGCCTTCCTAGCTAGATGTTGTGTCCTTGGGAAGTGCACTTTACACAACTTATAGACACACATGCTATGTAAAGTAAAAAAAATTATGAAAGTTTTTTTGTTCTGATTCTTTCTGAATTGACCATGCAGAAAGGAAAAAGAGCAGAAAATATCTCTCCTATATGTAGTTGCCATCCAACAGAACAAAATGCAGACAATAAAATGAACAAAATATATTCTTACCTTACCTTACCTAATACTAATACTCATAAAATTTCCAACAACAAATTTCTACACAAATGCCCCATAAACCAGTGAGATTAGAGTCTGAAGAGACAAAATATGGTAAGTCTGACCTGAGTAGCTGGTTGTACTTGCAGAGCCTCTCAGACCGGCAGGGAGCGCCCGTCTTGATCTGTCCCGTGCACAGTCCGACCACCAGGTCTGCGATGAAGGTGTCCTCTGTCTCCCCGCTGCGGTGACTCACCATCACCCCCCAGCCATTGTCCTGGGACATCTTACAACTGGAATGCAAGAAAAACCATCAGACTGTAGTTTGTTTGGCTTGAAATCTTTTTTCTGCATATATGTACCTGAACCTGACAAATTTTTCCTGCACCACTCAGACTTTGAGAAGTATGGATCATATCAAAAACTGTTCAGAAACCATTGCCCATTGTTTCTTTTATACTTCATAGGTGGTAACAGTCAATGCAGCAAATAAAAATTCACATATATACACCTACAATATACATGTCAGGGTTCAAGGATACATGTATCTATAAACTTAGTGCATGGACCAGTGCAGGTTATCAGGTAGAAATCAGAAATACCTACAAAGCTCCAATTTTACCTGCACTAAGGTGCATAATTATGCACCTGGTATTTTGATATAGCCAATACCAATTACTGAGGAATTGTGTTTTAGTACAACCTGTACATGTAGTTGAACATTTGTACTTACGCTTCAATGGACTCAGTAACAGAGCCAATCTGGTTAACCTTCAGCAGCAGGGCATTGCAGGCCTTGTCATCAATAGCACGCTTGATACTGGGGAGAGAGAACATACATGTACATTTACATGTACAGTTTCCATAGTGACAATAATGTTGGGGAGGAGGCCCAATCAGTCATTAAAAGCGAGAGATTGTGCGCTACAGTTATGAAACTGTACGTGACAAGGTATTTCTACAAATAGTTTCATCAGGTTGGTAAAGTATAGGATACAGGAGTTTTCTTTTACACAACCAAAATTTCAGCCATGTTTGGAATTGTGTTCTCGCCGCAAAAGTACCACCTACATCGGTTACATATAGCAGCCAAGCACAGAGAAGCAGTACTCCAGTCAGCAGCTCTGAGGAAGGTGTCTGATAGACATCGAAACGTCAGCACATAGGTGAGAAATTTGGTTGTGTAAAAGAAAACTCCTGTGACAAGGTAGTCTGAATCCTCACCGTTTGGGGTTTGTCACCAGCAAGTCGTCCCCGACGATCTGGATGTCGGTCTGTCCGGTGAACTTGGCCCACATCTCCCAGTCATCCTGGTCAAACGTGTCCTCGATGGAGACGATGGGCGCCGCCGCGATCATCTCGTGATACAGCTGGGCCAGCTGGTCACCCGAGATCTGTGGGGAAAACACAAAATGTGAGCTCTCTTGGGGAAAAAAGGACAAAATGCTTCCTGGGAAAGCACAAATGGGGGACACATACATGTACATGTAAACATCCTGCAACTTTTGAACAACTGAGAGCATCGTCAAGCATCTGAAAATGTTCTCCAGTTAAAGCTTGCAGTGCCCCTTTTCCCATTTGACAAGTGTTAGTATTTTCATACATGCGTAAAGAAAAGAGACAGAAAGAAATATGGTGCAACAGGGTATGTACATGTACCTATGTATCCTAAAAGTGTGTATGTATACAGTGTACTGTATGTGTAGGATTATCACTACGGAAAAGCACTTAGTAGAACAATCAGTGATTTTTTTTAAAGGTAGCAAACATGTACCTCCAAATTTCAAAGACATAGAAAAGCAGTTTTTTAAGCAGTCTAACTGCCCCTCAAGTAGTTATCAGTGCCAACTAAAATGTCTCAAATGTTTGTTTGTTTACTTTGAAATGTTTACAAAGGCGCTGCCTACTCACGTATCTTTCGGGGTCATCTGGGCTCTTGAAGTCCAGGTCGTACTTCTTGTCACGGTGGAACTCGGAGGCGGCGACGTCCATGCCGATCTTGATCTTCCCCTCATACCCAGCTGCCTTGATGGCATCCATCAGTAGGTTCAGGGCTGAAACAAGAACATGAATGTGTGTATGTCACCTCAGTGGTAGAAATAAAATCATGACATATACAAATTGCTTGTTGGCAAACATTTATTTTTCCATGCACTTTGAAAAATACATTAAACTAATATTATTTTATGATGATAGATTGATTTTATGATGATAGATTGTCAGTAGTAAACACAAAGCTCTTAAACAATGTTATGAACCTTTAGTAAGCACCATTGAACCTTTAGTCTAATTTTTCCGGTCTGCAAAATTGCAGGTTGCTTAATTTTTCTTCTGTAATATTGAACATGTCCCTGCAAAATGCAGATTGGTATTTCTAACACTGCACATAGATTCAGTCTTCAAAACATCAAAAGCATGTTTTCTTACTAACAATGTGCAACTGCCAGTAATTTGCTGTATTGAAGGCTTAGCAGTATAGAAGAAGAATTAGTGTGTAGACTAAGCTATGTCTTTTGACCAAATGTCATCCTACTGCTAGTATGAATTGGTTAAATGAAAGTGATTGAAAATGATGAGCAGTGCATGGATAACTGTTCTTGTTAACCTTCTTTCTAGCTAGCTGAGGTAGCCTTTCAGGAATCTTATAAGACTTTGAGTCAATATTGGGAGGTTAAAAACTTTAAGAACAGTTTTGCAACTCACCTTCCTTGTTCTCCAGAATGTTGGGAGCAAATCCTCCCTCATCTCCAACATTGGTGGCTGGACAGGGGTGGAAAAAGTTAACACACCTGAACACCATAGCAATAACAGGCAGATTAACTTTCCCCAAAATAATACATCAAGCTTCTATCTCTAGAACAATCTACCATCTCACAATATCTGTAGCATTATGTACATCAGAACTGTTGAAGACATCAGTACTGTGATGCAGATGTCCTTAAAGCTTACCGTCTTGTCCGTACTTCTTCTTGATGATGGATTTGAGGTTGTGGTACACCTCGCAGCCCATCCGCATGGCCTCGCTGAAGGACGAAGCACCTTGGAGAGAAATGCAAATAGAAATTTGAGTGAGTGAGCGAGTGAATTTGAAGATACATTCAACCCAACTTATTTTGAACCCTAGAGTGAGTGAGTGAGTGAGTGAGTGAGTGAGAGAGATTAAAATTTAAGTCTCTGAACCTAAGAGACTTTTTCAGACAGGAAAACTTCCCATCCCAAGCTTAACTGACAACTTGAATTTCAATGTAGCAGTAACTTTTGAAGACTGAGACAACTAGCTTGCTCTACAGCCGACAATTTACTGGCCATTCAGTTTCAAGTGCTTTCAAAACAGTCTAAAATGGTATTTTGAATTCTTCCCTTCTTACTCAAGTACGTACCAGTTGGCAGGATCATGAACTCCTGCATGGCCAGCTTGTTGCCGGCGTGGCTGCCTCCGTTGATGACATTGAAGGCAGGGACCGGCAGGATCACCTCTGTATTTCCAGCCAGATCTGCCAGGTGGCGGTACAGAGGAACACCCTTGTGGGCTGCGCCGGCCTTGGCTGTGGCCAGGGACACGCCCAGGATGGCATTGGCTCCCAGCTTGGCTGTAGTAAGGGTGTGAGCAGATTTTAAAGCATGAAATAAAAGTACATGTCTTGGTGATAAAGCAAATGGTGCAAACAATGCTATTCTTTCATCTCGTTTGTACAACTCCTCAAATAACATCATCCAATCTGTTCTCAAATCTGATGTGATTTTCCGCAACAGCTTCTGCAATATTTGGGTATGAATTTTTGGTTTTGCTATTTTAAAAAAAACTACACAGAGATGTCATCTAAAGAATCAAGATTATCTGGGCTACATGTAAGTTCGTAATACATTTTCATATTTCAATCACCAAATTTTACAAGAAGAAGTTTTCATACTCACATTTGTTCTCAGTGCCATCCAGTTCCAACATGAAGTTATCAACCTCCTTTTGTTTTGTCACATCAAAGTTCTGTTGGCAAACAAATGTGAAAAATAAACTTTACAGATTTTGAGCTGCAAAATAAAAGTAACATATAAATACATCTATAATTTTTTTCTAATGATTACTGCCATACAACTTCATACTGACAATTACACTTACTGCAACAGTTCCACTGAACAAGTTCTATCAAACTAAAAAGGTACCTGAGCTGTGCTTAACATTTTCTGGATTAAGGAGAATTTACAGACAGAGTTCATCACTTATGACATATTCTAAAACGTTTCCTTACCTTCTGGATGACAGCTGGAGCAATGATGTCATTGATATTAGAGACAGCCTTGCTCACACCTACGGAAAGAAGATGTAGCCGTGTTATCCCTCTATTCACAGTCTTCATAGGTCATAACCTGAAATTAGGCCAGACAGTAGTCATTTTGTCATACCCAATCTCCAACAAAAGAACTGGCAGTAACTACAGCGGGTGGCACCCAGGCTACAAACACATAGCAGTAAAGTTTTGTTTGTTTGTTTGTTTACTTACCCTTTCCCAGGTACTTGGATTTGTCCTTGTCCCTGAGTTCCAAAGCCTCATAGATACCCGTGGAAGCACCGCTGGGCACTGCAGCACGGAAAAGACCTGCAGGGGTACAAATGTACATGTACATGAGTGGTTCTTTTGCCAGCACACTACAACTTCATAAAAGTCTCATACACTAGCAGTATCATTTAACAAGTAATTGTAAGGGCAATGGAATATGTTACAGGAAGGTAAATTCAGAGAATCTGAATAACTTAATTCACCTTATGAGTCACTCAGAGGTGGCAAAAGAAAAATCTTTTTGCAGAAATATGCAGTGTGGGACTTGTTAGATTTACAGCTGATATACATATTCTCACATAGTCTTACTTTTCTTATTTAAGTTATTAATAATTTAATGATTGACTGATCTATCGATATATCAAGATATAGTTTGTGGTTTTATACCTTTGCTTGTGACCAGGTCGACCTCTACCGTTGGGTTCCCGCGGCTGTCGAAGATTTGACGAGCGTGGATCTTGCTAATCCCGGACATGGTGGCTGGCTAGTGGTGGCTTCTGCTTCTACAAAAACAAAGGTTGAATAAATGTAAATCAAACTGGAATAATCAGACTACTGGACTATGTACCTCATTATTTTTTGATGTTCCCATGCCATTGATACCATGATAATTGCTCAAAATATACAATTCAAATCTTTTCCTCAAGAAACATGCTCGAGTCAAAATAAAATCATCCAGTCTTCAGTTAGTGTTCCAGCACATCTTGTCATCAAACTTGCTACAGTACTTAAAATTTAGGTTTAAATCAAAACTAAACATCTCGCTGATGCTAACTTTTGTGCATTAAATTCCAGGTGAGCAGAGCTAATTATATAAGCAAGAACATCATCTATGCTTTCTAGAAAAATGATCATCCAGACATAACCTACATGTACATTGTATACTGTAGTGACCTCCTTGTTCTAGTCCAAACCTTAAAATAGCAGCACCATGTTTTTACAGCCTTGTGGGGGGCAGGGGTTATTAGAGCTAAGCGATTACAGTAACACCAAGTTATGTACACTATATTATCATTAACAACTTATTACACAAAGAAATTTGAAGTTTCGTTTTCACAGATTAATAGTCTTATGAAGCCATAATTTTACCTCTCTTGTACGTTAGCTCATTACTATTCTGGTCAGCTCTTTTCCTTTAGCAACCATATAACAAATGGACCTAGTTATTACTGGAACCCAGCCAGTTTTTAAGGTTACTAGCGGCTGTCTGGCGATGTGAGGAGCATCTACTAAGTGGTCTGTACTCTCTTAGAATTAAAGCACTAAGTATAACCTAACAGGGGTATGAACTTGAAAGTGACCACATTTTTTTAGCAGTGACTGCAGGTACAACACGTAAGACATGCCATAAAAAGAAGTATATACTGACCACTTTAAAGTTGAGTGTTTTTTACATGTAGCGCAATGAATATCCTCTAGTAACCCTGAAGACTGGCTGTATTCCAGCATGTAAATTATTATTAGTTGCAGTAACTTTTATGGATACTGTATCAATGTTAGTACAGAGGACAAAATATCCTGACTGACTCTTCTATTTTCATATTCTGCCAAAGTGCATGCAATGTATAGGGCGAAAAAGCAGACACCTGCAATTTGAGATGACACTTTTTATGCAATACTTTGCAATTTTGCATTTTTCCGTTGAGTGCCTTGTGTTAACGTTGCTTTTCTTCGAAATCTATGAAATACGTTACAAGTTAACCTGCGTCTTTATGTAACCTGACGGTGCAAACAATGTGCATGCAGAATCTTGTCCTGGTCTAATTCTAACTTCAATAGTATATAACTTGACAACAGTAATTACCATGAGATAACGACGACGACTATGAGGTAATAATGACTGTAATAAAACATTATCAAGTACGCGAAAATCAGTCACATTTTTCACCCCATTGAAGTATGATCAAGGGGGAGGGGCCAAAATACCGGCACGTTAGCGTATACATAATTTACAAAGTGCTAAGTGCAATTCTAAGTACTCTATCAGGATTCATGTCCCTGGCCCCTTAATAGGCCTTAATAGAGACACTAGTTTTTAGATTGTGAATTGTAACAAAGTATACGTTTTGTTAATGGTGCTGAAGAAATAAATCGAGGTCAACATGTTATGTACGTGGTGGGCATGCCAACACGTAAAGTTTTAACTCATCATAGCAAATTCTATCATACTAAGATCATTTTAAAATCTATCAAATCAGATTTTCTTCCGTAGAAAATCTCTTAAGCGTTGAAGCATCAAATCAAGGTATTTTAAAAACCGTTTATACTTGAAGTGAATATTATCGTACTGATCATGCGTGGCGTACGTGCAGTGGGGTCACCTTCAAGTTCCACCTAACCGGCAAGGTATCGACTGACGTTATATTTCAATTTCCAGCTGAAATTCTTACCCAGAAATGCCCAAATCTTTGCATACCCAAGAAAACATTTTCCACTAACGTTAAAGTTAAACAGTATTGTATATCATGGCGATATAAGGGAGAAATTTGAAGAATATCTGAACGTACCGTGCGAGGGCCTTGCGACTGCTGCTTGTGTCAGACTGGGCAAGATGGCGAGAGGCAGTCACGTGACAGTCGGCACATTTGCATCCCAGGTCATTGACCTATGACGTAGACCTCAAGCAGATGTGTGGTTGGGACCCTCAGTTGGTCGGCATATTTAGCCAATCTAAAGACGCCAAGGCACTTTTCTGGAAAGTATGGCTTGAGGGAAAAAAAAACAGATAAGGATTACTCGCTGAACTATGCTTGTTTTTATTCTACACAGAGTAAGAGAGTTGCAACAGGCTAGGTTCTTTCAAAGTAGTATCAAATATTTACACTAAAGCCTAAAGATGTCAGTCAGTCTGAGCTGCCTTAATTTGCATTACGACAAAGGCATCTGATTGGTCTGCAGCCTTAGGTCGAAAAAGAAACCAGCCAATCAGGATAACCTGTAATAAAGAACCTTCCTCACGCTCTACCCAGTGTGTGTGTAGAACGCACGCAGTCTAAAAAGTTGAAACACCTGTGGGTTCTGGTACATTTCGTTACCAGCGGGTTTAGGAAAAAAACGTTGGACACTTGGACACGACAACAATGTCTACAAAAGGTGAGAGTTATGTTTGAGAAAAATGTAGAATCATTGTTCATTTGCTCGTCAAAAGTTCTGTGTACTATTTTAAAGTAATGGATAACGAAAGACAAAGTTCAAACTTCCTCATGGTTCACTGTGCTCATGGTTCAAACTTCCTCGTGAAGTGGCTAAAAACTGTCGTATATTTTCAGGGTTTAAGCCGATCCGAGCTTGCGGTGCTCCCGACGTCACGGTGAAGCGTCAGAAAGGCGGCCGGACAGGACTGGCTCTCCTGGCGGGAGCATGCCTGGGTGCCGTGGTGGTGTGTGCCGTCCTCATGCCGCTCGTCTACTTCACCCTGGCCGATCTGCAGGCCAAAGTGGACAAACTCAGCGACGACGGCGTCCAAAAGGTGGGGGAAATCTGTATCTGTATATATCGGTATAACATACTAGTAGCCTCTACAAACTATCATTCCCCTGGCATGATAGCTCTCTATTTCGGCCAATTTCTACTCTTTCCAGCCACTTCCCAAAGCCTGGTAGAGGCAAGGTATAACAGCCCTCTGTTGTAACACCCCAGCCATATTGTCTTGCCAGATACACTCACATACGTTTGAAACAAAAACATACTACTTAAGTTTTCTTTAGATCCGTACAAACAGTTTAAGCCGCTAGTTTCTTTTACTACTTTTGATTCTTATAAGCACTGTTTTCATTAAATGAAATGTGTACAAATGGGCAATCTCGGTGCAGATGTTATGTAAAAAACAAAACAAATGCGCAGCAGTAGAGTTTTACTTCCTTGAGTTATTTCCGTAACCTGAGACGAGTGGTAGAGCCTTAACTGTAAACAATGACTTTTCACAGTAGTTTTGTTGTTCAAGCCCTAGCCATATAAGGCAGCTATGGAATGCCTGTCAACTACATGTACGACAACATGTAGGACGTCGGTGTCGTGGTTCACAGCACTTAAGATATTCAAGGCTCTTAAACCCGAGTATGCGTTACGTCTACTTACAGACTGAGGCACTTTTGTTTTGCCTTAGGCGTTGAAGTTGCGCAGTGATTCAGCGGTCGTCGCTACCGACTCGCTCGGGGAGACCGCAGAATTTCAGAGCGCAGATGGTAATAGCGACGACCGGCAACGTCGTGACGCGGGCGGATCTGGACCTGTGCGCCCGCAGCCTCCTCCACGGCCAAGGAGCGGTGCAGTGTACGTGCGCTGGGGAAGGGACAGCTGTTCCTCAGACGTCGAGACTCTGTACTCTGGTAAGTACATTGTTGAGTACATCTACTGGTCGCGTAGCTTTACGCGTATAGCCCGAGCTCGAGCTCACACCATGCCCTCACAAACGTAAAAGGAAAGCATGCGCAAGGCGTGTACAGAAAAACTCACCAGGAATGTCTATATTTTAGTTCTACTAGAACTTGACTAGAGTCTTTATCTCGGTCATGTATCTACCGACCCGAGTGTACGAGAGACTGTAATAATAAGTCAATCTGAATGGTGGCGCTTGTTTGGCCTGTAAAATTCGGAAAGTTTTATCAAGTCTTCTATCACATTTGCCAATCGTCTCCTCCTTCAGTCTACATCGACGATGATAGATCAGTCTACATCGGGATATTATTATGAACAGACCTATACGAAAATGAAAGTCTCTCAGTCTGCCAGACTATAGGGCGCATGCATCTGTAATCTGACTCAGATGCGTTGCAAGACTCCATGAATTTACTAAATTTTAAGATAGGTAATTTAAATTTGTGACTTTGACCGTTTGCGTTCCTTTTAAACAGGAATAATGGGAGGCGGACATTACAGCCATCACGGGGGAGGTGGAAACTACCAATGCCTCCCTCTGGACGATGTAGTGTGGAACAAACCACAGGCGGGATACCAACATCACAGTTACATGTACGGGGCGGAGTATCAGACGGGGCCAGGTTTTTTTTCAGCCGACAACATGCCAGACGGCATCACCAATCCCGCTAACTACGATGTCCCCTGCTCCGTGTGCCACGTGCCCGGGCGGTTCTCCAACGTCATGATCCCCGCCCGCATGTCCTGTCCGCAGGGTTGGAGCAAAGAGTACAGCGGCTACCTGATGTCGTCTTACTACAGCCACAACAGCAACAAGGACTTTATCTGCGTCGACGAAGCTCCCAACCTTGTGCCGGGTTCGGCTGCAGATCAAAACGGAGCTCTGCTGTACCTAGTAGAGGCGCAGTGTGGCTCTCTTCCCAACGGGCCTTACGTCAATGGTTACGAGCTGACCTGTGTGGTCTGCACCAAATGAATCTGAGAGTTTAGACAGCGCTTCGCGAGTGCGAGTAGTGAAGGGTTACCGTAGTTAATATGAATATCGTGTTATCGGCTCTGTTTGTGTGCATGTCAGTGTACGTATTTCAACGGTTAATGGCATATCTCAATAAGTTGTCGCAAGTCAGACATTATATGTATATGTATAATGTCCTTGGTTGTGGATATACATCTTCATGACATTTTGTACGTAAGTACTCGTAGATGCACGTCTATCCAGGATCACATAAATGATCTACTGTTCAGGATACAATACAATTCAATACTATAATTTGATATGCTATATATTCATGACGTTTTCCTTTTATGATGTCTAGTACTTTTTTTAAAACTTAGGCGAAGATAAAGTGAGAAATTAAAAATTAATGCAACGCGTGAAAGGCTAGGCAGATGATATATGGCATAGGCAGATGATATAATCAACAATAGGCCATATTTGTTTGAGATTTGATTTAAAACATAACATAAATGGATATCAATTGTGCATACGAGGACAATGTTTACTTACGACTGGTGGACTATAACATAACAGGAGTAATCAAGTTCTATATTCATGATCACAAGGGCCATAAGTTGACAAAGCTATAAGATCGTGGAGCTCTATATTTCTATAAACACTTTGATATCCAGTCTATTCTGTAATCATATCATTATCTTATTGTGCAAGAAAACTATAGAAAAAATCATAGTGGACTTAAGCTTGTTTAACTAAGCAAGTAGGGGCCTATATTGTACCTTTGCAGTGTGTAATAAAACCTTCATAGTAAACAGGGAATCGTTGGTCTGCTAATTTATCTAAAATATTCGGGGTTTCATAGTGGTAAATTATAGGAATTTTGTACTTGCCACGACTACCATTTGACATAAATTATGCAAATCAGAGCTTCATTTACATAAATGGAAAAGAAGAAAATGTGACAAAAACACCTGGTGTTCGACTTCAAGCAGCCTTAACAAACAAATCCTTGCACACGGTGCCCGACTGGGCGATGGCATTTGCTACGGTAAAACCGCCTCACTGAGGTGATATCAGTTTCAATGTCACAACCCTTTTTGTTTTGTCTTGACAGCGTCTGGCATTTACACCTGAATAGGTGACAAATCGTCTGCCATGAGTAAATAGTGTTCAAGCTCCAGTGTGTTGGACGCCATTTTATGTCAACAGTACTAGTGCATCGTAAATATGAACACTGAATGTTGCGAAAACGACACTTTGGCCTGTCTACGTATATGCCTGCGTAAATGCTAGGGCACTAGAATACGAGGGCACCACTGCATAGTATATGCTTTTATTTCCATGCAACGCCAGACGAATGAAGTTTACAAAGGTAAAAGGGTGAAAAACACAACACCCAACACAAATATACAGTATGAAACGTTACAAATACATTATGGTTCTAACTTACAGGGTGAAAACCATAAAAGTACGTACATGAGATGGTGATATGAATCATTGGTCATCTTGTTTCTATAACATTCTTCACACAACATTAGCAGCAGTTCATAGAGAACAGGACATTGGCAGTGTTCTAACGAAGACATTGTCGACTTCATATTTAAGATTCTGTTGTCATCTGTTTACAACAGTGTAGGTAATCTGTTCCACAGTTCTACAGCTGGAAATAAAGTTTGTTTGGCAGTATAAAGAGCCTGTCACACGGCTCATCTGTTTGCGTTTTGGAAGTGATGCACATGACAGTCAGTTGTATATATAATATACATCACCATGGCACTATGTGCACTATGCTGAGCATAAAGAACGTATCCTGCACTAGAACGCTAAGAAGATTTAAAAATATCAAGATGTTCATACACAGGCACGGACACACATACATCTTGTGTGCCTGTTCCTTTATAAAAGTAGTCTGACTTGCTTGATTATACACTGAGTAAGAAAGTAAATATATTTGTATTTTTAGGGCTGGTCCAAACCACTCGGTCCTTTCTAGGGCCAACGAAACGGTTTCCACAGGATCGACCTAGCTGTTCGACTCAGTTGTAGCTATAATATCCAGTCTTTGTATCATTGGAGTACAGGTTTTGGGTCGGGGGTTGCATCCCCATTGACTGACCACCTTCCGAATACGCCGGGGGCTGCGGTAAGAAGTACCCGGGCTGTGCGCCTGGAGCTCGGGGAGGGATTGTGACCGGTATGGAGGCTACCTTGTTGTGTGCCTCCCTACATTTGTAGAGGAAGTAGAAGAAGAGGAGGGCGGAGAGGAAAGTGAAGATGCTGGTCCACAGCATGGAGTGGAACATGGCGTCCCACGTGAAGAGCCGAGTCAGCACAGCATTCTACAAGGAGAGATAAACTCGAAATGTAACATTTGCAAAGCAAATGCATAATATTCATCTTCACATGGTCTAGCCCAACAAAGTATTACTTTGTACTGCCGTACTCAAACACATTCACGTTCATATATATGGTGACCAGCCCCTCCAGCTATAACTTGCTACATGATGTAATCCATAGGGTGTTGGCTACAGCACTAGTGTATCGTATTTGTACTGTATTTGTATTTGTTTTTATTATGTTTTATTATTATTATTTATGAAAAATACAAGGAATACAATGATACTAACCCCTGGCCTGTCTGGATGGTACAGGCATGTGTAGGACGTCCCAGGAGCATAGGTGTCGTTGAAATTCAGGACATCTCTATCGTTTTGCCCCGCATCTCTCTGGCACGGTGCCGTCACACACTGTTCAATCTGAAAAAGAAGTCTCGAATGTGTCGGTCTTCATCTTATTTTAGTAATTTTTCAGTTCCGTTTTACTGCATAATCACGAATACAATTTTAACGTAAACTTTAAAATTTTGGTATCCAAACCGGGCTACAACAAAATAACATGTTTTATATCTGTATCTGTATAGCCGGTATAACCGCCTTTCGGCGTAACACACCAGCTATACATATTATGTAACAATAAAAGCACTGCCAGGTAAAACCAGATGATGTGTCATAATGTATTGTCATATTCTGGTATGACAATGGTAAAGTTCATACAATTATGTAACCATGCTACCGTGGTCGACAGGTACAACGTATAGTAACATATTTGAAGTACTAGTATAACATCTGAGGATTCTTACTATGTACATTAGGGTTAGAAAGTGACACATACTTACTGTAGACAAATCAAATGTTTATTACTTTGGGACCCTTATATACGTAGTCGTAATCGCCACATCGTATCGTAACACTTCAACAGTGTTTCTTGTCAACCATCATACTCTTCATGTAGAAAACTGATTTATCTATTGTTACCTCGGCGGAGCCTCCATTGTTGTTCAGCCTTTGCTCAGTGTCGAAAAGTACACCGTCGACGGTGCCGTTGTTTACAACATACGTCACAGTCATGCGCAGACAGGGGTAGGTAGACTGGCAGCTCTTACCACAGCCACAGCCAATTCTTCTCCCTAAAATAACGCAGTCAGACATTATTGGGATGACGAAAGTACATAAAAATCCGAAGAAAGCAGCTTTCCTGTTGGTTTTTATGCCTTAATCAAACTAGTGTGCTACATTGAATATACAAACACAGAATCGTATTTTGCCATGTTGAAAGAATGCTGCAATCATCGTCAAGTTTATTTGACCTCGCCCACTCATGCATAATACGAGTAGATCACGTCCCCTCGATCGTTCGAATTCATTGTATCTACTACATATGAATTATAAATAATCCAATGTAAAGATTGGTCTAGTCACTGACACTAAATAAAGTTGCTGGTGTCATTTTCCTCACAAAGCTGAAAGGTTGCGGAGCTAACAACCATTTCCCAGATAGAAGCAGTACAGGAAAGCGCCATTCTTTCACTGGTGAATGTAGTTGTAATTCAGGATGACGAAAAATATATACCTGAGTGTATTCTTAGGAATTAATCAAATACAATTGCTTGTTTATCTCTAATATACACCAACTTATTAACAGACAGTCACCTGTAAGATAACTTTGGTTTGTGGTACAAGTTGTCTCCTGGAACTCCAGAGACTTTGTCTCCACGACCGGTTTGGTGATTACGACCCCACAGACGATGAGTCCCGTCGCGCAACATGCCGCAAAAGACCCGGCAAGTATAGCCCAAATGCAGCACCCGCCAGCCTGTTTCACTGCATCCTGCCTTTTGCGATCATCATGCATCTTGCCACGTTCCTGAAGTGAAGAAAGAATGGTATCTTGAATTTTGGGTTGCAACGATACATGGGTTTGTGGGGCAATTTTTGAAGAGCCCGTGTTTTCGAAGGGTCGCAGAACACAGTATTAATGGGCGACCCCCGGGTCTATGACGCAGTTATACAAGGTAGTGCGGACAAAACTCTTAAATCCTGGAAAAAAAAGAAATATTTTAGAACACATACACTGGCCGTGTTTCTCTAACTAGTGCACCCTACTACGAGTATAAGTTTTACCGCGTCGAAGTGAGTCACCTTGGGGCGAAAACTGTATTCTGCAACCTTAACCAGGTCTATTGTCCTTGTCATACTTTGAAAAAAAATGGGCGTGTACTATCCGGTTTCCGTAAAATCTAAAGGAGGCCGTTTGTTTTTTTATCTAACCTTGATCTGAAAATATTACACTGTAAGGAAGTCTCGATGTAACGTGCTAGTATCAAGTTAATTAAAGGACGGTGTTTTCTTGTAAAAAAAAGGAGATTTGGGGTTTTCCGTCTGCTGCTTTTCTTTGCAGGCATAGCGTGAAGTCTAAATAGAACCACGGTTCGACCTACCGGACGTTAAGCTGCCAGCCACGAAAACTTTTTACTTCGATCCATTATCTGCTTATTACTATCATGGGTTGTCATAAAGAGAGTCCCTCAGGTAGATCTTTTCCCGTCATGGACATTATAAGACGCCTACGGCATAATCCTTGACGTAATCTCCGAAACCACTATATATTTAGCTGGGTGGACATAGCTGACACTTACTTGCCGGCCCCGTTTCAGTTTTGCACCCAGGCTAAGGTAAAAAAACAAGAATACGTTGTAGTGAAGGGGTGGTGGTGGTGTTGAGCCTACACTCAGTTCTTGGTGGAAATGGTAACTCGTCTGGCATCTTATTAAACGTCGTGATTTGGCCAGTTTCAAGTGTACCTTTACCAGCCCACGTAGTCTTGAACCTGGCATTACTATCCCCGCAAATACACCAACATCGACGCCTGTTAACGTATCTGAGATGTTAAAGGTGTAAAGAGCACGAGATATATGGAGATGACTTACTTCTGAAGCCACAGTAACAGGTAAGAAGACGCCTGAACTTCACAGTTCCACCGCACCGACTGGTGTCAGTCACCGTCAGCCGCTGCGTATGACCTACCTGATGACGACACCTGTTACCATGGCTGCATGGCTGCAGGGTGAGGCCTGAGCTCCTAGGTGCGCTATAGCAGAACAGAAGTAATCAAGTTCTATATTCATGATCATATAGGGGATAAATGAAAACAAATGATACAAAGGTGTAAGATCGTAGAGCTTTATTTCTTTCAATACTTTGATATCCAGTCTATCCTGTAATCATATCATTATCCTATTGTACAAGAAAACTATAGAAAAATCATAGGCCTGGACTTAAGCTTGTTCAACTAAGCAAGTAGGGGACTTATATTGTGCCGTTGCAGTGTGTAATAAAACCTTCATAGTAAACAATGCATCGTTGGTCTGCTAATTCATCTAAGAATGTTTGGGGTTTCATTGTGGTAAAATGATTGGAATTGTATACTTGCCACGACTACCATTTGACATAAATGATGCAAATCAAATCTTCATTTCCATAAATAGAAAAGAAGAAAATGTGACAAAAACACCTGGTGTTCGATTTCAAGCAGCCTTAACAAACAAAGCCTTGCACACGGTGCCCGACCGGGCGATGACATTTGCTCCCGTCTCACTGAGGTGATCAGTTTCAAAGTCACAACCCTTTTGTTTTGTCTCCACGGCGTCTGCCTCTTTCACCTGAATAGGTGACAAATCGTCTGCCATGAACAACTAGTGTTCAAGCTCCAGTGTGTGGGACGCCATTTTATGTCAACAGTGCGAAAACGACACTAGGGCCTGCTTACATAATATACATCTGCCTAAATGCTAGGAGACCAGGGCACCACTGCATCGTGTATGTTTTTATTTCCATGGCACGCCATACAAATAAAGTTTACAAAGGTAAAAGAGTGAAAAACACAACGCACGTACACAAATATACAGTATGAAAAGATCTACAAATACATATAATTCTAACTTACAGTGTAACCATAATATAGTACGTACATGAGATGCTATATGGTGATATGAATCATTGTTCCTGTACCATTCTTCACACAACATTAGCAGCATTCCACAGAGAACATACAGGACATTGGCAGTGTTCTAACCCAGGCATTGTCGACTTCATTTAAAATTGTCTCTGTTTACAACAGTTTCTCTATATGTGATCTGTTCCACAGTTCTAAAGCTGAAAAAAGTATATAATATATAATATACATCTCCACTATGTGCACTATGCTGAGCTTAAAGAAAGTATCCTGCACTAGAACGCTAAGAAGATGAAACAATATCAAGATTCTATATGTTCATAACAGGTACGGACCCACATACACCTCGTGTGCCTGTTCCTTTGTCTGATTTGCTTGATTATACACTGAGTAAGAAAGTAAATACATTTGTTTTTGTTTTTTAGGTTTGGTTCAAACCATGTACCACTTGGTCCTTTGCCTTGTATTAACAGGGAACGAAATGGTTTACACAAGGTCGTGAGAAAATCGGGCTAGCTGTTAGACTCAGTTGTAGTTGTAGTTAGAATATCCAGTCTTTGTATCATTGGAGTAGATGTTTTGGGGCGGGGGTTGCATCCCCATTGACTGACCACCTTCCGAATACGCCGGGGGCTGCGGTAAGAAGTACCCGGGCTGTGCGCCAGGCGCACGGGGAGGGATTGTGACCGGTATGGAGGCTACCTTGTTCTTTGCCTCCCTGCATTTGTAGAGGCAGTAGAAGAAGAGGACGGCAAAGATGAAAGTGAAGATACTGGTCCACAGCATGGAGTGGAACATGGCGTCCCACGTGAAGAGCCGAGTCAGCACAACATTCTACAAGTAGAGAAAAAAGTAAATAGATAAACTCGAAATGTAACATTTGCAAAGCAAATGCATAATGTGATTTATCTTCACATGGTCTAGCCCAACAAAGTACTGCTCTGCCGTACTCAAACAAATTTACGTTCATATATATGGTGACCAGCCCCTCCAGCTATAACTTGCTACATAATGTAATCCATAGGGTGTTGGCTACATCATCCGTGTATCTTACTTGTATTTTTTTATTTATGTTTTATTATTATCATTTATGAAAAATACAAGGAATACAACACAAATGATACTAACCCCTGGCCTGTCTGGATGGTACAGGCATGTGTAGGACGTCCCAGGAGCATAGGTGTCGTTGAAATTCAGGACATCTCTAGAATTTTGCCCCGCATCTCTCTGGCACGGTGCCGTCACACACTGTTCATTCTGAAAAAGAATTCTCGAATGTGTCGGTCTTCATCTTATTTTCGTAATTTTTCGATCCAGTTTTACCACATAATCACGAGTGCATTTTAAGGCAAACGTGGAAATCTCGGTATCCAAACTTGGCTACAACAAAATAACATGTTATACAATCAAAGCAGTATATTAGGGTTAGAAAGTGACACATACTTACTTGTAGACAAATCAAACGTTTATTACTCTGGGACCCTTATATACGTAGTCGTAATCGCTACATGTTAAAACTTCAACAGTGTAACGATACATTGCTCTTGTCAACCATGGTACTCTTCATGTATAAAACTGATTTATTTATTTATTTATTGATTGATTGATTGTTACCTCGGCGGAGCCTCCATTGTTGTTCAGCCTTTGCTCAGTGTCGAAAAGTACACCATCGATGGTGGCGTTGTTTACAACATACGTCACAGTCATGCGCAGACAGGGGTAGTTGGACTGGCAGTTCTTACCACAGCCACAGCCAATGTTTCTCCCTAAATGATGCAGTGATTATTGATTTGATTTGATTTATTGAGATTTCAACAATACAACATACGTGAAACAAAGGCAGCTGTTGCTGGTGTTGTGTCCCACACATAGAACAAATACAGGACAGACAATACTCAATTTCACTTGAGTTACGTGAGGAAAGTCTTGTTAAGGGCCTTTCCCCAGGGCACAAGATCTGTGCCATTGGGATGACGAAAGTACATAAACATCCAAAGGAAGCACATTTCATGCTGGCGTTTATGCCAGAATCAAACTAGTGTGTTACATCAAACACAGAAGTGTATACGACCCTCTTGAAAGAATGCTGCAAACATCGTTTGACCTCGCCCACTCATGCATAATAGATACCTTCCTCTCGTTCGTTCATTGTATCCACCTCATATGAATTTTAAATACCCCAGTTGCTGTCACCAAATCAAGACTGTCTTGTTCTAACTAGTCACTGATACCAAATTTAAGTTACCCCCCAAAGCTGAAAGGTGGCAACCAGTTTCTCAGAAAAAAAAAGCTTCAAGTACAGGGAAGGGCCATTCGTTCACTGCTGAATGTAGTTGTAATTCAAGAGGACGAAAAATGTATATACTGGTATTCTTCGCAATTCATCAAATACAACTGCTTATTTATCTCTAATATACACAAACTTATTAACAGACAGTCACCTGTAAGATAACTTTGGTTTGTGGTACAAGTTGTCTCCTGGAACTCCAGGGACTTTGTCTCCACGACCGGTTTGGTGATGACGACCCCACAGACGATGAGTCCCACCGCGCAACATGCCGCAAAAGACCCGAAAACTATAGCCCAACTACAGCACCAGCCGGCCTGTTTCACCGCAGCCTGCCTTTCACGATCATCATGCATCTTGCCTCGTTCCTGAAGAGAAGAAAGAATGGTATCTTGAAGTTTGGATTGCAACGATGCATGGGTTTGTGGGGCAATTTGTGAAGAGCCCGTGTTTTCGAAGGGTCCCAGAACACAGTATTAATGGGCGACCCCCGGGTCTATGACGCAGGTATACAAAGTAGTGCGGACAAAACTCTTGAATCCGTCTAGAAACATTTTAGAACATACGTTGGCCGTGTTTGTCTACTGCACCCTACTATACGTTTTACCGCGTCGAAGTGAGTCACCTTGGGGTCCTGAACGATAGAAATCCCCGTCGGGCGAAAACTGTGTTCCGCAACCTTAATCAGGTCTATTGTCCTCGTCATGCTTCGAAAAACATGGGCGTGTACTATCCGGTTTCTGTCGAATGTAAAGGAGGCCGTTTGTTTTTCATTCAATCTTGATCTGAAAATATTACATGTAAGGAAGTCTCGATTTAACGTGCTAGTATCAAGGTAATGAAAGAAACGTGTTTTCTTGTTAAAAAAAGGAGATTTGGGGTTTTCTATATGCTGCCTTTCTTTGCAGGCATAGCGTGACAGGCTGTCAGGGACTGACAAGTGTAAATAGAACCACGGTTCGACCTACCGGACGTTAAGCTGCCAGCCACGAAAACATTTTTTACCTCGATTTTTTTTATCTGTTTATCATTATCATGAGTTGTCATAATGAGATTACGTCAGGAAAATCCACCAGGGAGACTATACAGCCTGCGTTCGTCGTCATCTCACTAGCTGTTAAAATTCCACCGAAGCTCTTGACCAATTCGGCAGATACAAAAAAAATGCTGCAGTTTGGGATTACTGAAACATGGATATATCCTAGGGGAGGGGGTTTTGACCTTGTAGTGGGGGCAATTAATTCAGCTCTTTGTTGGGAATGCTTACACGGCTAACTCGTCTGACAACTTACTGATCCAACGTTGCTAATTTCAAGTATACGCTTCCACCAACCCACGTAGTCTTGCACCTGGCATTACTATCCCCGTAAATACACCATGTACCAACGCCTGTTAACGTATCTGAGATGTTAAAGATGTAAAGGGCATAAGGAACACGAAGCTTACTTACTTCCGAACCCACAGGAACAGGTAAGAAGACGCCTGGACTTCGCCAATCCGCCGCACCGACTGGTGTTAGTCACCGTCAGCCGCTGCGTATGACCTGCCTGATGACGACACCTGTTACCATGGCGGCATGGCTGCAGGGCGAGGCCTGAGCTCCTAGGTGGACTATAGCAGAACAGAAGTAATCAAGTTCTATATTCATGAACATATAAGGGATGAATACAAATGATACAAAGGTGTAAGATCGTAGAGCTTTATTTCTTTAAATACTTTGATATAATGATATGATTACAGGATAGACTGGATATCATGATATCATGATATCCAGTCTATCCTGTAATCATATCATTATCCTATTGTACAAGAAAACTACAGAAAAATCATAGGCCTGGGCTTAAGCTTGTTCAACTATAAGCAAGTAGGGGTCTTATATTGTACCGTTGCAGTAATAAAACCGTTATAGAAATCTGGGCATCGTTGGTTTGCTAATTCATCTAAGAATTTGTGGGGTGTCATCGCGGTAAATGATTGGTATTTCATAATTGCCACGCCCACCGTTTGGTATAAATTATGCAAATCAGGGCTTCTTTTACATAAATGGAAAAGAAGAAAAGGTGACAAAAACACATGGTGTTCGACTTCAAGCAGCCTTAACAAGCAAAGACTTGCACACGGTGGCCGACCGGGCGATGACATTTGCTACGGTAAAACCGTGTCACTGAGGTGATATCAGTTCTGAAGTCACAACCCTTTTTGTTTTGTCTCCACGGCGTTTCCCTCTTCCACCTGAATAGGTGACAAATCGTCCGCCATGAGCAAATAGTGTTCAAGCTTTAGTGTGTGGGACGCCATTTTATGTCATGGTAAATATTGGCACTAAATGTAGCGAAAACGACACCAGGGCATGTCTACATACATCTGCCTAAATGCTAGGACACCAGGCACCACTGCATAATATATGTTTTTATTTCCATGGCACGCCATACAAATGAAGTTTACAAAGGTAAAAGGGTGAAAAACACAACACCCTTACACAAATATATAGTTTGGAAATATCTACAAATACATATCATTCTAACATACAGGGTGAAAACCATAATAGTACGTACATGAGATGGTGATATGAGTCATTGGTCATCTTGTTTCTATACCATTCTTCACACAGCATTAGCAGCAGTCCATAGAGAACAGGACATTGGCAGTGTTCTAACCAAGATATTAATGTCGACTTCATTTGAAATTCTGTCTCTGTTTACAACAGTTTCTCTATATGTGATCTGTTCCACAGTTCTACAGCTGGAAATAAAAAGTTTGTTTGGCAGTATAAAGAGCCTGTCACACGGCTCATCTATTTGCGTTTTGGAACTGATATACTTCTGCAGTACACATGAAAGTAATTTGTATATATAATATACAACACCACTATGTGCACTATGCTGTGCATAAAGAATGTATCCTGCACTAGAACGCTAAGAAGATTAAACAATATCAAGATTCTATATGTTCATAACAGGCACGGACACACATACACCTCGTGTGCCTCTTTCTTTATAAAAGTAGTCTGATTTGCTTGATTATACACTGAGTAAAAAAGATAAATACATTTTTAGGGCTGGTCCAAACCACTTGGACCTTCCTTTGCCTAATACAACTGTACTAACAGGGAACGAAATTGTTTCCAAGAGGTCGCGGAAGAATCGACCTAGCTATTAGACTCAGTTGTAGTTGTAATATCCAGTCTTTGTATCATTGGAGTAGATGTTTTGGGGCGGGGGCTGCATCCCCATTGACTGACCACCTTCCGAATACGCCGGGGGCTGCGGTAAGAAGTACCCGGGCTGTGCGCCAGGCGCACGGGGAGGGATTGTGACCGGTATGGAGGCTACCTTGTTCTTTGCCTCCCTGCATTTGTAGAGGCAGTAGAAGAAGAGGACGGCGAAGAGGAAAGTGAAGATGCTGGTCCACAGCATGGAGTGGAACATGGCGTCCCACGTGAAGAGTCGGGTCAGCAGAACATTCTACAAGTAGAGAAAAAAGGAAAGATGAAATGTTTTGCAAAGCAAATGCACCTTCATAGTTCAACAAATTATTGCTCTGTCTTACTCAAACACATTCATGTTCATATATGGTGACCAGCCCCTCCAACTAGACCTTTTACATATGAAATCCAACGCCATAGGGTGTTGGCTACAGCACCAGTGTATTTTACTTGTATTGGTTCTTATTACTTACATGCGAAATAAAAATGAATACAAATACAACACAAACGATACTAACCCCTGGCCTGTCTGGATGGTACAGGCATGTGTAGGACGTCCCTGGAGGGTAGGTGTCGTTGAAATTCAGGACATCCCTATAATTTTGCCCCGCATCTCTCTGGCACGGTGCTGTCGCACACTGTTCATGCTGAAAAAAAAGGAAGTATCGCCTGTGTCAGTCACGTCTTCATCTTGTTTCCATTATCTTTCAACAGTTCAGTTTCATCGCATAATCATGATTGCATTTTTAACTTCAACATGGAGATTTCGGTAATACTATCTAAACTTGGTTACAAAGTTTCAAACAATAAAGAAGGTGATGTATTGTCAGATATTGTCAATTTTTGCTATGACAATGGTAACGTTAAGTGCAATGCAAAGTGTTGAAGTATAGCAATGAAGTATAACTGTTGACGTATAACATCTATGGATTCATAAAATGTATAGTTGGGTCAAAAAGTGACAAATGTTCATTATCTTGTGACCCTGATATACATAGTCGTAATCGCTACATGTTATATTTCAAATGCGTTGTACATGTCGACCACGATACCCTGCATATGTTCGTGACAACATATAGAGAATTGATTTATGGATTGATTGTTACCTCGGCGGAGCCTCCATTGCTGTTCAGCCTTTGCTCAGTGTCGAAAAGTACACCGTCGACGGTGCCGTTGTTTACAACATACGTCACAGTCATGCGCAGACAGGGGTAGGTAGAGCTGCAGTCCTTACCACAGCCACAGCGAATGCTTCTCCCTAAAAAGATGAAGTCATTATTGGGATGACGAAATTACAGAAAAATCCAAAGGAAGCATCTTTCATGCTAGTGTTTATGCCAGAATCAAACTAGTGTGTTACATCGAATATACAGACACGGAATTGTATATGACCATGTTGAAAGAATGCTGCAAACATCGTTAAGTGTGACCTCGCATAATAGATCACGTCCCCTCGTTCGTTCATTGTATCTACTACATATGAATTATAAATAACCTAGTGTGAAGATTGCTGTCACTAAATCAGATTGTGCTATCTTGTCACTGACACCAAATTAAAGTTACTGTTGTCATTTTCCTCCCAAAGCTGAAAGGTTGCGGAGCTAACAACCAGTTCCCAGAAAAAAGGCTTCAAGTACAGGGAAAACTGTTAAATGTTCACTGTTAAATGTAGTTATAATTTAGGATGACGAAAAAATATATACCTGAGTGTATTCTTAGGAATTCATAAAAAAACAACTGCTTATTTATTTACATCAGCGTATTAATAGACACTTACCTGTAAGATAACTTTGGTTTGTGGTGCAAGTTGTCTCCTGGAACTCCAGAGACTTCGTCTCCACGACCGGTTTGGTGATGACGACCCCACAGACAATGAGTCCCACCGCGCAACATGCCGCCATGACCCCGGCAAATACAGCCCAACCGCAGCACCAGCCGGCCTGTTTCAGCGCAGCCTGCCGTTCGCGATCATCATGCATCTTGCCACGCTCCTGAAGAGAAGAAAGAATGGTATCTTGAAGTTTGGATTGCAACGATGCATGGGTTTGTGGGCCAATTTTTGAAGAGCCCGTGTTTTCGAAGGGTCGCAGAACACAGTATTAATGGGCGACCCCTGGTCTATGACGTAGTTATACAAAGTAGTGCGGACAAAACTCTTGAATCCGGCTATAGCTAGGAACATTTCAGAACATATACGCTGGCCGTGTTTCTCTAGTGCACTTTATGCGCGTCGAATTGAGTCACCTTGGGGTCTTTAACTATATAAATCCCAGTAGGGCGAAAACTGTGTTCCGCAACCTTAACCAGGTCTATTGTCCTCGACATGCTTTGAAAAAAAAGGGCGTGTGCTATCCGGTTTCTGTCAACTCTAAAGGAGGTCGCTTTTACTATTCAACCTTGATCTAGAAATAATACAAGTGAGGAA
The DNA here is from genome assembly GCF_001625305.1 of Branchiostoma belcheri. NCBI lineage: Eukaryota > Metazoa > Chordata > Leptocardii > Amphioxiformes > Branchiostomatidae > Branchiostoma > Branchiostoma belcheri. The sequence continues at coordinate 863,682 of NW_017804131.1, forward strand.
AGCTTAATTGAACATGCCATTATCAATTTAATTAAGGGAAATTGTTTTCTTGTTAAAAAAATAAGAAGATTTGGGGTTTTCTGTCTGCTGCTTTTCTTTGCAAGCATAGCGTGACGGTGTAAATAGAACCACGGTTCGACCTGCCTACCGTGAGGACAGTTTCTTCCTCGATTTATTGTTTGTTTATCATCATCATACCATCTTGCCATACGATGATAACGTCAGGAAGACCTTATCCTGTCATAGACATTATAAAACGCCTATGGTATACTCTTCCTGACTTAATCTCCCGGATGCGCTTTATATCTAGCTCGGTGGACATAGCTGCCGGCCCCGTTGCAGGTTTGCACCCAGGCCAGGGTACTAAAACAAGGATACTGTAGTGGAGGGGGTGGTGGTAGTATTGAGCCTACACTCAGCCCTTGGTGGAAATGGTAACTCGTCTGGTATCTTATTGAACATCGTGATTTGGCCAGTTTCAAGTGTACCTTTACCAACCCACGTAGTCTTGCACCTGGCATTACTATCCCCGCAAATACACCAACATCGACGCCTGTTAACGTATCTGAGCTGTTAAAGGTGTAAAGAGCACGAGAAACACGAAGCTTACTTACTTCCGAAGGCACAGGAACAGGTAAGAAGACGACTGAACTTCGCCGTTTCGTCGCACCGACTGGTGTTAGTCACCGTCAGCAGCTGCGTATGACCTGCCTGATGACGACACCTGTTACCATGGCTGCATGGCTGCAGGGCGAGGCCTGGGCTCGTGTGAGATCAGGTTACAATAGGTACATACAGGCGCCTATTCTACTCTCGACTGGCTGAAGAAGGCGGACAACACAACACTATCTAAAGTTTAAGAAGAACATTGATGCGTACATATAGGTCCCTTTGAAATACATTTTGCACCCAGAATCGGTAAAGAATTTTGGCGTTCTGCTGTAGTGTTGTGATAACAATATTTGGCCGGATACTCGCACCACCTATTTTCAGGTATGCCTCTTAATCTTAAACATTATCATTATAATTCAAAGATTCGAACAATTCATCACAACTCTCCTCTTACATCTGAAATCATTATCCCATGATAATCAACACTCTTACTATCATGCTCAAACTCAAAATACTCCTACTTAGAGCTGGAGTCCAAGCAATTGGAACAGCAGGTATTTCATAAGTATATATTTACAAAGGGTTTCTTCCATAACGAATCTGGTAAAAAAAACTGTCATCGTCGTCAAAGCAGACATTGATGCTGGTGTATTCCATAGTGTTTTGCTGTAGTTCAGTTATACAATATCTCAACGGCGCTATTTATTAAAGACACGTATTTGCAAACTGTCGAGGCTGGAATAGCAGTTTGTTTATCTGTACACCGTCCGATTTACTCTTGGGCAGGTCCATTCGAAAGCGATCATGTGTAGTTCCTTTTGTCAGGACGTCTTAACAGTGACATGACCTGACCTTTGGCATGCGCAGGGTTGTCGTGACATTGCTCCTCACATCAATTCACCTGTCTTTTCTGCTTGTTCTATGCGCTATACGGCAACGCTGTGACGACAAATTTGTATAGTGGAAGGCATGAACAGCATAGCAACAATGGCTATGAACAGCGTAGCAACAATATGAATGGTTATTAGATGCAGTGACCACAACGCAATTATATACCTCAACAAACCAGCATAAGCTTATATCATCGTGGCATGTTATTATACAGTCTCAAGAATATACTCTGATGAGGCTGATACCAATTAGCACGTGTGTAATACTATGGTCAATACGGACTGATCACGAAAGAGGCTATAACCTTGTATATACATATATATATACATAACACAGTATTGTATGCACACACAGCGTCGTACACACACACTGGCTGGCACACACACACTGGCTGGCACACACACACACACACACACACACACACACACACACACACACACACACACACACACACACACACACACTCACACAAACACAAACACACACTCTCTGTCTTTTACGATGGTATTGGTTCTATAGAGAGCATCTAATCAGCAATCTGTACAGATACTAGACTCAGTTATATGAGAACCCTGAGGAGTAGTCGGTCTTGTACAGGTCGCTAGGCGGCGGAGGAGGCTGCATCTGCAGTGCTGTTGGGTCCGATTGGCCGGTGCCAGGATAGGCCGGGGGCGGTCCCGGAGGCGGTCCCGGCGGCAGGAAGTGTCCCTTTCTTGCCATGGGTGCACCCGGTGGTACTGCCACTTGTATGGACGACATCTTGTCCTTGATCTTCTTACACTGATCGCAGACGTAGAGTGAGAGGATGGAAAAGATGACGAATCCGACAGAGCTCCACAGCATGGAGTGGAACATGTGATCCCATGTGAACAACCTCTTCAGCAGGACTTTCTACAGTGAAAAAAGGAAACCTTGAGACAAAATAATAACAGTAAAGCTATGTCCACTCAGCTTTGGGTAATCAACTGTCTATTGGAACCGCCCGAAAAATCTTAAAATTATAAAATGTATGTCCAAGGATTTTCTATCACGTATCTGATTTCGTACAAAGCAATACATACAAGTACAATCATCATCATAAATATTATATTCAAACATAGAAAAGTTTGTTCATATAATTCAGTTGTATACATTTTGTACTGATTGATTGATTGAGAATACATGACTTGTACTGACCGTGGGTGCGTCTGGATGGTACAGGCATGTGTAGTTTTTCCCAGCGCCATAGGTGGAGTTGAAGTTCAGTACAGATCTGCTGTTGCTACCTGCGTTACGTTCGCACGGTGCAGTCACGCACTGCCAAGCCTGAAAATGTCAGTCAACACTTTGTTGGTTTCATAATATATATACTAATATATACTCACTGTATTTGTAAGTGTTGTCTTGTCTTATGACAGCTTTAATGGTATAGAAGTGGCGGTATCAAAATATGACGTCTTACGTACGAGTGTGTTTAAAAGCTGTAACACACAGCTGCTGTCAGCCATTTTTTAACGTAACATTCTGGTATTTTGTGGTGGTGTCACAAACTGAGTGCAGGATCGTTATCGACAGTCAAACATGAATGTGATACAGGGACAGAACAACAGTGAAATACAGTTGCTGTACCAATGCCAATAATTAAGACCCTACGTTTTTAGTAGTTACATGTACAAGCATTCATAACAACTTAGTCTTATATATGACCATGAAGGACCATTTTAGATACAAAACAGAGTTTAATTCGTGTGTAGTAGTTTCTATATCTGCCTTGTTTCCATCACTGCTTAAAAAACATTGACACCCTCATTATTCATTAAATCTACACGCGGCCAAAGGTCTAAGTGTTGAAGAAAACAGCCTGGCCATGTATACTTGATTAAGCTTAAGCCGGCACCTCTTCCTTGTGTCCATCGTGGTTCAGCCTTTGCTCAGTGTCGAATAGCACAGCGTCGATAGTGCCACTGGTGGCGTTAGCGGCGTTGTCATTGTTCAGAACGTACGTCACAGTCATGCGCAGGCAGGGGTACTGAGAATGGCAGTCCTTCCCACAGCTACAACCAATGTACTGCCCTGAAAACAGAACAATCAAGAGAACGTGTTTTCAACATATGCCACAGCAAGGACATTACTAGCATCGATGTGCTGGCGTATGTACATATTGGGGGCTGCATTTCTAACCACAGCCACAAGTAATCTACCGCCCTATATCAAGAAAGTTGGCTTTAAAGTAACGTGCTAGTAATGTGTGTGATATCTAGCAACATATCCTGACCCGTAAACTTTAAAGTTTCATCAGAGTGAAAGGGCGCTAGCAAGAGCCATGTTTCTATCATATTTCTAGTTCAATGCCGAGAAGTGGTCGTATAGGCTTTGCATTGAACCACTCACCGCAACAGCGGTGTATACTAGACTTGTTTCAAAACTCAGATGCGTAAAAAACAAACAAGAAGTACATGACCTTTCCTGGTCTTACGTGACCGTGGAATGCCTACACACGTATACTAGTATATCATCCGTAATAGTAAGTGAGACTCACCAGTGAGATAACCTGTTGTTGTGGTACACGTTGTCTGCTGAAACTCCAGAGACTTGGTCTCCACGATCGGTTTGACGATGATGACTCCGCAGGCAATAAGACTGGCCGCTGCACCTGCCGCCAGCATCACAACCAGCCAGCCATAACACTTGTAGTCCTTATACTTCTTGGCCAGAGCCCGTCTTTGGTCCATCTTGTAGCGTTCCTGACACGAAGAATGGCATTTACAAATTTAGAGAGTAGCTCTGTTGCTTTAAAGGTATTGTATTCTTAAGAGGGCCGGTATTGTATTAGGGATTTTGAGTAGGAATGTTTCCTTTGTTTGTGAATATGGGTGTGTACTATCGAGTTTCTAGGCTATTCTGGCCAAGGAGGTTATGTAACCAACACCAAGTAGGTCAACTCTATGTTCAATCCATTTTTTCTGACGAACGTGCAAGGGAAAGAACGTTCTGTAATGAAATTCTTGTTTTCACGGATAACGATGTTGTATACGGAGCGAGAATGTTCAAAGATCTTGTCTGCAAATCGATTAAAAAGAGTAATCTGGTATCCTGTTTCTATTCACGCTCTGTCGGCACCGTGACAAGTCGACAGTTCCGTGTATACAGACACAGAGGTCTTGAGGCAGCTTTAGCAGTGCGTTTCTGTTCTTTTCTGACCACTATCACGAGGAACTAACGTGTTTGTGAGGAATATGAGGAGAAAGAATATCATAGAGCCTGTCAATCCGTGTCGAATTGTACAAGGACCCACCTGACGTTACATACATACGCCATTTTCATAGAACAGAGCCACACTGTTGGGGCCATTCATGCCTTTTGATACACGCAAAGACGTCCACGTAGGAAATACGTACTAGATTTGAAAATGTACTTACCTTTGGAAGCACAGGGACGCACGAGAAAACGCGAAAACGCACAGGTCGGTGCCGTCGGCTGCTACGCACGCCCCACGTGTCACGTGATGTTGCTGCCATAGTTGCAGTCATCTGATACCACAAGGGACGTAGATGGGAGGTTCGGCTACGGTTGGCCGGTGGTTGTCTGGTGTCTGGGAGTGTTCGGGGCGTTCAGGGGTCACATTTGACCTTGATTTAACTCAAATTCGATTCTATTCGCATAATAAAGGTAGGCGTTGTTGCAACGCACTAGTGATAAGGTGGCTTCGACATTGACATATTTTGCATAGATTTATTACAACATCAAATCTTTCTGACATCGAAATGCAAATTTGTTCAATTCGAAATCTTCATGTAAAAAATGTGATATGTTCTTTACATACGTTTCAATTATAAATAGATATGTTTTAAATAATAGACGTGTGGCTTCTAACGATGCATGGCAACAACATTTTGTTGCAAAATATTGGACTTTTATTTCCATGGTATACCATGAAGACATGCATATATATTAAATATCACAACACTCAGCATTATATGACCCGACTCAACATTATCATATAATCAAGAAAAAGGATTTAAAACCATGATTATCTTCATTCGCACGTGCATTAATATAGTAAGTGATGTACAATCTGAACAACAGCAACATAAAGGGTCATAAACTTTTAAAGACGCATTCTAAAACAATGAAAATCCAAATATAGATGGTGTTATTGTTAAAACATCCTCCAACTGACCCTCAAATTAAGTAGGACTTTTTATGATATTTCTATTACATGTCCACATTTAAAAACCAGTAGTTCATAACATTTTAAGGAAAGTTGAAAAGTAAAACAGAAGAGGGTATTCACGCCGCCATCTGAGAGCCCAAAGACAAGAAATGTTACTCTGAAATAGGAATACTTTCTCGTTCTTACCTCTTTAACATTGCCGTAGCAAAATGTCTTTCACGTACACCTATCGTATGAATTAGATTGAGGGTGAGTAGTGTTCAAAATAACCTATGCTGATAACAGATATTATAACGCGCACGATTTCATCTCGGAGTTTATTCAGAAGGACACCTCGGTGAGCCGCGATCCTATATTCCAGTGTGCATGTGGAGAAATTAGAATGTGAATGTATATCAGGACAAATAACACGTTAACATGTACTTTTAGAAGACCCCATAAGTTCTTAGCCATGTATATGGCCCACCTTAAGTGCAGATGCTACCACTACTGAATTATTCAGTAACATCGCTTATTTGCAATTTGAATATCTGGCCCATTTCTGAATAAATTTTTAACCGTAACAAATGACATGCGCAGGTTCTGTATTCTATAGCTATATAAATCAGAAACTATTCTCTTTGAAACAGAAACAAAGTTTGATCTCCTTGTGGGCTCTTTCACGTGCGTGAGGTGTGGTTCTCCTAAAACACGGGAGCCCCATTTAACGTCCTTTCTGAGAAACGTCCCTAACTGAAGCTAGGTACTAATTTTCACATAAGTAGAGTAAGGGAAAAGGTGTCCTCACCTGCTTTCTTGCACCGAAGGTAGATGTAGACGGTGACACCTGCACAGATGACGAATCCGATGGAGCTCCACAGCATGGAGTGAAACATGTCGTCCCACGTGAATAGCCTCTTCAGCAGGACTTGCTGCACGAAACAAAAATGAGGAAACCCACACATAGCTGAGCTCACCTAGCTTTATCCTGGTACGAATTTTGGCAAAGACTGTGTCTGTTGTAAAAATTCAATATCTGATCACCGCGAAATCCCAAACTGTGATTTATGACATATCATTTACATGCAATTACATGAATTCCATAATAAGACCCTACAATGGCTAAAATGTATGGTGTCCTATGTCTATGCGCCGAGACCTATGTGTGAATACAACAGGGCATTGCGGTTACCTTTTGGTGTCGTTTCGATCATTTTCCCCACTCACCCATTGTAGTGGCCTACAGTGACTTCGTTGAATGGACACTCACTCTACCTACGTTTGACTGTTATACTAGTATCTATCATCTAAATGCGGACGGTGATGCTGACCTCAGTATTATCTGGGTTGTAGAGACACTTGTAGGATTGCCCCGCGGCGTGGGTGTCCTGGAAGTGCTCGACTTCTTTGCGGGTCTCCGCCTTGCTCCTGTCGCAAGGTGCAGTTGCACACTGTACCTCCTGCAGGCCAGGAAAAACAAGAAAGATATTTCAGACCTCCTGCAAGTGTTGGACGGGCCATTGTGCAATCCTTGGCTTCCCGAATCCCCCAATTCTGGCAGCTGTTAAAAGACGTGTTCAAAGCCATTTCCTGTGTCTGACTTTTTGACCTCCTGTCATTTTTTCTGTCAATCTTCAGCCCACCCAAGTGCTGTCAACCTACTCCATATGGACAAGCCGGAAAAGAATAGATTCCAGGATAGGCTAGTAGATGTAAATGTGCGTGATTACATCTTATTCAACTAGACATGACACAGTAGACACGTGGTAAGTCTTAAACCAAAGCACCTCGTCACTGTGTCCATCTTGGTTCAGCCGCTGTTCGGTGTCGAACAGAACACCGCTGTGTGTGGCCCGGTGTTCATCAGTGTACGACACGGTGATGTGCAGACAGGGGTAGGTGGACTTACAGTTCTTACCGCAGTCACAGGCTATGTCCCTACCTACAGCAACAACAACAACATGTTAGAGAACCGAGAAGAGAGACGAAAACGTACCAGGCTTCATCATCACTGCTAGAAAGAGTAGAAAAATGGCCAAATAAGACAGTTGACATAGTCTCCAACAGACTTCTTTTGCAGGCTGAATAAATAGTAGAAATTGACCAAAAAGGCAGGCAAATTGGGCCACCTTCTCTGGCCAGCTATGTTCCCTTTTTAGGCCGATTTCTACTATTTATTTATGCGCCTGCAAAAGAAGTCTGGTGGAGACTTAGCTGACATGCCAGAAAGACAAACTGTACTTCTTACTCTTAGCGGACTAACTCATTGGCATGTTATCTGTCTATTTGGTCAATTTCTATATCTATCTGCAATGAAAAATGATGTGAGGGCACGTGTCCTTAGTGGGCACATTCATGTTGAAACATGCATACAGACATAACTACCATAGCCACGCCTGTATTCATCATGCATTACTGAATTCTATATATAAAGGATACAAAAGTGGCCCTCACCAGTGAAATAACTCCTTGTTGTTGTACACGTTGTTTCCTTGAACTCGAGAGAGTTCGTCTCCACGATGGGTTTGACGATGACGATCCCACAGACAACGATGGCCGCCACACAACCTGCCGTTACAGATATGGCTACGATCAGCCACATTTTGTACATGTTGTACTGCCCTAACGCGGATTGTTGTTTGTCCATCTTGCAGTGTATAGAAAGAAAAAAAAGTCATTTGAGAACAATTCTTCAGAGGAAACTTAAAGCATCAGATTGGTATAAAATGCTCCTTTTTGTCTGAAAAGAGCAAATAAAAATATTTTGAAAGCCTCCCTTTAAAGCCATTTAATACCTACTTTGAACAGTATCTCTCCCAGGGGACTATTTGAGAAGGTCTATTGTATTCTTTCGACCTTGGTTCCGTAAATATGGACGAATGCATTTAAACATTTAGACTGAATCTCTATCCGATATTCGGTTTATATTCAAGAGAAACGCATACAAATGTCCCTTGATAAAAATATCATGTAATCATGAGATAAAGATACCGTTCAATCTTAGGAGGAACAGGTTTTCTCCCAAAATTCTGGTTCGGGTTTTGTTTTCGGTTCACTTCTTCTTTACGCATCATTTACGCCTGGTCATGGCAACTGCAATTACACCTGTCCCCTTTTCATTTTGAACGGTCCTCTAACATTTTAACGTAAAATTAGCTTTTTAGTTCAAGCTGTGTTAAAAAAATATGCCCCTGAAGACCGTTGCCAGTATTCAGTCGGTGAGACAAACAATATATTGTTATATAGCAATAAAAGTTCTCCTTCGAGAGAATTCGAGCACATACCTATACCTGTACATACCTGGATGCTATATTTGTGGCGTAGTCAACAAAAGAAGAAGAAACACTCTCTTGTATCCATATTCAAATTTAAGGAGTCAAAGCTTACATCAAAAGAGTATGAAGACGACTTACTCTTGTAGCTGCAGGCTCAAGCTGAGAAAACAAACGTGTGCGCTTCGACGTTAAAACGTTCTACAAAATGGGATGACTAATCGTCACTTGAGGACGCTGTCTCCCTTTGTTACGGATAAGTGCTCAGAGTTGGGGTCAACGTGCTGTAGGTCGACTGGCTCTTGGTAGACGTGCTTATATGGTCCCGTTGCTGAGTCGTCCACATGTACTGAAGAATGATTTGTGATTATTCCCTCTTCAATTATTATTAACTCCATAAAAATTGGAGGTACTGTTTTCGGCATGTTTGTGGGTGTGTGTCTGTGTTTTCGCATATTTGTGGTCAGCGTAAATAAAGGAAGCCTTTATGGATTGTGATGATATTTGGTCTGCGGATACGAGGTCTTGGAAAGGCAAAGGTCAAGGCCAAATATGGGTCTCCTGGTAGCTGTACTGCACCAGAACCTTCGGTTTTTGTATCTTTTGTCTTGAACATGCTATATGGTCTTCATTTATCTGGTGGCAGATAGGTTTTCCTCTTGTGCCTATGCTTAGATTGGATATATTGTAAGAAAATATCACAAGAAGGTTAGATTTCATTATTTCCTATCCACACACTCCGGGAATATAATGACAAAATAGGATAATCAATCTTGCATGGGTTTTACTGATGCAATACAGCATAAAACATCCCATGGTTTTACATTTAAAATCAAAACAACATACACTAGAGGCAGTGTATATGTTATATGTCGTACATGAACATAATGCTTAGTTATACTGATCCCGGGAAAATCCCCTGTGTATACGAAAAAATAGGCGTGTACAAAGTTAACGCAAGCACGTTATTTTCAAATCTAGATGTCAATGTTCAGTAATGTGTAGCTGTATATAGTCTGACATGAAGAAAGCAACATTTGAGTGGAAACCTACTATCCTTTTGTTGAGTTTTGCCTGAATTGCCCAACATATATATATATATATTCGTTCTGTACAATGATACTACCTACTGCAATATGCATGTAATATATACATATGAAAACCCGCATAAATCAAGTTCCTGTACCAGTATGTGTATACAAATACAGTGCGTTGTAAAATGCCCTTAGCTCTGCCAAAGCATTTTGGAGAACTTGGTAGAAACCTTAGTACGTGAAAATATACTTTACAGCTCCTTGAAGCGCTTTAATATATGTGATTATCCATCTTACGAATACAGACTTTGAAAATCTTTAATTTTGGAGTGAATTATAATCATCAACGTAAACAAAGCTGCAAATCTACATATCGGTACCCAATAGGTCCTTGCCATCTAAACTACTACTCGTAACACAACTACAGGGAGCACTAAATGGGTCTACCGATATGTTAAATACAGCATGTTTTGACGGATCTGTTGATTCAGTTGAATGTAAACCCCTTCTCGCCTTTGGAGTCGATGTTGCTGTAAGGGGGCGGCTGCAGCGCCTGGGGGTACGGGCAGGGGGCTGACTGCGGCCCCTGGGGGTAGGGGGCTGGTCCTCCTGGATAGGGGGGTGGCAGGAACTGGCCGGTTGTGTGTACACCCTGGGCCTGTGGCATGACTACGGGCAGCCTGGACAGCTTCCTGGCTGTACCCTTACACTTGAAGATGAAGTACACCAGGAGGCTGATAAGGAGGAGGAACCCCAGCGTGCTCCAGAACATGGAGTGGAACATGTCATTCCACGTGTAGAGCCTCCTTACCAGGACTTGCTGTAACCAGAAAGAAAGAAACACAGTGCAATTTAGTTTTAGTGCAACTTGAAATGAACAAAAACGAGAGATCATGATGTAAACATCATGATGTACCTTCTATGAAGTTATAAATTTTAGAACAAATCAAGGAGGTGAAAATCATAAACCTCCTTGAACAAATCTACATTTATCTACTAGAATGTTGTCAACTTGGTCCTAACTGCAACACATTCCAACATGTACCCCCGTATGTTTATCAACGCATCTACACCAGTAATACTCACGTTGGTGTTGTCAGGGTTGTACAGGCACTTGAAGGACGTTCCTACAGGGAATTTGTCTTTGAATCTGTCGACTTCTTCCTCGTTGAATCTTACGCTGCGGTCACAAGGTGCCGTCACACACTGGAAATCCTGAACACAGGGATCAGAATGTCGGTGTTTGTCTCTGTTGTTCTTTTATCTTTGTAATTAGTTCTTGTTTGTAGTAACACCTGATTATAAATGCTGCCCTATACATAGATCTCATGAATCTAGCAATGATCAAAACTGGTGGGAAAATGATGTCGTTATACAATAAAAGTACGAAACCAAACTGCTATCTCAAACATATAATTACGTCCGAGTAATGATATCTCATGGTATAGCGTACACATATTTCCTTATTTCCTATATAAACTTCCAGTTTTAACCGTCAAGCATGGCGAACACTCCTGACGTCATAGTCACGTGAGTGCAAAGTTCTGATGACGTACCTCGCCCTTGTGCCCATGTTTGTTCAGCCTTTTCTCGTCTTCGTACAAGACCCCGCTGAACGTGGCGCCGTCGTCATCAGCATAAGACACAACGATGCGCAGACATGGAAACGAGGAGTGACAGTGCTTCCCACATTTACAGTCGACGTCCTCACCTAAACAAGCAAAGAATGCACGTTAAGTGATTTAAAGAAGCTTAAGTTAACGTACATTTATGCTAACCTTGAGTTCGTAGAAGGAAAATATATTGTTTTTTTTTTGCTCAGTTTCTTCTTCCGTTCCAAGCACATAAGGTCAATGACCTGGACCAGAAGTCTGTCATCATGGTAACTGGTGCTGTAGCAGTTGGTTTCATTGCAGGACGAAGTTGGACTCGTTTCCCATACATGTGATGGTGTTTGAGTAAGAGTTAACTGAGCAGAAACATTATCCATTTGCTTTGCAAATGCTACTTTTCTAGTTCTTCTTATTTTCGTTTCAAAGCTTAACTAGAGAAGAAACTGTGACTAATAGTAGATGATACATAGTGTCTATCTATCACAGAATTACTAGTACTTAGCATTAGACTGTAGCGTCTCAATGTTCAATACCTCTAGACCTCATTTGGTAGCATGTGCATTTAGCCCATCTGGGCAAGAGTATGCAGTAAAGATTGTTCATTAATTATTCACACACTTACCAGTAAAGTTAGCCATGGTTGTGGTGCAAGTTGTCTCCTCGAACTCTAGAGAGTTAGTCTCCGTGATCGGCTTGACGATCACCATGCCGCAGGTAATCATGGCGCCCAGGCAGCTCGCGGCCAGGATGAAAGTCACCAGAATACCGCACTGGAACCGTCTGAGCTGCCCGATTGCAGCCCGTCGGTCTTCCGTCATAGGGCCGCCGCAACGCGTGGTACAGGGCATCGTGCGTCTCTGGAAAAACAAACCACACTGAACCGTGACTCGATAGATACGTGATTAGGGTCAACGCTTTTAACGACCTGCTGGTCGCCTAGCTCAGGAGATTGGCTCTATCGGTCGTTCTGTTCATAAAAGGTTTACTTAGTATTTCTGGTCACGTCCATTTCGTTCACCCAAGTATCAAGTTCACCCGGATGTATCAGTCTATTCTACTCTAAACACTGTCCTTGTGCATTGTGCAGGCGGTAGCAAATCAAATCCTTATGTAGGAATCCATCCAACATATAACATGTATGTTTTCTCTAAATCTCAGTGTCCGAGTGGGTTCTACCAACTTTGATTGAACCCCCTTTGTGTCCTTCCATTCTTCATGCATATCAATAACAAGGGGTAACTAGAACTACCTGAGGTCCTCTGAGACGTAAAATAGCATTTTCTATGATTTTTTTTTACTTCAATTTGTCTGTTTTCCCGTCAACGAGTATTCAAATAAGTGGCATGAACAATTTAGACCGACATACAGCCATCTGTCACGCCCACATTTTCTGTGATACCATTCAGTAAAAACTTAGGCACCTGTGCGACATGCATGGTAAATAATTTCTAACCTACTTGTGAGTAACAAACAGAAACATCTTCAGAAGCCTCTTTAAAATACATTTCTAAACACGGTCGTGTTAGTGTGTGTGTTCATGTGGGCAGAGAACTACAAACGGAGCTTACGTACTGTCATTCCCTCAGGAACAGGCGAGAAACCGTGCAGACGTCGCTGCAGTGCGTACAGGTATGACTCACAGTCACCCGCAAAACCTTATCCACCTGCTGACGACGACACTTGTTACCCTGGATACGGTCATAGGTTAGGCTCAGTAGGTAGTCTAATAGTACATGCACTTGTTCACGTAAACACTATTCAAATCCATACAATTCGGTTCGAGTTTCAATTCCCGAACGTGTTGTTAGGGGTCTGTACATGTAGTGGTAATATTGACATGTCCGCACTGTTTGTGAAATCGTTTAGCTCAGTTGAACAAGCTCGAATGGAACGATCCGTGTTGTCATCATCACGTGTTTGTCTTGGGTCAACGTCCTGTTGGTCGCCTTAGCTCTACGCTCTACGAGTCGTTCTGTCCACACAAGGATTATATCTGGTCATAGACATTTTGATGGCATTTGCTAAAAGAGTTCTGCACAGCTGACATTCTTTGATATCCTATGCCAGTAACCCTAGACATGAACAGTCCTCTCAGGAATCATAATGTCGGATCTTCTCATCAGAGATCATCGATCAGAAATTACAGAATGAACGTCCTGCTGGTCGTATAGCTAGTGGTCGACGCGCTATGTGTCGTTCTGTTTTATTTTGTTGTCTGTTTTAACAATAACGTGACATCCAGATAGCTTATATCAAGATATAACGTCCTTGGCTTTAGGAATAATTATTAGCTGCACTGTGTTGCGGCGAAGAGTGGTTCTAACATGGTTAAAAACCTTAGTTATACCAGATGTACAGATTATGATATAGATACAGATACAGAACATGCTGACTTCGATAGTCATTTACATTTGCTAACTTTACGACCATTCCAAATAGAATGTGTCAGACCTTCTTTGATACTAGTATATAATTTATTTCAGCAGCACATAATCAAACGGCAGACAGTCTGCAATCAAACGTTAAAAAATCATAATCTAAACTTGCTGACTTCGGGTAACCCAACCGCACAAGGAACACGTAGAGCTAACTCAGTATCACCACACTATGTTTCAAAAGAGAAATGTAGGAACATTATGAGTATTAGCTAATTTTCCAACATGATGATATGATGTATATACCGATCGGGTGTACTTGTAGCTTGAAACATGAGCTCTTTATCAAAATTGACACCTATATATACTCTACTAGTTTCAAGGTCGCCGGAATGCCACACAACAATTCAGCACCACAGCAAGGCGCAACAGCGCATGGTAGAGCTTCTCAATTATTCATAGACAAGTCAGGCGTGCTTTATATCATAAAACCAGGCTGTGACATGATATCTATCATGTTAAAAATCCTATAATCGCATTTATTCGATAGTAATACCCTGTAGATCATCGGCTTTACTGTGTAGAGTGTCATATTTTGATACCTAACCATGGTTTGATACGTATTTTATACTACCAAGGCCATTTATATAGACTAATATAATGTTCTTGATACTACAAGCTCGACACCACTGTTTATATTGAGTAAATATAACTTACCTGCACTGAACCTAATTGGTATGATAAGGTCCTTGAATGTATGACGTCTGATAGTTTTTATTCAAAATCCATCCAGTAGTTTGAGTAACAATTCGTGGTGTAAGCTACTCGACTCAATGTAATACTAGTAAGACTTTGGTGGTGATGATCTCTGACCTTTGAACTGTAAGGAGAAGGTCAATCTAGAACCTGTTAGACCACCTAGTGTCGCATGTCACTTGAAATGACGCGTAAGCACAACACACGGCCATATCCTCCCAAAGATTTCAAGGTAACGTGTTTTCAGTCAGCTTTTATAAAATCAGAAGTGCACAGGCAACATTTAATCAACATTTAATCCAACATGTCTTCATAATTCTTAATCCATAGGCATATTTTTTCTTACCTTCGCCAAGAATGTTAATGTTATGTTTTCAGAGGCGTTCGCGTATGTGTGTGTGTGTGTCTGTGGACACGATAGATTGAAAAGGCTTACATGACTTGTTTTGATACTTTGTAGGTGGGTAGGTCTTCATAAGACCTCCAAATGATTAGATTTTGGACCCCCTAGCGGCTTGGTATGGTACTGCAGCTGAAGGTATGAGATCGGGGAACTCTAGTTTCAAAATGAAATTCGTCTCATGTCGTTTATAACCTGAGATGACATTGAGTGTTACATTAACTCGGTGAAGATGGTCTTGTCCTTAATGAGGATTATTTCATTGTTAAGATTTAAATAGGAATTTACAAATTGACTTCACCATTCAGTGATTTCGTGATTTAGCCCTGCATAGCAATAGACTATAAGGTTTAAGACAATATTACTTCTAATCACTAGACGCGGTGAAAATTGCTATTGACTTTATAAATACAGGGCAGCTTGTTACGTAATTGATAGATAATTACCGCGTTTGTTTCCAGACTGACGATGAACAAGAGCCAGTTGTTTCTACTCCTGGTCTTAAACAGCTGCATTTTGGTTGGTTACTACATCTGGCGCCTGAATGGCTCCACTCGCGGCTTGTCTGGTATCCGGAAACAACTCGTCTCGCTAGCGAGGAACACTCGGCAATGTCCGACTATAGAAAACCAGGAGCATGGGCGTGTGAGAAGATGGTGTGTAATGCATGTTTGTATTTCTATGGGGAAAATTTCCTCATGCTTTCATATAGAAAGTACAAAGTAAAATGTGCTAATATGTACGCTATCTTAATCGTCTGAGATCACAGCCACTTTGAGTATAGTATAGTATAGTATAGTATAGTATAGTATAGTATAGTATAGTATAGTATAGTATAGTATAGTATGGTATAGTATGCCTTTAATTATGAAATTTGCATTGTAGAACATTAATGTCATAACGTATATTAAATATAAACGGATAGGGAAGTTCAACCACAACATTAGAAGAAAAAAGAAAGAGAATGGACCCCCTACATAATAATCATTTCCTTTGGAGACCCCCTAACATAGATTACTTAATCACTAAGTGGATACATCATCACTCCGACCAAGTTACAGAGTTATTGTTCCAAAGTTTAAGCCTTAGTTACAACACGAAAAAAGACTCACATTTTCGTGTTGGAACTAAGCTTAAACTTTTAACAGTGGACTCTTCCAACGCAGATGAGCTTTCATTAAAATTACAGACAGAATTTTTGAGCCTCGCAAGAGTTTTATTCTGATCTAGATGTACTTTTCTTGTTCTAGGCTCGCCAGTACAGACGAGATCTCCCAGAGCCATGGCGAGACGTGTACGTCACCGCGGACCACGTTTGTTTTCATCAAGGTACACAAGGCCGGAGGTACCACTGCACTCGCCATCATGCACCGCCTGGCAGTGGTACGTGCCTCGGGGAGGTTTTAACTTGATGATTTTCTAAGAATGATCGTGTATTGTTCTTTTACGTTTGTTATACTAGCTAGCCCTTTCCGTCAAGGAAGGTATCATTGTGATGTAGCACCTTCTTTTACTTCTCCCCCCCCCAATCAATCTGTATACGTAGTGGTTCCTTCCATACAGTGTCGTTCTTTTGAATTGTTACTCAGAACAGGACACTACAAGTATGGGTTATAATTCTGAGTTTAGGACTCTTTCTTTTCACTGTCCTTTCCTCAATCCGTTTTGCCCTAGCATTGTAATTCCCTTTGCTGTACTACCAGCATGATCATTGTTGAATTAGGACACGTAACCGACGTTTTTATTCATTTCTTCGTCCACAGGTACGAAACCTGAGCACCGTGATTCCCCGCATGTCCGTGGTACTGGGGCACCCGTTCCAGCTCCGTCTTGAAGACTACCATGCCCTGAAGGAAGGAAAGTTCGAAGTCTTAGGAGAACACTCCGTCTACAACCGTGACGTCATGGACAGCATCATGAAAGAAGACGTGGTGTACCTGGCCGTCTTGCGTCGCCCGGTGTCGCAACTGGCGTCGACGTTCCACTACTACGGCATCGAGAGGCGGTACAAGCGGGGTTCTGTTTCGCACAACCCCGTTGAGAATTTCCTGTTGGACCCTTGGCGACGGATGCCTAAGCCGTATCGCGACGGAAGGAACGCGCCTTACTCTAAGTACAGAAACTGGCAGTCCACGGAGATGGGCTTTCCTCTGGGGTTGTCAGACAACGAGGCCGCGATACACGACTGGGTCCAGAGCACGGGGCGTGAGTTCTTCTTCGTTATCATCCTCGAACATTTTGACGAATCTATGGTGATGTTACGGAGGCTGATGTGTTGGGACGTTAAGGATATCATATATCTCCGGCCTTCACTGTCAAGGTCGTATAAGTACAAGACGAAGCCACCATCGGAGAAGGCGCTGCGCAACCATAGAAAATTCAGCGCCGTGGATTATGCACTGCACGAGTACTGGAACGTCTCGCTGTGGAGAAGAATTTCTCAACAAGGTGTAGACTTCCACGAGGAAGTCGCCGCATACAAACAAATGAATTCAGTCGCAGCCAGCTACTGCGAGATCGCATCCAAAGGCAGCGTTCCCCCAAAGGTTTTTCCACAAACGAAATGGTCAGCACGATTCGAGATCGACCTGTTGTTTTGTAAACTCTTGAATCTATTCACAGTGGAGCTGAGGAAACTACTGTTTTACACGATGTACGCGCAGGGGAGACTGAAGCAGTTTCAGAAGGAAAGCGAGAAGCTGAATCGGCATTCAATCACATGGCAGGACATAGTGGAGCATAACTTCCAGAAAATTGCAAATAGGAAAAATAAGAAGAAACATGGAGGGTAGACGGAAAACGCCTAAAATTACAATGATGATGTGGATATTCGTTGTAAAATTATGGATGAAAAGACCAAAGATACTATAAAGGACAGAAATATTTATCTAAAATGTTGGATTTAGTCATTGAATTAGTTTAATAATCATGATATGATAGATTAGGAAACACCCATACATATAGCCATTTCTTTTTACAATTCATTATCAAAGTTTCGTTCAGACGTAATGCCTGAGCTGTACAGTTGCAGATTTGGAAATATATCATGCGAATTTCAACATGCTTGTTTGTATGTGGTGTTTAGTTCGCAATGAAACTAAGTGCAATACTGGAAAGAACGGCTAGATGGTGCTCGTGAATAGTGTCTGGATGCACTTTGGAAAGTAAACGACAGTACACAGACTGCGTGTCCATGACTCTACTTCACCGCTTATGGTCACAGTAGCGCTAGAAATTGGCTGTAAGATCTTTGTGATCTAGAGGTAGCCGAAGTGTGTCATTTCCTCAGAAATCAAATTTAAATCTTGTCAACCAGGCAAACTTTTTGAAAGGTTCGTAAGCCTTTTTACTACACGTTTGGTACCAAAGTGACTTTGCGCTAAAATTACAGTAAATTGATGGTCATCTAAAGCTGCTCAGAAAGACATTATATGTTAGGATCCCGATCCCTCATGTAGTCCTTATACTGTAGTGGATGATGTGAGTTGATTTTCAATTTTTTTTTGTTCTGTGGTCGGGGGAAGGTTCTGAATGAGTGACAGGAGTTTCAGTAAGTAGCACATATCGGCGACGCGATCTGCTAGACAGCCAGCACTAATCCCGTCCCTCGGGAGACGGCCTTGTTAGGATGTTATTCATCTTTGACCCGAGGGCACCGAGGTCGTCAGCTGAGTCAAGGACGGCAGGCAAATTAAAGCAAACTAGCGGCAGAAATTGCAAAAAGTATCATTTTTGGTGTTAACGTATTGTTATAATGGTTTGCTAGAACATATTATGAGGGAAAAATCAAGCAGTTGTGCCATACCTTGAAATTGTCTCAATCAAAGTATTCCATACAGATGTGACACCTATACTAGTATATGTTGCTTTTCCACCGCGTTCCTGTATCATATTCTGCAATGTTGTTGAGAAATTTAGTCAAGTTGGCAACCATTTCAGCTCTATCATTAGTCTATGTTGTGACATGGATACATGATAATTGCCAAGATTTCGCCCAAGGAGCAGTCGATCACGCACTCGATCATTGCTACTCCTGCAAATTCATATCCGCTATGCAGATTTTACCTCTCTTGGGTACTTCATATTTTGATGATCACTGAATGATCTTGATGGCTTTTTGCAAGATATGTTTTACACAGGATCAGTTGTGTTTTTTTCTGTGTACTCTTGGTACATGGTTATGTTATCGCCCAGTTTCAGAGTCGACATTCGGCAGAGGCTTTGCAAGAAACGCCAACGGCCCTTCCTACAGATAAACCTTGGGAGCTGGATATCTTCACGTAATGAAATAGTCAGGAGGATGCTTCAAGGTTACATACATACAACTCTTGGCAATCCGTCAATGTCTGAGAACGTATGTTGGGTATTAGATACCTCTTCAGTTGCAGAATGAATTCTGGGGTGTGCCCAGTACATACAGAACATGTTTTTTTTTCATTGTGAGAAGAGGGCTCTTTGTAAGCGTTCTGGCTATTGCCCAATCCACAATAGATAAATGTGACTAATATAAAAATAAAATGTACCTTCTATCCAAACGCCCTGCTAACATCTGCATTTATAACTATTAACCTACCATGTCTCCAATATGAAATGATCAACAACCTGTCGGCTACAAATATTGTAATAATTTAGCACATGTCTTTCGAAATGTCTTGTAAATGTCCTCGGCAATGATGGCAAATATATTTTATTTAGATGCTTGTTCCTAAAGAGAACTTGTGCTTTTCATAGCCACCAGTTCACATCTCTACGGAGTTATAAATCAGATAGGATACCCTTTTAAGATGTATGCGAAAGATAGACAGTACTGAGGACAGAGTTGATGTAGTCTATGACACAGATGGTGATATCTTGCCTCTCGCATCAGTCACTCCCCGGTCTCTAGAGGCACGTTTAGCCTCTGATGTCTAGATTTAGATGTTTAGTAACTCCCGCTCATCCCCTGACTGTGCGCGTGACGGGAGAAGGGCACGGGGGACCGGCGACTTGCGGGGATGAGTGACACCAAGAGGAGGAAGATTTGACGGTTACAACGTTGTTACGTTAAGGTCCTCACGCGAGTGTGGCACTGATGGCGTTATTAAACTGTAATAAGCTTCAGAAACCATAAATCAACAGGGTGAGGTCGGTCGGAAACGCTTTCAGGGTCTTTCTGTAGATGATGAAATAGCGCCTCCATATTCTGGTGATCTACCTATTGTTTCTTGTCAAACAACGCCCCTTTTCCTAAACAAAACTTGATGTTCCCTATCTCTACACATCAACCAGTCCAGTCAATGAAAAGATTGTTAGAAATCCGCCGATGCAACCCTGTCGAACACACTTCCTAGTACATATCTGGCAATAACCTGTGTCTAAGTGTTCCCACACCTAACCCATTGTTTACAATGACCTAGACCTCAGGTTAGCATGAAAGTTCATCTGAGTTGGTAAATTACATTATGAAAAACTTAAACTGTTCTCCAACTCAAAATTTGACTCACCAGAAATTTTCGACTGAATCACTCAGTCTTCCTCAGCTATCTGACCCAAATACTGTGGACACGTGACCTCAGGTTGTTGTGACAAAGAGAACTCAACAAAGAATTCACGACTAGGCTTGTAACTTTGTCAAACTCTTTATACCACAATTTAAAACATACATTGAATTGCTTTTCTATCAACAGCTCCATTCAAAATGCCAAATTTTCTATATCAGGATATATCAGGATCTCTCATTTCATTGGTCTCTCAGAATGACATTACTGCATTCGTAAATAGCAATACATCAACCTCAGCTGCTAGAATATCTCTTATGGCCTCCCTATGTCGGCTGATTCGGTTTTTCGTTGATGTTTTCCCTGTTTGAGGTGACAACGACTGCACTTGTTTTTAATTCATTATGACAGAAATGTATTTTCAGTTGTAATTTTATGTAATCATTGTAATGCCGAAAGCTCCAGAATTAGTTGTCAATTAGTCACATGAAACTTGCGAGACGGTTGGACGTGATGCAAAGTTTCTAAAGAAAAAGTGGTGGGGAGATTCACATGTAAAGTCATAGATGCAAGACGGTTGGGCGTCCAAACATTTGATAGATCTCTCAGTCAATGTTGTCAATCTTTCAGTTAGTTCTTATTAATCGCCACTGGCCTTCTGAATGAATTGTCAATAAAAGGTTTGAATGATCAATAAATTTTGGTTGCCTAATAACGGTTTCCCAACGGTCTCTATCCTGTTGAACTGGGGCCTAGCTAGGTCGTCCCCGTGACGCCATGCATTTGAAGATGACATCACATTCTTTTCATTAAACAGACGAGTGGTGAATGGCATTTACAGGTATCAGTTGGTCCAATTTATGAAGTATTTTAACTTCAATCTTTTTAGTTTAGTCCCTGGTTTGGCTTTGAGAACTGCCTTGAGCAAAAAGTTTATCATCATCAGGTTCGAAGGACAGATGACAGGGTGTTGTATCGTCACCTTATGTTACAAGACATTTGAGCTCTAACTTTACGGAAGTCCTGCAAAAGAACTACAATATCTACACTCACAGAGTTGGGCTTGTTTCAGTCCTTTAGGGGCTCCAGACAGGCCCGGTATCTGACTTTTTCGGTCGCCGACAATTCGTCCAACTCAACTTTCTTGGTGACGTAGACCTTGTACTTCTCGTTGTTGCCTCCGTAGTATTTACACCTGGTCTGCATCTCGTAATCGCTGTCAGAGTCAGGCGGGGTCAGGGTCACCCCTACACAGAACACGTTCATTTTCCCCGAGTTGGCCATGGATATATGGCTGACGCGCGCTTTCGGTATGATGCAGCGGGCCTCCCCGAACGCCTCGATCTGATTTTTGCAGGTGCACTTCGCGAGAGGGTCGTTAGGGTTGCATGCAACGTCCATTTGGCAGCTGACGATGTGGACGTCCTCTTCCGGCGTCCCAGGTTTGTACGGTTCGTCGTTCTGCGGCATTTCGCCGTCTTCGTATTCGTAATCCGCGTACCAAGATTGTTCGACTTCCTCCGACGCGGTGGGCGGGAAGTCTCTCCTGAAAAAGTACTCCTTTTCCGCCCCAACGTCTGGTATCAAAGACGTCCGTCTTGTTCTGGAGAGCAATTCTGATGGAGGTTCGGTCATCCTCTCGATGACGATAGGAGCGAAGAACAAGTCAGAACCGTTACTTGTGACGTCACTAGGAGTGAAGGGCGCGGCCGCACTAGGGCTGAACTGGAGAGGACTGATGATGTAGGAGTCTTCTATCGAATCGGCGCCGCTTCCCGCCGAAGATTCGTAGTGCTCATCGTCCAAGTTATTGTTGTTGTTGTTACTACTACTACGATGGCGCCTGACCACAACGAAGGTTCTATCGGGGTCACTTCCACTTCCGTATCCGTCCGCTTCGTCGACTTCCGGCGAGCAGACGGGAAGTTGTTCCAGGAGAAACAAGATGGCGGCCAGACACCGCCAGACCGCCCCGAACTTCAGCCGCCCCATCCTCAGCCGCGGCGTCCGCCAGGCCTCGCTACGGGAGTCCTGCGGAAATATAAAGTACATCAACACAGGTCATTTCACCCCCGTGCCATTTGAAACGCACTCTCGTGGGATTTTGCCAAATCGATGCATAATTGATGGAGTACTTTAGCATCATATCCCGAATGATCCCGCTAAGTTCCATCAACCTAATATTTCAGCTGCCATCTGTCCAGTTCGGCTCCACTGTAAAAAAAGCGAATGTCAAATTCATAAACTATAACTGGTGGCACGTGACCGAGGGAGCCTAGCGAGTGTCATAATGCTCTCATGAAATATTATATGCGCGGTATCTTCTATTGATTGAAATGAGGATAGCTTGCCGGTGCTTTAACTAGATAGACAACATGATACCTGCATGGCTAACTGCCCAGCTGAAATCCATAGATATAGAGAAGAATGTATGATGGCTAAATGCTACCAGATCATACTATATCCAACGTGATACTGTTATCAAGAAATATGGAAGCACATCGTTGAAGGTTTAGTTTTATATAAATCACTCGAATATGGTTTTCTTACTTGCAGACGGACGTGACATTTGCTAAAAGCACTGCAAAGACTGGAGTAAAGAGAAGCGCTTTGTTGAAGAGCTGTGTTTTCTCTCGTCATGTATGTTATCGAGCGATAGAGGGTGACTGATGTACCTGTCTCGGTAGTATGAAATTTTCATCGTGTTACGCAGTTTCACAATTTCTCACATGGTATTAAGATATCATCGTGTTGTCTTATCTTTATCCTGTGCAGAGCACAAATGGGTCATTGTAGAGACATAATAGAATGGAGTCGTGAAATAGTTGACGGGTTTTAGATGATATGTCCATAAACACAACGATATAGTCTACACGAAGGAGATGTAAAGCCCGTAATATACGCATTTCTACGTGCAAATTGCTTGTCACACATTAGCGTAACAGATAGCGTTATTGGTAACAGATACTGACATCTTTAGCTCAGGCTCAATGTAAGGGATGAGCACCTATAATGATAATGGTGGGAAAGTGATTAGTAGACTGATATTGTCAATAAAGTTGATGAAAAAATCAATCTAAAAGAGAAATTGTTACCGTGGCTAGATGCAAAAGCTCGTCCTATACATAAAATCGATTTTTTTGCTTTTGCAACGGAAAAATGACAACCCTGTGCTTGATATCAAAACTTTAACGTATTCAGGCAGTGGAATCAGATTGCTCAAATCTTCCATGAACATATGCGTTGAAGTTTTCGCCAAATTTTCTAGTTACAATATGGTGTTATATCTTTAAAAAACTCCCTGCAGTTTCAGTGTTTTTCTTGAAAACTGGTAAATGAATCAAGACTTCGTTAAGTGTAGACCAACCATGTTGAAACCTTTTATTAATTCCTTGTCCTAAACCCAACATATAATGTGTCCCCTGTTCACATCGAAGGGGTGTTGAATTAGTCCCTGCAGTTCCGGGTATATCCGCTACCTCCCGCTGGCTTCCACTATCCACGACAATTTCCCAAATCCCAGCACAGTGCTGCACAGACATGATAGCATGCCAACATCCTTTAGCATTGAAAGTCTCTGCCCCCATGGCTTAGCTGTAGCAAGCTTCCGTACCATTCGCAAGCCTTCGCTACGCAAGCGTTGACGCTAGAGATATTTCAGCGCTCTACAGGGAAAAAACCCTATTTGTCATGTGAGAGACGCTGTATCGGACTTGACAACTTGTCCCAGTAATTTTGTCTCAACAACAAGAAAAATCATCGGAATAGCCATGTGCAGGGACTAGCTATGCGAATACTAGATGTTTCAGGAGCGGGTGGGCATGTGCTATAGGGTATTGAAAGAGATGACGATAGAATGATACGATTTGGAATACAACACTACTGGTCACAAAACTGCATTGATGTCACCTGTTAGCTTGTTACAGCAACATATCTAACAAAAACTGACATACGTTACAGAAGCTTACACGAGATAGGCTAATTGTATCTTTAGTATTAGTGTGTCTCTCTGTATACGTGCATAAATGTATATTTGTGTGCTGCTATTTGTATGTACTTAATAGGTGCAATTTCTGCGTTTATGAAAAAGATTTGCTGATGCCCAAGCTATGAATTCTTCAGTGTAACGAATCAAATGACTTCAAAACTAATAGATCAAAATGCATTATGCATCGTTTATGACATTGTATATGTATATTGCACCTGTAGTGGTTTTACTGTGTGCCCGTTTCCCTACTAGTTCACCACCTGAGCTGGATGCCGCACAGTGCCCACGATCTAGTCTGCCCGTAGAGGACTGGCAGTACCAACCATAATTGTTAAGAGATATGAGTCGAGCCAAAGCTCAATTGGTAGCTATTACATTGAACCCAAGCACTATTCAAACTGTCCTAACCTATTAGGTGCAGGATTTTTAAGATGTCCTGTGGCTGAGCGGTGTGCCTCCCCCGGATGGCTATAACTGCTGCCGGGTCAGTAGTGCCGTTTGATGTGACAGGTTTCATCAGAAAGCCGAGCCCGGATAAGAACAGATCGATTGCCCCCAATCTCCCCGAGACAACTGTTTCCATCCCTCGGGTCAGCTCCAATTCGCGCCCGAGGGATGACCCGGAGAGGCCGCGGTAAGAGTTGACATATCATCGGAATAGGGAAGTCGCGCCGCACGTTAGATCTGCACAAGGTACTCGAATGAGCAGATCTCTAAGCTGATCGTTGTTAGAGGTTTTGATTTATGAAATTTGATTTTCTTTCATTGCTGTGAAGTTTGATGTGTCATTTGATTGTAACAATTTTGGTTAGATAGTCTGTTGTTTTCTTACGTATCTATAATATGATTTACTTTTTTCTTTCGTTTGATCTTATTCATATGTGTTATAATGATCAGTAATTATCATGACTTTAAGTAATTAGTCGTATTTTTAATAGAGGAAAGCTCTTGATAAAACTTGAAGGATTCTGGTTTGCCCTGCATATCCTACTTAGCATTTACAATATGATAATTTGTTTTTATGTGCAAATAAACAATAAACAATAAGAAGTAAATACTCAAGCTCAACCTATAGATTAAATGATAGTTTGGGGCAGCATATTGTATCTGCAGTTGGCACGATGCTGATTTTTGAGGCATCAATTCTGACAAGCAACAATTTATACTCACGGTTATAGCGGGCGTCTTGTATGAGCTAACCCACAGGGCAACATTATTGAAAGAGGAGGATCGTTCATTGTCAATACAACTTTGCTTGCATGCACAAAACTACAGTGGCAGAGTAGTCTCTGCAACATGAGGTTATGACTTATATCAAGGACATTATACAGAGACTCGGAAACATATAACGTTACATGGATGTATTCCAGTCCACGTACTGCATGCAATCAATCCTCCCACTTGTTGTAACCAGGGCAGGCCATTCTATAAGTCCTTATGACAACTAACAGGAACAGTGGACCACGTTCTCACATGTACAGCCATTTCAGGTGCCATGTAGCCACACCAAAAAGATTTAGTAAATGAAATTAAGCACAGGCTATGATTTGAACTCTCCAAACCCTTCAGAAAACAGTGTGGTTAACTACAATCCACGTACACACAGTCAGACGTCGAATGAATTCCTAAGCCATTTATATGAGCTGGAAGTGGCAGCCACCAGACAGTTTGTAAAACAGTGCCAGTACTAGTAGGGAGTCCATTCCAAAGACAGCCATGATTGATTCCGCTGGAAGTCGACCCGCTGCTCCGAAAGCCGTTTCAATGAGCCTGTGTACAAGATGGATTACCACAACCCAATCCATCATGATCCCCTAGACACATCGATCAGGCCGATAGCCTTTATTTACCGAGATAAGTCATTACGTCTTAACCTTAATTAAGTTTCCTTGCCTTAATAAGGTGTTCGAAAATTCCGTCAGAAAAAGGGCGACCTTGCAAGAAAGGATGAAGGATGAAGTAGACTTAGAAAAATATAAGATATCGCAGAGTAAAACGCATTTGACACGCCCACGCAACATGTCCAAAATGTTTATTGTTTTAGGACCACCTCCACCGAATGCGTAACTACAATCCGAACATGGAATAAGGTTCTTGTCATAAGGTGTCAACGCCGCCTCTCATTCCAAGTTGATTCCAAGATTTTTGTGTGGATTGAGCGTTTAAAATACCTTACACAAACTGGTAACGGGTGATAATGTATTGGTGCATTGGCACGTTGCGGGTAAAGGCAACTACTGAAATAATGTTGACCGCAGACATGTACACCAAAGGCGTACATGTAGCTTTCGCATCATCAGCAAGGCAAGTGGCGCTCAAAGGCACAGCCAGCATTCACTAGTACTGTAGATAAACGATCATGATGGATGTTACCAAGAACAAGAGCTTGTGGAGACAGTTGCCGGCGGCTACTATCACTCTACTTCTACACATCTAATCACTGTTGCCCTGCTCAGGGCCTCTGTTACAAAGCTACATGTATGCTTCCAGTCCTGATGGCTATGTATTTGAGAGAGCACAGTCACGAGTTGGCTTTCTAGTACTGTAGTGGGTGTGAGAGTTAACATACATGAATGTGCAGGCCGATTCTGGATGTGCACGTTTTTTTTCAGAAATGATGACAGTTGAACAGAGAAGGCTGACGGACACAACGGGCGCAGTTGCAGCTCCCCCCTCTCTGGCCTTAGCATTGTTGTTGCCTCTGTTCGCTTCAAGGGGTTTGCATGTAAAATGTGTTCAAGTGAATCAGCCGGCCCAGTCCTGTATGCACTTGTCTGGCTGCTTTGGGGAGATACGAGTATGCATAATGCTATCAGTGCCTTATCACAAAAGACTAGTTGTGGCATGTTGTAGGATCAGCAGCAGTATACACCAGGATGGCAGTATTGTGTTCACTGTCATCTGACCTTAAAGTCTGCTGCTTAAAGAAGACGATGTGAAAAGCTGCTGACGTGTCTTCATGATTACACACGTCTCGAAATTCTCCTCACAGCGGACAAACCTTTTGTTACGGACAGGCATCGTCACAAAATTCATTGAACCCAACATTCCGCCCCTCCCTCTTCCACATGAGCTACTCAAACAGACGTAAATCGCTTTACTTGATTAACCTAGCTTATCAAGACACGCATAGGTACAATAAGATGTGCCCTTAGAGTCTCGTGGAGAGGCAATCACAAATGTATTTCCACCGAATGGACTGTAATGGCTCTCCTTCCATAGACTACATGGTTGATGCTTGCCCCAATTGCATTGTCGATAACATTATAGGTTTGTAGATAGTTGGGTGCCTCTTGTGACATTTAATGTAAATGTTATATAAATACTCTGGTTATGCTTTTCTTCTTTTCCTGCCGTTTCCTTTCACGTACGTAGCAAAAGCATCCTCTGGGCAACTCATACGATCATAATTATCATCGTTGTCATACCAAGTGTACGTGTGATTTTGTACCCGCAAAAGTCTGCAATGGCATGAAAGGTAAAGATGTTTTAAACATCAGAGAGAATGTTGTAGAAACAGCACATACAATAATAAATAATTGTTTTATTATGCTATGTAATAAAGCTACGTCACACTACTATGGTCAGACAGGGCGTGTCAGCGCTAGGGTTTGCCAGTGGCGGCATCATTGAGCCGAATCTTTGGACAAGATAGTCATTTCATGTTTGGATGCTGTTTTCCTAACGCTACACCAGGCTTAGCCTCGCCTCGCAAGCATCCCAACAAACCGAGTAACGAGTCCTATGAGGGTCACAAACTACGCTAATACAACGTATTGACCCGGGGCTAGCGGCGGCACGGGTCCCCGGGCGGCTTCTATCGGCAAAATGACACTTCTGAGGCGCCTCACGCCTCGCTGGCAGGCCATTCCGTACCAATTATTTTCTCAAAGAATCTAAGGGTTTAAAGAACCACGGGTCCACTATATTGACCCAAAGTGCCCCCTGCACAAATTTAAAACTACTAAATATAACTACAGAGATCTGGAAGCAATCTGGAACATAGAATTCCAGTGCACAGACACAAAGGGCAGCATTGCGTATATACATGTGATATTATGAATATTTCAATGTAAGATTATGTCGCATGTTTTATTCTATCACATATGGAATAAAAATGCCGTCAACAGTGATATAGTGTAACTAACTGAGAGCTGTTGAATGATGAACCTACCCGCAGTGGATGAAAATGGCGTAATAGATTAACATAGAAACTAAAACAAGTTGTGGGAACTAAAACATGTAAAGGTATA
Source organism: Branchiostoma belcheri (assembly GCF_001625305.1). NCBI lineage: Eukaryota > Metazoa > Chordata > Leptocardii > Amphioxiformes > Branchiostomatidae > Branchiostoma > Branchiostoma belcheri. The sequence continues at coordinate 892,485 of NW_017804131.1, forward strand.
ATAGTTGCCTGAGCTGCTAATCAACCCAAAAAGACATACTCCAGGAGGCATACTGTGTAAAACACTACACAGTAACACTACACAGTAAACGTAAGTCATTACTGTTGCGGCTCTACATGCTGTTATGTCAGTTTGAAACGTTTGGCACAAGCGTTTCCATATCAAGCAATAAACAACACCCATATGGCCCTGGAAACGGCGTGTGCAGCTTATTACGGATGTACTTGAATTGCCTACCGATATTATAAGTCGATATGTTTCCTATCCCTGGGGATCCGGTGTGTGTTATCTTTGTCTGCAAACTCACAGCCTTTTCTATTCGTGGTTAAAGATTACAAAAAAGGCGGAAAAAAACTTCATAAAGAACTGCTGAATATGGTCCTGTGAATTACTCACATCCTTGTAACACAGAAAAACGCGCTGTTATGTATGTTTAAAAGCTTGATTTATACGATACATTGCTTCGTGGTTCACGCTCGAGGTAACGGAGAACTATCATTTGCTGGCATGAAAGTGAGTTGGACAACATTTGGCACGGGAAATAATAGCGTTGTAAATTCAAAACGACGTGAATTCGATTATTCGACAACTCTCCCTGCCTGTGATTCTTTTATTTGGTTGGGCTATCTGAACCGTTGCGCCCTAACACGATGTACACTTTGCACATTAAACATTAAGTTGCTTTTTGCAGCAACCACCTTGAACTTCTTAGTTATCCACAGGGGATAAGGATGAAGTTGACGTCATGAGATTAAGTTTCAGGTACCTTCCATACACATGGGTTTAACACATCGATCAGTCTTGGAAAGAGGTTGAGGCCTAGGAAAAAATGTTGTGTTTCCGGTTTCAGTCCTGACAGTAGGGTCAGTAGGTATGGAATTACTTTTTTTCCGATACTGCAAGTTATCAGTGCTACAGTGTGCGATATTGTTACTGTTGTCTGTGCATATGATTCTTTTGTCTGTGCAATATTTTTTGGTTATGAACCTACATGTATGGTATGAAACTAAACTGTGGAGGTAGTAAGTACTACACATCCATAATTACGAAGTCTGATCGAAACAAAATATATTCTTATAAAGTGCAATGCTTTTAAGATGTATAGCTATGACAAATACAAATGATACAACTTAAGCATTTTATCATTTGTATTCGGTATATCTCGTATACCACTGATAATGACATAAAAGATATCCATTAGTTAGTTCCCTTGCCAAAGAATAAAAATCATATTTAGATAAGTTTAGTTGAAGTGATCAACTACAATGACGAAGAAAATAACACAGGATTAAAGCCCATTACAAGGGCGGAAATCTACAACTGAACTAAGGAGTTGACAAACTTACAATCATCAATACTGTTCTAAAGAATTTGCTTGATCTCTTCATCATCATCATCGATCTATCTCTGTATAATGAACCTACAAATAGAAATGCCTCAAGAAATTAGTATCTGTTGTCATTGCTTATTTTGGATTAGTGGACTAGAAACAAATGAGCTGACCCTACTATCAATCACAATCAACACAATCCCGCGGGATCTCCCGGAGTCAGCTTAATCCATACCTAATGAAATTACAAAATAGTAGGAGGTTTGTACTAGTTACTGTGATAGCAAATACAGCTTAGACCAGCAGACCATAGAAGTATTCATAATCTTTTCACTTCCGTTAGATATGCTTATTCCATTGCCACCCTTACGTAACGAAGATTTGAAGCATTAATATCAATTTCTAGGGTTTAAACTACAAGGTCTCATTAAAATGTTGCAATGCAGGAGGCTTAAGCAATTTGCATCTGGGAATCTTGTACATTTCTTTCGTTTGTAAGTTGTACTGAATATGTATGCAATCAAGAATGACGAGACAGTCGGAAAATTCCGATAATGAAGTTATAGATCCATAAATTGTGGAATCACCTGGCTATAAAAGAAAACCCTGATGTATTTACAAATTCGAAAATACGAAAATAGTATTAGATCGGTAGCGTTTATCATAGGCAAAAAATATGAAGTCAAAGACAACTCTAGATCTTAGAAGGTTACATGCCATTGTTTTTGGATTGAGTCTAATGTTATATTCTAACTTCTACGCATTTCTGTGAACATTTCGTAACAGCTACAAACTTGTAAGGAAATCCTGTGGTCTTTCTCTGCTACCTGTAATCCACCATCATGTCCACTCCATGGTTTGTGGGCTGGCGACCATCAGAGCGCACTAGACTGGACCAGAGGATGAATGAATATAAATTACCTCCATTCAACGTCTCAGTTGAGCCATGTTGCGTTTTAGATTCTTGGGCACAGCCTCTCTTAGCCTCTGCGTATGCAACCGTAACACAGCATTCGACTGCTAATTGCTTTTCAACAATGCGTATCCACAATAGTACCACATGGTGTTGTTCCACTCCACAACCTCTACAATCAGGGCAATTGACTGCATCATTCTAGGTTGGTTCTATTGGTGAGGCGATACTGGGGGCATCGCTTAGGTCGTCTTACATGGTTGTTCTGGGAAGCACTACAAATCTCCGGCCGTTCACTTCACGGTGTGTTTAGTGTACCGCAGAGACAGTTCTGCCTCAGACATGCCACTAAAATGCAATCCATATTTCATGTAGTTATCGAAAGGACTTTTAGCTGTGGCTTTCAACGCAGAGTAGGGGTTGTGGTGCAGGCACTGTGGGGTCATTTTGCCCCGTCGTAACATAATTTGATTTGTCGTATTTTATCTCAATAGGAAGGATGGATAGCGAATCTAGAACTGTACCATTTCTGCTTTTAGAGAGAACATTCTACTGAAGAAGATAAGATAATGCGTGTTGCATAGATGGAGACGTGATGACATGTTTGCTTACCACGTTGAAGAAACAAGCGTAAAGCCTTGTAGAACATGTTTTGGTTGCTTGGACTAATTTTATGAACTTTTAAAAACTGAACTGCCTCGACCGTGCAACATTCACTCATCATTCCAACCTCATTAACGACTCTGTTGGTAGGTGTAAAAACCGCAAATAACCCTGTAATTTCCTCTTTTCGCTGAGTACCCGCTTTCGATCGCGCGCGGCAATAACTTTCCTTTCTTCTGTGCCAGCGATAAATGAATAATTCACGGCGACGACGTTCTATAGCTGCGCGGCATTTCATAGTGTGGCGAGGTTAGCGCGTACAGAGATAAGGGTGGCCCGGGTCGCTCGATTCATTTCCACAACACGTTTCACGGGGGAGGAAATGAGCGGAAGACATGCGTTAATTCACTAAAGCCATTACCCACACGGCAGCGGCACCGCCTGTCGTCTGCTGCGGGCGGCCGGCCGCGGGTGCCGACACCAGGGTCAGGCTCCTGATGGCTCCCGTTTCAGCACGGAGGTCTGCAGAGGAAAACACTTAATCCGCGCAAATTGAATTACAGGAAGGCGTGAATCGGAGCAGCTTGTGGGAGAGGCTCCAGTCTTAACAAAGGGCAGCCAACCGTCTTTTCTGGGATTGTAATGACGTTTTCCACAGGCACATTTTCACTGAACATTTAGGTCTCCTTTCAACGCCTCTTAGGGTGTATATTAGAATGCATAGGGATGGTGTAAGGGCATTGTACCCAATGCTGAAGATAGTCGTCTTAGACGGCTAAGAATGGAACTGAAGGCTGACAGAGTGTCAGAGGAATATTAAAATCATATCATTCTACACCCAGTAAGCCTTAGATATTCTCCTACTCTCAGTGGTATTCCTGAAACTAATGCCACTGACGGCATGATAATCTGTATTCTCAGACGAACGATCATTATGTCGTCAGGATCAATAAACAAGAACAACGTGGCAGACTCCCGTACCGAGTACAAATTTACGATTCAAAGACACCCTCTCCATTTCGATGCAAGTAGGTGCTCCAAACTCCTAAAATAACAAAACACAAAAATATTTGTTGTGACGAAAGAATTTTCAGGTACGACAAGAACACAGTGGGATGTACGATATTGGGAATAATCTAGTTGTATATTTGATTAAACACCTGTAAGCTCATGGAAGATTGCCCGTATTCAATAGGTTAATCCCCTAATCCTCGCTACAATGTGCTGATCATATTGACTCTGCAACGACGTCAGTGTTCGGATTAAGTATTGGAAAATTATTTTAAAAAGTTGTGTTTGTGGTTTCAGCATAAAAAATGAGGGCTGGGATTTTGTTTTCTTCTTTTTAGATTGTGCCCGAAGGTATTTCCTTGAAATCAAACGTATTGGACAATAAGGATGTGGTCAACGCCAATATCCCCTGAAGTCAAGCGACGTAGGGCTTCTCGCCATGTAAACCAGTCTACAGAAAGTCTCTAGAAGAAGAAGAGGTCGTCCATACACTACACTAAAGAACCTTATCGAGACTGACACTGGATTAAGGGGAAAAGAACTAACAGAAGTGATGCATGACAGAAACTTCTGGAATGCATGGAAGAAAAACTTAATACTAGCTTCAACTCATTGAGTAGGGATGTAGTAGTAGAAGTTGTGGTCAAACGCCCTTCTGATGGTTATCGCACATTTCGTGGTGGTGAAAACCTTTGCAAACGCGGGTTCTTGATCAACCAGATATGCGTCTTTGACAGCCAGATCGAGACGCAAACGGATCACCAGAATGCTGAAAATCACCGATTATCTATTTCGTAATCTTACCCTGTGATGTCACTTGATGTTACGTTTCATGAATGCAAACCGGTGCAATAACTTCAGGAGGTTTCTGAATTACCACTTGAAATAACGTTTCGTCCCGGAAGATCTTAAATCATATTCGTACCACGAACTGCTAGTATAAAGAAATTACAACAGCCACATTTTATGTGCGCCTCACGAGGAAGTAACTGTGACTTTAACTCCCAGCTGGGGTGCTTATATAATTTCCTACCAGCCATTTCACTACCAAAGCAGTGATTTTACCGGCTTTTATAGTATTATCCCAATGCAATCCATTTGCCTTGCAAAAACGCAGTGCTTACTTAGGTCTTCTCCTTAAACCTGTTACTTTAAGTATCGCTTAAGCTTCCTGTCGCGTTTGTATCACTTATCAGTTTTACGTGACGCCATTTCTTTTTATAGCGTTTTGATGTTAATTTGATATGTTACATTGGATACGTCTTGGCTCTACTGTAGATAAAGCATCATTAGGACATCTAAATCATTTGAGGGTCTTTTATGAATATTGCCCGGTTTTCTGAACGGCGAGATTCCTGCCTCGAAGGCATTAAAAGACTAAAGTATAACACTAACTATGATTATATATGACCAATTAAACGTGACGTAGAGTAGCACATGATATCAACTTTATGAATTATTGACATTATGGCTGTCCCTTTCTTGAGAATCGTCGACACGGAAGCAATGAAGACCAGCAATGCGTGTAAAATGTGTGCACTGCAAAAGAAGAAACTAAAGTAAGATCTTACAGTGTGTAATATGCATTCTTGAAAAGTCCTTTTCTTGTCAAGTTATCCCTTCTTCCCTTATGTTTATAGGTATTGGTCACTTGTTTTGTAACTAATATGACAGCTGCTATAATGGTAATGACAACTAATGGGGCTCAGTAAGAAAGAAAATGAAAGAACATTGCTTATGTGGAGATTCCTCAGTGAAGAGAGTGCTAAGGGATAGTTGAGCGCCCATAAATCTCTTGACAGTCTTCCAGTGAGCGGTCAATTGTCTCCAAGGTCTTCCAACGATCCGTCAATGATCGTACAATGATCTCGATGATCTCCAAGATCTTAATGACCAATGATGCTTGGTCGTCCATCGGTTGCCCTCGCAGCGATTCTCATTGTGGAAATGGGGCACTAGAACAGCTGAAGACAACAATTCTTCACCAGAACACCTTCCACATCTGGCTGTGCCATTACGACATCTAAGTTTAACAAATAGGTTTGTTTTCTCAGGCGTGTGTTGAATTCCAGCCATGTAATCCGTTAGTTCAAACATCATTCAAAATTGGCCTCGTGCGTTTATCAAACAATACACAGGCCCCTAATCCAGTTTCAACGGTCACCCATGCAAACTGCTAAGACCCCTTTGGACGAAAATGCATCTGTCAGAATTAACACAGACCTAGTTTATTATAATTAGTAATAGCAAAGCCAAGGAAATTACCAGTTTATCATTTTTATGTACTGGATGTCGTGTACAGACATTCTAACGTAGTTTTACTTGTCATATTGAGATGCCAAAGATAGCTACAGAAAGTTTTCTTACAACCATTATCATTTTAAGACTATTCGTCAGAAGGTATATATGAAACTCTTCCGCACTTAACATGATTGAGTGAAGGAAGTGTTTCTTAACGTTGTTTTTGAAGGAAGAAGATAAATCTCAGGAGACGTTCTCAAGCATGAAGTTCCCAGAACAACATCCCAAGATCAATTTTCCTCTGATAAGTGTTCCCTGAGGAAATTCTCCAACGCATCAAATGTATTCCTCCGCCAAACCTGGGCCGTATCATCCATGCATTATTTACATCCCATTTATTCTGCCATCAAGATGATATCTCCGTATGAACCTCCGTCCGACGTCAGTGGACTACTTTGGGCGGAAGGAGTGATTCATCAAAGTTTATCAACGGACTCATGATGAGAGCTTACTAACAACTCTCGCATGTTCTTAGACACGAGCGAGCGTCTTGAGAAACGACAGCTGAGGGGGTCGTCAAGGAAAACGTTTGAATAGAAGAACTTGTTGCCAGAAGTTTAAGAGATCGTGAGTAAAATTTCGATAAGATGGATCTGTAATTGAGATCGAGACTGCTTCAAAAGCATACCGGACAAAATGGAACTTCAATTGTCTGAAAGGAACTTACTGTTGCCTAAAGTGAGCGTTCATAATTTTATTACAAGGTTCTTATCTTTTAGTTTCCGACAGAACTTTTATAATGACGTTTACACAGTAGTTTTCATATAACAAGACATGGTGACGGCACATTTAAGATTTTCAACTTATTTTCATGCCACCACCAACTCATTTACACCTGAGTGAAGTGAGGAAAGTCATATAAAGTGCTTTTCCCAAGGACACAAGATCGGTGGCGTGGTAGGATTAGAACTCGGAACCTCTTGGTTCTGAACACTCAGCCATTACGCCACATACACGACCCAACGCAGCATTTGTGAAACAACGCATTACAGTCATGTTTTTGAGCCTGATTGTATTCCATGTCCTCGCTCACGCGATACGACTGGTCCAATATGCACCCGCTACCGCTGGAGATTCTCTCCGCCGATAACGGAGAGGTATTAGCGAGCCCGGCGTGTCAGGGCAGAGTTAATCTTCCCGATGGATGGGTCCTTAGGGCGGCAGAAACAGGTGTGACTAGACATGGGAAAATTACACGGAGACGGCAATCAGGATAGAACCGGTGTCGGGGAAGCTGCGCGCAACTTTGTCTTACTAATTTATAGGTTCCGTGGGAATGCACTCACCCGAACTTGTTAGAGTGCCTCTGGCTCTGGTATGGATGACATATCTACATAACTACATATCTACATAACTACATATCTACATAACTAGGACTTGTTTTATGAATAAGGTCCTCAGAATATCTACGATGTACCAACGCTTTCCACGGACTGTAGAGGTTGCAAATTGATAAACCAAGTTAATGTTTTAATTTGGAACTAACGATTATGTGCAATTATGTGCAATAAAACAATGCTCGATATTGGACCATCCGGGATATGCCATCTCAGCATTCTTTTTTTGTCTATTCTCAGATGAACTTTACGTTACTTTCAAACTTTGTCGTATTCATTTGCATACATAGGAATTATCAATTCATACACAAATGTGTCAGTTTAATCACCTGAATGACATTTGTGAACAGTTGAACCACTGAAGGATTTGGAAGAGGAAATAGTGGTACATTCTAAAGACCCTGGCGGATCTAAGCTGTATTCGGCCGATAAGACCGTAAAAGCCGGCACGACGAACTCCAAACTTATTCCATTAGGGGTTCTGCACTTGTGTGTGTGTTTCTGACGTCACACAGGCACGAAATATGAAAATCCCCGCCCCCTGCACTCCAGATGGCGACACGGCGGACTGGAGGAGCTGCATATGAAGACATATGGCAGTTCTTTATCGTGTCGCTATGATTACACAGGACGCTAGCAGCGGCGGTACGCCTGTCACCCGTGATAGATTATGCTTGGCAAAATACATTTGCGGAAAGAAAAAGACAAGAATCCAATTTCTGCTCGGCCAAACTTGGTGAACACCACGGAAAATTGTCCCGACGTTTCTGCTGGTGGTGCGGCCGGGCGCTCAGGAGCCGCGGCGCCGGGGCTAGGTGGCCGGATTATCCGCCAGCGGTTGTCCAAATACGCGGGTCTAACGTCCACTAAGATCATATCGTCCCCACCTAACAATATCCACCAAAACAGGCGCCATGTAGGAAAGTTTGCCATTTGTCTAGCTGTGCGGTGCATTATGTTGTAATGGTGGATTAAGCGCGAAGCTTGTCTTGTGTAGAGTGTCCTCATAACGGGGCGATCTAATGTAGCGTTAATGAAGTCGCAGTAGGCGTAGACTGTGTTCATTATTTATCCCTGGAGAGGGGGCGACGTGAGATGACTGTAGACACAGAAAAAGAATATGTGTAACGCTTCATTGTGAAAAGAAACGGAAAGACGAGAAAGTTTGCAACAAAAAGCTTTCCCCTTTCTTGTTTTACCGTATCATCGTATACCATAGCTTACTTACATTTTCTACAGTATTATTTACCAAGCTTGCCGCTTAAATGCTGTAAATAAATGCCATCAAAATCTTAAGCAGTAAAATTTGATTATGACATTTTCATGATTTTTGCATAGCTATCTTTACGATGCATTATGCTATGGAATAGACATAAAATTTGCAGTGCATCTCAATCATAATACAGTTGGCCTTGGCAATCACTTATGTGTAATTTGTTAAACAATAATTGATTGTTATATGTTATAATCATATATATGTCCTGTTATAATCATATATATGTCCTGTATGTGCCACTGACAAGGATCTAGTGTTCATTTCCGTCACAAGTTGCTGAATCTTACGACATATCTATAGTTTCCACTATGTTCTTGCAAATATCTGCAACTTATCGACTTTGAGCGGTTTTGGTAGCAGTAAGATTAGAGCTAGTGCCCATCCTCTGACAAATGACAGCCGGAGATACAGGAAAGGCCATGATATTGCTTGGACGTGTTTGACGGGATTTGGATGTAAATATTGCTTTGATCTAGGAATGTGTCTTGATATAAATAGAGCACAACCATCTCATGTTTGACGTTTTCTTATGGTACAAAGGCATAGCTGACGTTATCTACGGTTGTCACTGACTTGTATATTTGAGCAGCGTCTTGCTACAAGTAACATCTGATTAGAGCTAGCTATTCTCTCCTTTCTCTGGAAATAGAGAAAGGGAGAAACATGGGTTCACCTGTTTCTGAGAAGATTGCTTGGAATGTATCTTCATTGAGTAAAACCCTTTCGTTTGGCGCACGATTTCCCTGTGTCAAAAAAGCACACTCTCAGTGCCCACAGCTTCAGCTATATATATACATGTAGCAATCATGATCCTGTCAAAACTTTGGCCGGAAGGTACATCATGGAGGAGCTTTTATTTTATCAGAATTCGCAAAGACGCTCTCGTCAGAGCCGTCAGATCCGTCCTGCCGATAAGTAGCCCACGCCAAGTCAATTATCGCCGTCTCCCTTCCCCCACCGGGGCTGCTCTTATTGGATTTGCGCGTTTTCGGGTGCTCTTGTCACGTGTCAATGTCCATCACACGAGCTATTCCTGCTTCGATTCGCCCTGATTCAATTTGGAGTCTGTTGGGCTTCCATAAAAGCCATTAGGGCCGTAGATCTGAGGGAACATGCGCTGATACAGCTGAGAGTGAATTCTATCAGTTGCCATGTTAAAACAAGGAGAGAAAATATGTTCATAGAAGTTGTAATCGTTATGGTAAGACGTATGATAACAGAGTGCATCAGACTATTTTAGTCTGTTCTTAACGTATCCTTTGAGATATGCATAAAACAGTCAAAGTGGCGCCACACCTTTAATCGAATCCTTTAGATTCTCAATCTAATCTTTTATATTTATAAGATTCATAAAGTTAAATTTTGTATCTTCGCAAATGTATCTCATATCGTACAAAAAATAGGAGACATCGGTTTAATACTGACTGGTGCAGAGCTATTGGCTTAGATATCATCTCTGCCAATGTAGTCAATGGAGATGAAAGCTCATCTTTGACACGCGACACAATCCTATACAAATATATCTATCAGATAAATGATTTTAGCCCTGATACATTGTCTGTAGTTCCCTATCAGAAAGAGACGAAATGTGCATTATAACTTTTTTTAAATTTGTAGTTGAAATTGAGGGCCAGCTTATGACGATATATAACCTTCTCTACCATAAAATATGAAGTGAAGAAACATCGTATGAGAGATATATATTTGTTGTGTTCAACCTGAAAACAAGTCGACAAATATTTGTTTAAAAGTAAACAACGTACTGCCAACCTTTTTTGGATTAATTATGCTCCAATGCATATGACAGACACATACCTACATTTTTTGCATCAATGAAAGAAAGCATATTCCCTTTTTTATGCATCGATGAAACAAAGCATATTCCTTTTTTTGCATCAATGAAAGAAAGCATATTCCTTTTTTTTGCATCAATGAAAGAAAGCATATTCCTTTTTTGTATCAATGAAAGACAGCATATTCCTTTTTCTATTTTGTACAGTATCGTCACAATAAACTTTTTCTTGTTCCTATTTGCGGGGAGTTTTTCGACCTCATTACTTGCGCTCCCCTGGGAGTCGTCATCAGTCTCTGTGCACATATTACACACACGAGATTATGCCATCTGCCTGACTAATTAATCACATTGTGACTTTTCAATTAAGCGATGTAATTGTCTGCAGCGGCTGCTCTTGTGCCTTTATTAGATACGAAATTTCGCCCATCTGTCTTACTGTATGCTTGGAACGTTCATATATGAGTATTTCTTTCTATAGGCACGTCTACATTATCATGCTACAGTTACATTGTATATCATAAGAAAGAAAGCTCATTTGTAAGTTTAAAAGAAACCTTTTAAGATTTAGAATTTAACAAGATATCAAATTCAAACCTCACTTCCCTTATTCTTTCATGTTCATTTACTTAATGATATGTTTTGTACTTAATTTAAGCCTTTGTTCCCTTATGTAAGGTATTACGACACCGGGTTTAATTAGAGCTGTTTAATGATTACTTGTTGTCATCTATCATTATTACTATTTGATTTATTACTATTATTATCATTTGTCAAAAATTAATGTTTCGCAGGGCATATCCCGGATAGGCCGTTATGGCTTTTTAATCTTACCCGAGCATATTTTGTGTTGTGTTTATGTTCGTTTTTATCCTTTTCTTTTATCATATGGAAATAAACAAACGAGCCAACTCAAAGCAAATAGCGATTCTTAGAATATAGTCAGTAGAAGTTAAAGTCAAAGGTTACATTCATAACTGCTACGAACCTTAGCGAAAGATGCAATGACTTGCATTTTTAAATCGATAGGTTTAAATTTTTCTGATAATTCGCCATTACTGACATGTTATACACATTACAGACAGATAATCTATTTGAAGAATTTCATATATTTAGCAAGCTTGCAATGTGTCTTTCACCATTGCACGGCAATCTTATTAAGAATGTGTAAATGATTTATAGATATTGATTAAAGCAAACTTGACAGACCTTAACTGCTTTGATTGCACCGGAACTCAGTACTTATTGATCACGTTCAGGTTTAGAAATTACATACTGAACGGATTTTCTAGCAAATCATCAAGGCTAGATCCTAGGATGAAACATATTATTCTGCCATAGCGTTGTGTCAAAAAATTATAAAGCATTAAACGTCTGTAAGTTAAACCTATACGAGGCCACTAAATATGAAATATCCCCTACAGTTATTAGTGATGGTATCTGTAGCGGAAAAATGGAGTTATGATTATGGTATTCAGTGCGGTAATGAACTTGTATTGTCTGTCCCGTCGACTTGGGACATGCCGTTAGTTCTGTTATATGACGTTGGGGCGGGTCTGTTGAAGAAGGATTCGCTTCGTTTTGTCTGAAAAGGTCGACAGAAATGTTACCAAATTATAATGTGTACGTGAGCCACTGCATAGTGGAAACTCAGACGGACGGTTAGTTTAACATATAAGAAAATATTTAAGGTAAACACACAGTCTCCCAATCATAACACTTACTCCATTTGCTGGATGGTAGATTCCGGTAACGAATACTGTCAGTCTTTGCCAAGCAAAGATACTTCCTTCGAATGTTTCAACCAATAAATTTCTATCACTGGAAAACTTCCAAAAAGACAGCTTACGACAAGGGACCCATACGTTGTCTTAGCATTGGGAGGATTCAACGCGGGATAAAGCTTTCGTTAAAAGTGTTGTAGTAAGTATGCTTTCACCTAGTGTGCTCTATTACGCAACCTGGGATTTAAATTTACTTATACCTCTGTATTTGTGTGTTCTTCCTAGCTATTGCTGTATCGCTGCAGGTAAAATGCGTCATACCACCACATACTGGATCATTACCAGCGGATTAGGTTCCTGTGGTAGACGCTACGTGATACAACGTAAAGCTAGTCAAACACGGCTTGAATACGCTTCCTTTAAACTTGAGTAAACATGACATATTTACTGTGTCTGTTCCTTGGTCAAAGGCATGTTGACCCTAAGAGTGGTCCGAGCACGAACCCTTGAGGGACCCCAAACAAGTTAAAATTCCTTATAACGAAATAGATAAATAACAGAAGTGTTTTTCCATGTAACGACTCTCTTTCACAATAAACAGGAACTTTAGCTAAAACATAACGAAACGTTCTGTGCTTCCTCGTAACCTTTCCTGCGCACCCCAAGGTGTCATTAAGATATAATGATAGCCTACATACGCACTATTTCACCAGAAACCCGGGCCTGTTATTTGCAACCCCACCAGAGGCCTTTATACATAAAAATCAAATCATAAGGCGGAAACAATTATTCTCGCTGTTTTATATGCCACGTCTACTCTGCATTAATAATCAATTGCGTAAGGGTTGTTGTACAATAATGACCCATAATACCATTAAACCAATTGCAATGTTATCGTTGCATTGGCATAGTTTCAAGCATATTTTTTTACTCTTAAAATGGTTTGTAGATATTTTGCACTTGTACGTGTGGAATTATAACTATTGAATTTATTTGCATTTAAGGACTATCAAAGCATAGAGAAAACTACTATCATAACGAGCCTGCTTACAATTTTTCTAGTGTCCGACTACCTTTATGAGTAGAGCAAAACATCAGCAAAGTACACAGCTGTTTGCTTGCTTTCTATTGATTTCAGCACAAGAAGGAAATGATCTGATCATGAGGAGAATATTACTATCGTTGATAAACAATCACGACGGTACCGCCTCTGATAAATATATCTTTTACAGAAGAGGAGGTCCCAGTATAGACCCTTCAGGTACCCCCAAACATGCTAAAATATTGGGAGGAGATCAGGTAGTCTATGGTTAGCTGATACTAGTTGTAGAACTTCTACTAGAAGGGCCAATACTGCACACATGCTATTGCTATTGCACATTCACGTTTAAAGACTTATAAGGATACATACATACCCTAAGATAAAGGATATCAACTTCAAATACGTGTTAACGGGTAAAATTGCTTCACATATTCACCGGTATAGTGAAATGGTCGAAATACTGTTTGGAAATGATCGGCTATCAACTCATAACGTAACAACAGTTAGCTACATCTTGAAAGAAAGCGGGACATTTACCAACCATGATAACTGAAGAAAAAATATAGGTGCAACTGCGCATGGTGTGCTGTAAAACCCGCTCTAAAGCACGATAACCTCCCATCTGGGCTTTCACGCATTTCCAAATTGCTCCAAAGACTCAACAAAAACTTCACTTTGACCGTACTTTATGGTGGTTAAGAAATACTGTGGTGCATAAGTACTGCCTGTGGGACTTCTTGCCACCACATCAGTATGCAAGACGTATTTTCTTACAAGTACTTACAATTCCCGACCCGTCGTCTATTCCTACATCCTTATTTCGAGACAGTTTCGTGAGTATCTTCATCTTCCTTTGTTGCGGTTTCGTCTGCAGGCAAAGATCCGCATTCTTTGGTGTTGGGCAGATCACTATCTCCGCCGCCAGACAAGACCTGAAGTTGAGCCGTACTATTATCACCCAACCCTGGGGGGGGGGTACTGCCATTCATCTATTTAACAAGTAGGCGCTGTATTGAAAAATGTCCAGACAGCCAGAATTGTGTCCTATCCACTTTCATCTAGAGTTGCAGGCCATGAACGTTGGCATGGCAACGGTCCACTGTGGACCTCCTGTGTGGACCTCCCTACGATTCAAGTTTAAGGTTTCGATCCAAAGCAAAAAAGGTGATATATTATGAAAGACGTTCAAAAGACTAGCTTACTAGACTTTCTACCAGTGCTTTGGGCTTTTTCTGGATCCGTGGGAAATGAAACATAAAGCTTGGGTCAAAGGTGGTTCGAAGTCGGTATCGTCCGCCGCTTGGTTCAAATACGTGCCGTTACAAAGAAAGTATATGAATCATAATGCTAATTTTTAGTCAACACATTGGCATTATTTACCGGGTAGGTACATGTAGTTTTTATGATAGATAAAGAAATATAGACATTCAGATTGTTCCAAAGCAAGCAAAAATAGATTAGTGTGCGTCTATAAAATACGTTCATGTACGACAACACTGACTGACAGAAAGTTTTCAATCTCTTGATTTTCTTCTCTATTGTTGAACCATGGTTGACCACACACTTCCCCCAGGAGTGTATGAGTTTATAACCCCGTAAAAGCTCGGCACTCCTTCCCTTGGTAAAAGTAATTGTAATCTTTCAATGCCTCTCCAGAAGGAACTTAATTTTCTTTAGGCTTGACAGCTTCCCCTTACAAAGAAGCATCATAATACAAAACCAAAGATAGAGAAGGCTAACATATTTCCCCCGCGGGCTTGGGATTATATTTGTTATTAAGAAGAAGAAGGGTATGAAATCCAGCCGCTGTATGATTTTCCCTGACTCCGACAGAAAATCGCCTACAAGCTTGAGTAAGCAATATCTATAGCAGAAGATAAAACCGCCGCTACTTTTCATTCTCTGAGGTGCATCGCTAGGCCAGCTCTGCGGCGCAGCTGCGATAGATCTCTAGCCGCCGGCCGCGAAGGGATGTTATCTTACAGTTATCGACAGGCAGGCTTGTCGCTCGGAGCACTTCGATCGCAATAAAAGTTGTTCCTGCCGCTGTTGATAGAGGAAATCGTTCCCCTTTCGTGTCATCGCGTTAGAGAGGGATAAAAAGCAGGCGTTTGAAGCAGAAACTGCGCGGACACATCAACGTTGGCAACAGTGAAAGGAGGGAATCACTGATCATGATCTAAATAATTTCGTACAGTACAACCGACTATAAGTTCCATACATCTATTTTCTTGACATATGTAGGATTGGGGAAATTTATTGCATGAGTAAATCCGTAAAATCCGAACACTGTACAAACATGTATACTAGAACAGCATTAGGCACGCCAAAACTGAGAAATCTGTGTTTTCAATTTCGTTTTCTTTGTTTGTTTGATTGCATGTTTGTAGACTAGATATCTAAAACTATTGTGAATGGTTGTCATTGATTTCACATAAACGTACTTGACCTTGGGAGGACAAGCAGCAGAGACAGATAACATATGGTCGTAACTACGGCGATTCAAACGGTCGAACGGAGCTGAAATTAATAAGAATAGCCCTTCGCCGCCACGCCGCTCTGAAATTTGTAATTTTTGTTCCTGGTCGATTGAGTTTTACTCATCAAATATCCCGTCCGTGAAGAAGCGAAGCAGGAGGTTAAAAGTGTTTATTTTCCGTACGAGAGAAGATCAGCGGGAAGTCTGGAAGGTTCCGGACACACGACGTGAACACAATTGTCCGGACTGCACGTCCGAAACGGCTTCCACACACCGGAAAATGTCCACTAGTCTCTACCAGACTCCTTGGAGTGAAAGATAGTAACAAAATGGCCAAAATATGACAATCTATCTCCCCTGGCATATTGTTGACCCCTTTTGGCAAATTCTATTGTTTTCCCAGTAAACGTGGAAGTCTGCTGGAGACCGGAGAGCCATACTAGTAACTAGACTAGACTACAATTTTCTCTCAGGGGTTGTGTAGTCTCTACCTGAGCCCCTGAGTTACTAGAAAACCAGTGAACATAAGTCAAATAGTCGGCATAATTTGCTAGAGCTAACCGGCCTCAGAGTTACAATAGACAACCCAGAGCCAACTAAGTCCTGGAAAGAAGTCCTGGAAAGAGCTAATACGTAGAGAAAAAGGCTGGATGCCAGGCTACAATCTTCCCCTCAGGTGGCTGGCACCAACTCGCAACACTTCGTTCCAAACAACTCCCATCACGTGGACTCACCACCTTTCACATTCACGTTGACAGTAAGATTTACGGGCGGCCCAAGTCTCCGGCTCAGTCCCGCAGTCTTCTTCCCCATTCATCCTCATTACTACATGCCCAGACATAAGCACCAGCATCATAAAGTAACCCGTCTTTCAGACCGACGGGCGGCGGCAACCATCAATGATTCATGGGCAGTGTTCAGCTTTCATCGGCTGGTCTAACCGCCTCCAACCGTCAGCGGTTTGGGTTCTTTCCAACCCCAGGTATCTCAGAGCTGCATGACGAAGTGGAATAATTTTGCGGGTCTAACTTTTGTTTACTTTTGGACTTAAAAAATACACGCATATTTGCACATCAATCTATAGTTCGTGCTTATAAACTTGCAATTCTCCTGCAGTCTCCTAGTGTCACTGACGAAAGGCAGAGCCAGTGGATGCTACCTGAAACGTCTGACCGTTTCCAAAATCATATCCAGTTGCTTGAGTAACTGTATTTGGCGAATTTTGCGGGTGTTTTGGTGATTTCTTTCTATACCCTTTAAAACAAGACAGGAATAATAATTTTCATTTTTTCTTTCTTTTATGTTTTTTTTCAATTTAGCATATCGTCATGTTCTTTGCATTCTGGCATCTCGTTTGATAGTCTATCTGCATCCTAGACTTTGACTTCCAGTAAAATCGTCAACTTGTCAACTTTTGTTTTCCCCCAGCCGCAGGCATTTGCATTCATGAGTAGGCAAGTAGGCAACCTCGACCTTTATCTTTGCCGGGAACGAATGGGGCCTTAGGTCCAACTCATGACCATGCTTACGGGATTCAGGGATATAGAGCTACTTCCCTTCCTAAGGCATGTTTCAGGGACATATATATCTTCATGCAAAGAGAAGAGGGCTAAGAAGGAATAATTAAAGGAATTTGTAAAAAAAAAGCATTTTCTTGCAAACATATAGAAGAAAAAAGAATACAAACCAGGCATTTCTATTCAGCGCAAGATGCGTAACAAATATGTATTAAGAAGACTTAACAGAAGAATGAAGAACTAAGAATGAATAGACGTTTAAACGAAACATGATTGTAAAGTATATATATGCACAGTAATCCTATGACAAGTAACTAGTTGCAGCCCGGTCTTAGGTACTCGTTATGTCTATAATGTCACACCAAATGTCACTCATGAAGACTTTATGAGCGTTTCTAGTTCGCTGCCTCCTCTGCCTACATCTACTTTAATCTTTGATGAGAGGAAACACGTGCGGGAAATCTGTATTCACGCTGGGGGGTACTGTCACTCTAGGCGCGGTCATATTTGTGGTAGGATTTTAGGATTTTCAACGATGTTTGGATAGACCTGGTCCTTAGGGTGCCGTCACCTCCATCGAAGGCGCTGTAGTGAGATTTTTGTGGTATGATGTTCAAGCAGTGACAGTACTAAACACCAACAAGGACCAGACAAGGCAGGCAAGACAGCTGAATTTTGTACGACACATTCACAACTATCCCAAGAATGCCACCTTGATCGTGCGATGATCCTACGATGGTTGTGACCGGGTACTTAAACGAAGCATTCGCCGGCGTTGCTCTTGTAAATAGCACCTTTATAACTTGTAATGACAAAGTTAATGACAAACTTACTAAATGTCACGATGACATGTACAAGCCTGACAGAACAACACTATTTTCCATTCTGAAAGAAACATACGATTTACATCCACGCTTTTGGTAGGTATCAAACAATTTTTTCACCATTTAGAATTCGTGGAGAAACTTTCTACAACTTTCGTCCAGCAGCAAACTTTGCGTTATGAAAAGCAACTTGTCATATAAATCTTTCCCGTATGACATTTTATAGCATTTCTTCGAGGCACCTTACTTTTTGGCAAGCCAAAAATAAATTTTACTTCGTGCGCTCTATGCGTGGTATTACAAAACTCAGATATATAGGACTGAGTAACGCACTGAGTTAAACTTATACTCCTCTTCCGCTACACTTTTCCCTCGGGAGGGGCTGTCGTCTTCCGTAACTGTTTGCACAACTACAAATTTTACACTCAGCTGCGTTCCTTATGAAAGAAGATTTCACGGGTTGAAGCGAAGGTGTAAATATGAAGCCGAGACAGCGCCACGCCATTTCAGAATAACGTTCTCTCCGCAGTCGCACGTGAAGCGAACTCATGCGCTTGAAGGAATACAGATACAGGCGCTTCGGATGAACGCACGGCCACAGTTCGCCGATTTCTCCGCGTATTCCCATGAGCTAGTGTGCTGCAAATGTCACAAATTTGGAGAGGGGACTAGTTATTGTATTAACAGGAGTTTGGTTATTGCGGAAGCCCGGTTCGCAATTGTTTCGAATAGCGTTAGGTGGGTGAAGATTACGAGGTTTAGGCTATGCATAAAAGGTTTAATTGTACAACGAGCTAAATAAAAAAGGTAAAGACGTTTTACTAACTGATGGAAAACAATGTTCAAAAAGTGCTTGACTCCCTAGAACGTTAACATTTGGAGCTGGTGTGTTACGCCGTAGGGTATACAGATACCGGCTATACAGATACAAATTTCCCAGCTCTATATCGACGGATAGGAAAGTGTATAGATATCAAAGAAGTGTCAAACTGACATAGGACATGAACACAAACTTTGCTACTTTGATAATAGTAAAACTTGATTGCTCATGGTCTGAATATGAAAACGAAGACCGATGATGAAGCTTATCGCTATGTTTATTTATGAAAGAGAACTACGGTTTCATGTACATGTATGAAAAAAGAATCACGGCTTTCTTTGTGTATCTACTGCCCGAAGTACATATATCTGGCGCGCTCTTTGCGCACAATTTCTTTTCGACCGCACGTGGGCAATTATGTTGTGGAAAAAAAACATAAATGCAGAGATGTTCGGCTAAATACATCACTCTTATCAGGCTCCAGACCCCTACGGTTTAGTCTTAACTATGATAAGGCATTCTTGTAGTCATTTATAAGCCTACGAAGAGATCCTCTAGCCCCAGAAGGAAAATAAAAGTCACGAGTACAAATTCCTTCATTACTCTACATCGAAGACACAAGGAGGTTGCCCTTAGCGCACGTTGATATACAGTACTAGATACTAGATATTCTGTGTATACAGCTCGCTTCTTCTCATATTACTGCTGACATTTAAGACAGGAGAGTTGTCGCTCACCAAGGAAAGGTGCAGCAGCACGAAATTAATAACAAAGCAACGGAGGAAGCCTCGACGAGTTCTCATAATAACTACTCGGCCGGCAAATTCATCTAGTGAATTTCGGCTGTCTAGTGAAATTAGAATCCGAGCGTGTACGAACTAGGAAAGGTGTGGTAGACTTTTCTTTTCTAACTCAGTTTTCAAGCGGCTGTTCCCTGGTATCTTTTCAGCTGGTATCTTGGTAAGAATCGCTTGCTAACATGACCAGGAATACGGTCGCCATTCCATCTATGCCTGTACCATCTTGTACTTGTCTTTTATGAAGAAAAATCACTCGTTTGGAAAATAGCGTATCAGATGTTCTATTAATGCTCGGCCCTCCGTTTCGGGGAATATATGAAAATTTAACGCGGTCTAATAGAACGTTTCGCGGGCGACAGTTTTGGTACGGCTGCGCTAGGATTGCCTTCGCTCCCTGTCAATCAAAAATGTTTCCCATCTACACTTTAAAAGCCAAGTGGTTCCTCTTGGAAGACTGTTAGATTGTGAGGTTGGCAGAGGGCAGAATACAACATGTCAAAAAGTTGTTAACACGTATGAAGGTCCATTTCCTTGCGTACCCTCGCCACCGTAAACGAGCATACAGATCGATGTATATATTATTGATAAAAAAGAGCGGGTCCGGGACATGTTTTCGCGGATTGCGGATCGAGTACAAACATGGTTATCGTACCTCTTACCTAGTTTTCCCCATAAATATCTGATGAGAAAGAAAATACACTACGCGTAATCTGGATGAGGTACAACATTCCGCTTGACAATGGGTTAACCTGTGTGTAGAGGGCGGTGTCCCAGCGGGCGTGGTACATCGGTTTGCTGTCGTCCGTGGTGGCGGGTGCCCGGTAGTTTTTCATGGCCCGCCGCTGCGCGAGTCTCGTACGCGATACAGGTAAAACCTTCAAATCAACGTAAAAAATGCTAAGACAACATCAGGAGTGAACCTACCTCTTATACTTCAGAACCGGTCGCAGTTTCCCGGGTGGATCCACCTGCCTCCATGCTGACCGCTACTCCCCACTGCGGATCGACACCGCGCTCCAAACTCCCAACCCGGCACCAAGTCCCGTCAGGACGGAACTGAGACAACAACGCACATCGTCTGAGCCCAGCCGTGCTCTCGCCGATTGACCGCCGTGCACCCTCGCCGCTGTCTCGCTACGTGGTGCTCAACGCGGGGCTAGCTCCGTCGCTACCGCTCGGGACTGATGCCGGGGAAATTTATGGGCGAGTGCATTGAGTCAGTTAGTTATAACAGTGATTGCTTTCCATAATTTTCTCTCAGGGCACAGCCCGCCCCATCAATCAATCAATCCGCCTGGCAATATCACCCCTCCCCCTCCATGCGTTACGCGAAATGCCAATAACTCCGCCACTCGCTACCCTTTCACCAACGACGCTGACATTTCGCGCTATTAAGAACAGGCCGGAAAGACGGGATCACAAGAGAAGAAAGAACCAGGAGATAAAGGGTCAGCCATAATTGGGTCAGAGATGGCCTTTCTCCCGTCTTTCTTTTGCGACCGGGACCAATGAATGGTGATAACGTAATTTGCCAAGCTACTAAGATATGCGGAGTTAAATGCAGCGGTAGGGCGCTTGACTTCTCGTAGTTCGCGCGGCGTCATTACGAGTAGATACAGACTAATGTACCACGTCGTTTATCTACAGTTTGGTGACAGCGACAGGCGGGTGTCATGAAAACTCGCTCCATGGGGTCTAAAGACGGGAATTTGTAAACGTAAGCACTCTTCTGACAGGGTAGATTCAAAGGAAGCAAGGAAACGACAGCGCTAAGCTCAGACATATATGTACAACACTGATAGCAACAAAGTCTTAAAGAAGTTTTCCTTACACCAATTTAAGATTCACACGAAGCTCACGTATGGTATGCGAAAATTATTTGACAGATATTATAGCAATAATGCGTTATTGAAGTTATCCAACGCTTCATTCTAAACTAATGGGGATGACATTCTCTCCGTATGCTCTTAAGCTTAGTCTTGACACCTTTTGCCCCCTGTCCATTGCCCCGATGGAAAGTTTAGATTATTATGGTTACACGTTTTCCCCATCTGTAACCATCTGATAAGACAGGTTACGTCAGACACATATCGACGCTACCATAAAAACTTAGTACTCCTCTCATACTTGCCCAAAAGGGGGTCACGTGTCAAACCACAGAAAAATGAAAACCACAAAGAATATTACTGCTCATGACCATCAAAACTAACGTCCCGGATGTAATTTCTACCGACATGCAATGCGGGACTGTAAGGGCAGCCAATCAGCCGAGCCTGTGATCTTTTTGTAAAACCTAGTCTGAAAATTAAAGAGATTAAAGGAGGAAATAGTAAAAACTGACCAAATACACAGAGAATATGACAAAAAGGCTAAACGTTATAATCATCCAACATTAAGTAAATTGGGACTTACCCAAATTTTCGGCTAACTCCGTCTTGCTCACGGAATCAACCCGTCTACTGCAGCTTCCGGGACGTGACGTCAGAAACACGTGATTGCAGCAGAGGGTCACACGTGTCAGATAACCTGTGTCGTCCCCCGTCTCTGTATACAGAGAATACTTCGCCAGTTTGGGGAGGAGTTGACCGACTTAACTGCTTCATTTTTGCCCGAATTTGACTACTTTTTTTCCAGCCCACAGAAGGGTTTGTTGTAGACTTTCAGGATCTAAAACCAAGGAATCAGTTCATCAACTGGTGCTAATAAATCGACATTTAACCATCGACCATGTGTTGTCGGTCAGTTAGTTCAACACACTGTGAGTAGATAGAAATAGATGAGCCCCTATCGCATGTATCAGTGCACCGTAAGGCAGCCATGGATCGATCGCTGGGTCCATGAGCCAGATCTGTACAACACAATTCTTTTGTACATGCTTTATTTGTATTGATGGAATCCACTTTGTGGTGGGGCGTGCGCTGTAACAGTAGAGCTGGATTTTCTTCCCATCCATCCGTCTGAAATAATGAACAGGTTTTGTGTTCTCGTGAAGAGGGCTTTGCCTCTAGTCCCATACATCAAAACAAGGAACTTCCGTTTCAAATGACAATATTCTTGTCCCACTTGTCCCACTTCTGTGTAATGCGTGTAGGTGTCTGAGCCTTTTGTAATGTTCTGTATATTCCTAATATTTTTTTTCTTTCTTGCCGTCTAGATCTTGCCAAATACATTGTTGACGTCCGTTTTAGATCCCATTTCAAATACTGACAAAATTGCTGACTTGATAGACTGGCCCACTGCTTTAAAAGCTTTTCCTGTACAAGCTTTGTACAACTCCGGTCTAACCTAGTTATAGTAAGCCGTTACATGTACAGCATACAAAAATCGGTACCACAGAAAGTTGGCCTGGAACCAGAATATCCACCAGCACCTTTGGCAAGTCTATGGATTTGTTCATTGTTAATTTGTGGTAGAACATAGGTGTCTTTTGATATGTCAGATAGTACTGGAGTCACGGGAGCTTGTTCTTTCTACCATCGCTAAGATGTCCGATGTGTTTTCATTAGCGCTTGGCTTAGCGTGCGTGGTTGAGCATGATAAGTTGGGAAGCTATATGGACTGTCATGATATTAGGTATGTGCCTGGGGTTTGAAGTACCGGTATACCGGTACCATAGAATTAACTATAGCTTTTGGGCTTCCTAGCGGGTTTTTTTGGTACTGCTGCGGAAATTCCTATTTTAGTATATACAGCACATAGACGATTCTAAGAGAAGTCATCTGTATCTGTATCAGTATAGCCGGTATAACCGCCCATCGGCGTAACACACCAGCTTCACAGGCATGCGGTGCGGCGGCAGCTAGCTATATCACACCGAACGACTTGCGTGATAACAGCAATCAAGAACTTGGCAATGACAGATTGTCGCTATGACAGGTCATCATCGCCTAATGTCGCAGAATTTTCAAATAGCTAGGTCTTATCAGAACCAATCGACGACAATGATCCCGTAAGACAGCTGAGTATTGTATGCCTATTCCAAGAAAACCCTCCGTTTGCGATCGCCCGACGTCTGTGAACAGTGTCTTGCACTACTCTAGTTACCGGCAGAACGTACTACGCCTGCGTTATACCCGGATTTTTGTCGGTTTTTGTTGGGCGTTTCATCCACGGTTTTGGATGTCGAACGTTGCAACAAAATTTTGCCACGATATCTTTTCCCTCATGACATTTGAAAATCATGCACGGTACGCGAATACGACCTTAAACGAGACGTTCTTTCGGAATGCTATGTGCCATATATTGCGGGTTTCGCGCAGGCGCAGTACATTCTGCTGACGTGTTCTGCCAAAACCAGCACGTCGGCAGAACGTACTGCACCTGCGCGAAACCCCTAATGTATTGTACATAGCACTTCGGCAGGACGTCTCATATAAGGTCGTATTCGCGTATATAAGGTTAACATTCCGGCTGTAGTTTCCAAATTTTATGTCGGAAAAGATATTGTCTGCAATAGGCAAAATTCTGATGCAACGTTGACCAAACATCCACAGAAAACCGTGAAAAATCAGGGTTTTGCGCAGGCGCAGTCCGTTCTGCCGACGTGCTCTTTGCACCATACATTACGGGTTTCGTGCAGGCGCAGTACATGTACATTCTGCTGGCGTGTTCTGCCAAAACCATGGGTTTCTCCAGACCACCGTCACCAAACCGCCCCGTGACAGATGGACCGGCGGGAGATGATTATCCCATCACGGCTCCCAACCTGCTGAGGGAGACCTTGGCTGAGCTTCGTTTGTACTCGATCACGATTTGACCGAAACCCCCGGCGTGCTTTTGAATCATTGAGGCGCTGTTCCGCAGAGATAATGGGGGGTTTAGAGGAGGATTAGTCCCCGACGCTGACTTGTATAATCCCACCGGCAATCCATCAAAGTCACTATCATCCCACAGACTAGCTGTACGGGAGCTGGAACGAAGACGTCACCGAAAACAGTTTCAGTAAATGATTCATACGCTGAAATCGTGCAAAGATCGCCAAAGAAATTTACAAAAGAACACTTATGTTCAACATCGTGATTGTTTCGTTTCTAGTTTTTGAAAACAGTCCACACGACTTTTTGAAAACAGAAGATTATGATGACAAGCATGAACGGACTTCTTTGAAGTTTCACTTCAAGAAAGGGAATAAAAACGATGATGACGCTGTCTTATAGCTGCATCTTTATCATATGACAGAGAAAACTTTCTCATGTATCATGTACAAGAAAAAAATAGAATTCATACACCTTTCTACACTCAACAACAGCCCAATACATGTAATGCATCAAAGCAAAGTACAAAGGCAACACTGTGATAAAATCTGTATCAATGCTAAAGCTCTTGATATTTTACCAAACTTTAGCGTATCCCGGGTTCCCGTTTTGCCACTACCCTGCACCAAAGTTGCAGATAAAGCCTGGAGGTGCCGTGAATGAAGATCGATGACCAGGTCTTAATCATCCGATGTCAGTGTCATGTTACATAAGTAATGAAGTTGGTAAACCATTCACTTCAGTGCGCTGCCGCTTGTTACAGCGGCCCAGTGTGTTGTGGCAAGGTCTGCGGATGAATAATCGTCAGGTTCCACCTCTCCTACACGTCAGTTCAGGTTGTCTTACTTTGTTATCCTTTCCGGTTTGTGTACAGATACAAATGAGGATTGTGTTTAATCCTCTACTCTTACATGTCTTAATGACTGCCTCTGCGAACCGGGATTAGTTCGTACATTTTGCATTACTAGCAGTTATCTAGTTATACCGAAAACTTCACGAGCTGAAGCCGTCTACTAAATCTTTTATTCGCCTTTGTCGCGGCGAGGCCGGCAGGTGGATCGGTTTAAACGTTGGCCCTGAGTAATAGGCATATTTCGTGGAGCTCATCCGGTGAATTATTTTCCGTTTGAAACGCGCTGCGAGGCCCCAGGTGCGCCATAAAATATTGAAATCATAGCCGCTCTGATAGCAGGAATGAAAATGTTATCGTGTGCTGCTGCTGCCTATTTTCACAACTCTTACCATAACTCATCCTCAAAAGGCAGAAGATATTTAAGCCTCAGTTGGGTGCGTTCTGCGCCGCCATGGCATACATGTGTAGGTGTCCGTTTTTTTGTGAGGGTGGGTCACATTTGAAGATTTACCCATTGTAGGTGACTCGTATTTGGTGGCATTATATAACAACTTTCCATGAATACAGTTTTGTTGTTTCACATCTCAACACTACTTAATTAACCATAGTATAAGTAAGATAGTTAAAGCCATAGGTCGACCATTAAGCAAGCGTAATAGATTGTTACATAGTTGGAAATGTAGGCGCATATACATATACAAATATATACAAATACATACAAATACATATAACATATAAAGCTTCCAGTACCTTCCAAGCTCAAGATGCATTGGATTCCTATACAGGCAGATCGTGATATCATAATAACGCGTTAAAATTAAATAACCAAAACCATACCAATTGCCTGTAATGAATGATTGGTCTCCATAAATATCATCTGCGTTGGGCATCCACCTACCGGCCAGGTATATAAAACGCCTCGTCTTCAGTGGCAGATGATGTGGCGGCAATGCCGTAATGTACCGGCAATGGCAATCATACACAGCTGTGTATAAACCTCATCTAATGATGATCATGCGATCCACTTATATGAAAAATTACATCAAAAGAAAACTTTAAATTGAAATGGGGACTGCAGCTGAGAAGCCAACACTTTGGGTAAGCAAGCCTTGCATTTCCTTTCATCCAAGTTATATCAGGAATGTCCAAACGTAAAGGAAAAGGTTACCTGAAATTCATATGGTAAACAGGAACTTTGGGAAGCCGAAATAAAATATGGACAATCACGCACTGGAATAAAGCACGTCTATCTTTCAGCAAGAGGGAGCATCTGGTACCTGCTGACATGATGACACCAGACATATTCCTGTGCAGTAGCTCGGAGCACTCTCCGCACAACAAGGTGTTTGTCTGTGATAACCACGTCCTCGTGACCTGGTCGAATCGTAATACGCCACAGCCCGCCATGATTTACACATTTCCAGATGTGCAAAGTAAGTTGTGTCGCGATATAACCCGACTTGACGAATGAGCAAGCATTTGTGTAGTGGAAATGCAATCAACTACATGAAGGTGAAGGGGTTGAATAAAGCTCTCAAGTGAGAGGAACTGTGGTCACTTAAAGAAGGTATGATCACTCAACTTACCAGGGATGCTAGGCAGAAGCTCTGCAACTTTTGAGTTTGAGGTATGAATCAGCCTGGCAGACTATGATAGTTACAGTTGTGGGCACTCATTACAGACAACGGTGGGGAAGTTGAGGAGTGAGATAGGCGAAGGTAATTCCTCATTCGTTCCAGTTCATCGTTCCTGCTTTGTTCTCGGTTCACGAAGCGACAAAGCTAGATCCGAGAGGGGCCTAAACCTGTAAAAGTGTCGGATTAGTACGGGATTAAACGTCGTGTTGGGTAAATCCCTTCTTGCGAAGGTAGAGAACTGTTGGACGAGGATAACATAGTGTAGTGGTACGGGCTGATTCATCTACCACCGTCATACCATGCCATACATCACTTACGTGTAGACAGGGGTATAATAAACACAAAAGGACGAACGTAGGAGGAATACCGCGGACGTAAGCGTAGTAATGGTGACTGACGTGCTTCCGAGAAAGTTCTTTACAATTTCTCATGAAAACTTCCCCAAAGTCTTCAACGCTACGCATGCAAGGTTCTAACAGATGTAGATTTGCGACGTAACGACGAAGAACAACGATGAATTATCTCATTTCAACACCTAAAAATACAGATAGAATAAAACAAAACAATCCGCATCATTCGTCAACGAAATGCGTCAAACCCACTGTGAGTTATACTTGAGAACACACAAAAGTTACCGTAAACTTCCGCGGAAGGATATCTCCTTCCTGGGAGGTGATAATGGAAATAGACAAAATGTACTGTTTCATTAAATACGTATAATTCAATATATACTTATTATTTTCTTACAAAAAGATCCTTGATATACGTAGAGTATGTCAGCCTCGATGTCTCCTCATGCTTAGGGCATAATACCTAGCCCTGTGCCCGATCGGGCAGTTTCCAAGAACGAAAAGTATGATATAAAAGACAACAAAATAAAAACAAGTAAACATGAGTACTATTTGTGTACATTATTGTTATGAATCGTTTTTTACTCACATTCACACAAACATCTCGACCTGACACCAGTTTGGAAATGTGCTCCAAGCATAAGCAGAGATCGTTAGGGGACCATGCGGGCTTACCCATGCTGCCCTACGGGTCACCAAGATGGCGACCCCTTCAAACAGCCGGAGCAAAAGTTGATGAAATGTAATCAGATATCCATCAGTTGGACCTGAGTAATTCACTGAAATATTACAATCGATGAATTTATGACACGCCAATTAGATACAGGGGTGCTGCGCTGTTAAGCAGGCCAGAGTTGATTAATTTTGTGTGGTAGTTGACTGGATGTAGCATCAAACAAATATGCAAAGCTCATCATAACTTTTCGTAGTATTGTGGCCATAGGAAGTCTAACTTCGGTGGCAAGAACGAAATTTTCGACCAAGCCTCTGGTCTTCTTCAGGGTGGATAACCCACCCACCAATCGGTCAGAGCACGTGACTTCAGCAGCAAATTGGCTACAATCCGTCGCACGCCACGGGGCCGGGATGCTTGCACCAATGTTTGTGATCCTTATCTATCAATGCTAGATAGATGAAAGTTTTAGTGCAAACTAGTGATAGTGACTTGGCGACGCACTTTCCAAAAAGACCTGAAAAATAGAGGGGTGCTACTGGCGGATGCTGATCATGAGAATCTGGCCAAAGACCGAAAAGAGTGGAGGAAACTTGCTGCCCAATGTGCTGCGCACGGGGGGAACTAAGTCTAAGTTAGTAATAGTGATCATAGACGACGGTGCCCCTTTTGTCAGCAACTATTTAATGCAGTTCGCGTGCCGAGTGATTGATGTGTACAACCACGCCCTGATGTCTTCCATCTACAGAGATAATCTTTGTGAAAGGTACACGCTGAAACAACACGCTAAGCTTGGCTTTAAAAACGCACACATTTCTGGGCAGCATGCAAGCATAACAACTGCCATGGTACTCAAGATCCGTTGATACTAGTTTCATCAGGTTGACAGATCATCCGTTATTGCAGTTTTCCTGGCCACAACCAAAATCTATGTACCTATTATCATTTTGGTACACTGTCTGGTAGAATGACTGGAGATTTGTTCTCAAGGCCACATTTGGGACCGCATTTTCGTAGAAAAATCCATATCTACCCTCGTCTCGGTTCAATCATTTTGGTCAAATTGTGATTCATTTCCAGTGTTCATCACGAGCCATTCAACTTGATCAGGAGTATTTCCTGGAGTTATCATTTCAAACCTAAGTCGAAGGAAACTTTACCAAACTTTATCACTGAGCTACATGTTTCTCTACCTCCTCTTGAGTCCTCATTACGAACAGGATTCCAGTAACAGATGATTCCGTACTGCCCCGAAAACGTTTCCCGGTGTATTTATCGTGTAGAATTTTGGCACTCCGTCCACTTCATGAAAAGCAATTCATACTCATGTCCCGAAGAGAGTTCATTGTGCCTTAGGCATGACGTATTTTCTCTCAAGTTAAGGAAGACTCAAGCTTGAAAAAATTGTCAAGATGCCGTCTTGGGATCAAATGAAAACCTGATGTCTTGAAATATGAAAATGTGCTATTGCTGGCAAATGTGAACGACAGATCATGGAAGATAATTTACGATTGTTATGATAAGTTTGCACAGATAGCTGATACCTTGTTATAACATGCTTAGCAATGATTATCATTTTATTATACTTGTATTTTCAAATAAAGGTAATGATATATAATTGGGAATGCATATAGAGTGATCGATGTGTGAATGCTTCACCTGTTGTCGGTCTGTAAAGACATATTTTTGTCCTAGCTGCAGTTCCCCTTGACATGGCGCCTAGGCTTATTCAAGGCTTACCCCGGGAACAATTACTCTTAATTTTGTCCAACCTTAATCAGTCCGCGGGGTTTACTCCTTCCAAGACGTTTCTCTCCCTGTCATTTAACTTAAGACATGATTAGCTCTCCAGGGGGGTTCCAGGTATCATTCACCTAAAGAAACCCACGTTCAACGTCTTCGCAAAACTCCGAGTGTCAAAACTTAAAACCCTCCCGATACGTTCCCACGCCTTGGTGCTCGGCTCTGCGTTAGTTTTCATCATCGTCACGGCAAGACATTCAAGGGCGCTCGTAAATCATGCGATTTTTTACTTCCTGGAAGTCATTAACAGAAACAAAAATATCCACTGGACAAATAGCGTTGCGCCCGACCTGGAGTACTCCTAGTTACATCTGATTTGTCACTCGACGTATTGGCAGACCTGGATCTAACAGGGTCAAGGAACGAAGCAAAAGCTGCTGTTGCAAAAGAAACAAAAGTTGTGTAGGCGAGTATAAAACATGGCCATTTTTGTACAAACACGTTTTGAGTGGAAGGCGTTACATAAGAAATAAGTGGTTTTTGCCTAATACTCAATAGATATATGTGAATAAAATAAAATAAGATAAAAATAAAGATCACTATTATCTTTCAACTTATCGAAAACTTTCCCAGAAGTGTTCCAACCACAGCCTCTAGTGCATTGCGCATTTGCATAGCGTTTTTTTTTCATTTCTTGAGTCTGACTCTATATTTATGCATTAGCTCGGTTAGCCGTGAGAGGAGCATGGCTTTGTATTCATTGAAACAGTAATTAAAAGCTACTCGGATAATTTGCTCTTTCCTCAATCGACGGTAGACTATTAGGCCGATTTATAGGAAATCAAAACTAATCTATACCATGTACCGAGACAATGGTTTCTACTTGTACGATGTTACATGTTCAACACAACTCATTACGGTCATTCGTTGCTTGGTATATTTTTAAGTCAGCTTCTTTTCTTGTCTTATCTGTCATTAATTTGAATTCAACCAGCGTTTGAACTATTAGCATTAATTCCTTCTGGCTTGATCCCTTCTTATGTTTGCGTCCTATTTCCTTGATGATTTAAGTTGCTTTAACAAGATTACCAATTTCACTGCTACAGAGAGGAACCGCCTATTAGCCAATGATAAAAAATTCCATCAAAACCAAGTGGCCACCCCGGAAAGGTTAACGCAAGCACGGACCTGTAACCACTGGCGCCGTGCGCGGAGATTTGAAACAAGCCTGCCATCAAATTACACTGCCGTCCTTCATCTCAACAAAACCCGCCTTTACTGTTTCTCCTTGTACAGCAACAAGTCAACCATTAGTGATTTATGTTGCTCCAAGTTTGGGTGATTAAGAGCCGGGACTGAGTGGACAGACGCGACCTTTTTTTCCCATCGCAGCGACATCGTTCGCCATCTCTTGGTGATTCCTCTATAAATTTTCTTTAATCTCTTTCTTATCAATGGCAGCAGATGGCAGAGAACATCATACGCATCTGGTTCATGGCTTTAAGCGAAGGGAAAACGGAGTTTTGATAGTCCCCTTAACTGTGCCAGGTGGGATGAAATGACTGGCGACAGTACCTTGGTTATTTTCAACCCATTTTCCAATGGGAGGTAAGCCCTACCTGCAGGCGGTGGAACGGCGGGGTCATGGCGAGAGGTTCTCTGGGGGCGCGGCGCGCGTTCCGCGACGGGACAGACTCAATAGCTGATCCATTGTGTCCATCTCGCTTAATTTTCACGATCGATTCAAGCATGGCAGTAGCAGATCTTTCATGAAAGTGCACATTAGGAAAACATCTGGGGAGCCCGTTTATGTACAATTTGCGACTGTTGGTAATCTGAAAGGTATATTTACTCAGTTACGAAGCTGTAGAAGGTACTTTACCTTTCGTAAAAGGCACGTAATAGTATTTCAATGGATTTTGTAAAGAAGCAAAAAGCACTCTATCTATTCCATATAATTCGCCGTTTAGTTTTTATGGAATGGATAGGGAATAAGATCTAAAATCCTTCGACGCATATTACATATGCGCTTCATTCAATAACATTACATACTCAATGCTTCGTCTGTGGGCACGCAAGGATTATAGTGGTCGGAAAAGTTGGGGGTGAATATTTCTTTTATTGTCTTTCCTTCTTCTCTGCTCCCCTTCTACCAAATCTACCTTAAAGTGCTACTGTACCTTTGAAGAAACCATGGTTAAAGTTACCACGAATATTTCTCAATGATAGAATGAACTAAACATTGATCCAACCTACGACACATTGATCCAACCAACTCAATTCTTTTTCTTCATCAATAGGAAATAACTATAAGAATGAAAGAGCTTAATTGTAAGTTTATGCTCTTACAAGCTAAGTACAGATCATTAATAAACAGGAAATACAGCAATAATACGTAAGCTATACATACTAATGTGATCTACTATTTACAGGTTCAACTTCTTCTCGTTTCTTGAGGCAGTTGTAGATGTACGAACATATGGAGCTAATGATACAGGGTTTTTCAAGTTTCATACGGAATACGAATTTTTCTGTTTCATCTAAAAGTCTAAAGCTGTGGAACTTTTATATATTAACTATTAAACAAGTATAGAAGGAATCCCTCTCATTCTTTATAATGTACAATCAACTACAAAATGACACTCATCCTCAATTTTATCTAAATCACACAATTGGCAAATATTTTGCTGTAGAGGAATGCGGTTATGTCTGCTAATCCGTAGTTTTGTGACGGCTGTTCTGTGTCGAATGTTTGTTCTCAGATATTTTTCCTCGTGGATATTATTTAGTAATCTGCATTATATGGACATGGTTGGAATCATCAAGTATTTCTTATCAGATATCGTGTATTAGACTGACGGGCTCCTGTCAGATGCACGAAGCAATTTCTATTGACAACCGTATCATCGATGCACATTTTCAAATCAGTGTCTTCCAATAAAGAACTACTGGCATGGACCTACCATCGTTGCCGCATCAGCCGCCCATATGGATAATACAATATAAAGTTTTCATGATAGAAGATATTACCAACTATTGCTTTGAAGTTTTTCCATCCTTCATCCGTGTATGGCAGGGGAGGTCGAGATATCCTGGATAGGAATGGTCATTCTTCAACACTGTCAAACAGCTAAGGCTAGTGGTGTCCTTTACGTTTTAAGATATTGGGAATCTCCCGAAAATAGTTTATTTGACTCTCAACGGAATTTATTCGTTTCGAAACATAATCCCGAAGCTCCAATTAAAATAACGACAAAAGTTAAACGAGACAGTATTTCAAGAGGGAGTACTTTGTTAGTTGTAAAGTTCAAGGTTGAAACTCAGTTTGTGCATATCATCTGTGACCTGGGTGTACCCCTACTATATAGTGCATGAAATAATGAAAATTTGTATACTGTATTTTCGTTGACCCATCTTTAAAAAAACGTTGATTGTTTTGTTAAAATACAGGCAAAAAACAAATGAATAAATGAAATGAAAATGAAACACACGCATGGGTGCAGGGGAACTTTTCCAACCTAAAGCAGTGACAACATCAAGATCTTCGTGTAAAAGAAAATCCAATAACTGCTTCTGGCTACTATTTTATACTTTAATCACTTGCAGCTAATATCCGAATACCTGCGCGTCACACAAGCCAAAGTTCAAAATCTCTGTCTGTATCAGTCTTTGCCTTAGAACAATGCAGTCTTATCTGTGTCAACACGCGGTATCCAGAGGCGTCAGGGGAGACTGGTGCTAGATAGCGGGCCTGACGGACTGAGATCTTCTAATGGTCTGATCAATCTTGCTCAACTGGAGCTGTCCCCTCGTTATCACACCGCGGACGGCTATGCATGCAGATCTATCACTTCCTTCCTCATTCCTAAGTGCAAATTCTCCTCGACCTAAAAACCGTGTTCGTGCGTGTAAGGCTTACTTCCCCACTTTTTTTTAGCTCAAGAAGCTCTCAATGAAACATTTATATGTACCTAACATGCCTACGAAAGTTTCTTTAATGCGGGTTTTGAATGCTACGGTTGCGGGATGTAGCAGTCTTGTAGTTCCACGCACTCGACTGACATCATTCAGAAACTTTCAGGCACTATCAACTTTACGCTGTTTCTGAATAAAGATGTTCAGTTCACTACAGAGCTTAACTTGGCATTGGCACTGATTAACGAAAGCTATACAGTTTGTGCAATTCTATACAAACGAAAGTTTAACTCAGTGCTATTCACATATGCCCGAGTTGAGACGTAAGGAAAGAGAGTCCTTTAATCTAGAGACTCCAATAGATTTATAGATAGACAACGATTGCCTGAGATCTTCAAAAACTTAACCTCGACTTGTAACAATATTCCGCCTTATCGAACTTCAATGGATACCACAACATGGATACAGTGCAATTGCGTAGGAATCGGAATTTTCTTAACTCTAGCATATCTTCTTCACAGGCATCAATCACTGTACTCGTTTCTTTGCAGCCTCGAGACGATATTTTGGCTGCGGGTATGTTTCATTCATGTGTTAAACCCTATACAGGGGCATTCACATAAGGCTGTCCAACTGGTCTGCACAAATGACTAGCCCTGGTGCTGAAGACGATGATGCTGAAGACACTGTCACTGATGATGCTGATGCTGCTACTGATGGTGATGATGGCGATGATGCTGATGGTGATGATGAACTGTTGTCAGAAGGTCAATCCAATTGTTAAAACAAGCCCTGGCTGCAATCAACCTTTCTTTATTTCGTTCCTCCCAACCAGCAGACTTTGCTGAAGATGAAGACAATACAGGCAGATTACAGAACATAAAATAAAATTGTCATCTATATCTTTACTTTTTGTAAAATTTTTAGGATTGGTTGGAAAGTGTCAGTTTCACCAAGACGAATGCCTGGATATCATTGAATGTATGCTTATTGTAGAGTGCTATCGAACATAGAAACTCTCGGGGCAGACTGCGCTTACGAGATACGGTCAGCCTCACCTACGCTGACCTTCTGGTAACTGATATGCCCTTAATCCTGCAATATTTCTTCACAAACTGGTCAAAAGTCACGAAACCGCACAAAAGACTTTCGGGAGTCTATTTGTCGCTTGATGTGATGATAAGCTCAACACTGGTAGAAGAAGATAAACTGGCCGTCTTAGAAATGTTGGAAATGTCATAAAAGAGGCCGCTATACTGAAAGGTCAAAAGTTATAAGGTCTAAAAGTTGCAGATGGCATGATCGGTCATAGCCACTAACTTTTACTGTTGCACGAAAGCAGAAACTTCTTATTGTTAGATAGTATAAGATATAAGTTGTTCTTACTTGACAGAAAAGACGCTTACATCATCAACTTATCTGACGGGCTTGATAATGAGAATGTTTCGATCCTCATACTGAATAGGGTATTCTTTCACGATTGCTTTATCTATGTTATACTTCGAATACTACCGTTGGAATCTATGTCTCTTGCTGGACATACTTAATTGATTCATAAGCAACAGAATTACACGAGTGTGTTTTATAATGTTAGAAAAACGCTTTCTAAGAGCTTTCGGGTAAAGGCAATGCGTCTCACCTGACGATTGCCTACAGTCTATTCCTTTTTATAGTGCAGTTTCAACTTCTGGGTTCTCCCATTCAGATTTGACAAGCATTTTCATTCTAGATCTAGGGTCAGTGGCTCAGTATTGGCCCATACTGTAAATTTCTACCTGCCGTTTCTGCCGGAATCTGTTCTGAACCAGTCCTTATGTAATATTGTTGAGATAGATTCATCAGCCCGGTTAAACCTGAGGGTTAGTCTCTACAGGGTTGTAGTTGATCACAGGAGATGAAAAGGCACGGTAGCATGTTAATTAAGATGATTTATATCCATGTAAAAACGTAGGCTATCAATCACAACTACACAATATATATTACCCATTTGAGACGTGTATAATGTATGTGCTTCATTGAGGACAACAACATTTTACGAAGTTCAGCTGCCTGCTGTTGATAAACTTTGGTCCCCTGCTAAAGATACCAATTTTAACACGATGTGGAGTCACATCGGACATATTAGAAAACATAGAGGAAGACTGAAACAAATAGCAGACAAGCCGTAGACAAGAACGTTTTCTTCTCTGGCAGTTGATGGTCTGTATTCACAGTGCACTGCACCTCGGTTCGAACCTGTCACACATAGCCGAATACTGCCGAACTTCCCCCCAACCAAGGGTAGGGGTCGGTCGGGAGCAAGGTTGGCTGTGATTGGCTGTTGTTTGGCAGTGTTCACAGGTCAAATTTGATTGCATTTGTATAAAAAGGTAGGCACGGTCTCTTGATTTGGTCAGATCTGCTCCCGAACGTCAGCCAACCCCGGTTAGTTGGTAGTCAGGGGAAGGTTATGAGTGTGTGATAGGGACGCTAGCGCTCTACTAATAAAGGGAGACACCAAATTTTGCGTTCTTCCCACCACGGGGTTTCTGGATACAAATTGTTCAGTTGCCTCCGTCAGGCCAGTCAGTCAACAGCGCCAGAACCAGGCTGGTATTGGCGTTCCGATTGATTATCCCGTAAAGACAAAGCGATTCTTGTTCCATTCAATACTGACCGTACACACTTGATTTCCCTGGGGAGGGGGGCGTTTTGCTGGAAAGCTTTGACCCCTGACCTTTACATACGTCATCCTCATTGTACACCTTCTGTTTAATCTGATATTGAATGTGGGTTAGATGACACTGCAATCTATTCGGCTCTCAGGCGCCAAGTTGATTACATTCGATTCCAACAGGTCTATAGTTTACATTTATACAGACCCTACACGCAGTAAGACTATCGTAGGTGATTTGTGCAATATGACTAAATTGGTGCACCTTATATGAACTTGCACTGGACCTCATATGAAAATGTCTATGTATGTTTGTCTATTTTGATTTGGAAATTTTTTCTTGGAAAATCTACTTCACGAGTTGCTTCTTATCTTGACAATGAACTGGAACTGTTTATATCCAATGTGCAAATATGAATTTGTTTTTTTTTTCTGTTGAACGAAGCCTTCTTGGCCAGCCAGTGTTGTCATTCGTTGTTACGGTCAAGATCACGTCGTTGGAAAGGATGTCATCATTTCTAAAACCCCACCTGCACTTATTACCGGGGGTCTGGAGTGACCTCAAGGCCACTCAGGTAACCTCACTGACAGCGGGAAAGCCTGCCCTGTCTCTTTAACGTAGTCATGCTGCTGTGAAGAGTCCAGGGGAGGAAAATGGAAATGTATTTCGTATCCAGCTTAAGCTCAGAGAAATCTACACGCTCTCGATGAAAACAACGAAGTAATAAATACAGCCAAACCTGTCTACATAGTGACCTTTCAAGGGACAGGTGGTCACTGTGGACAGCGATTTTTATGTATAGGTCAATGGGAAAATAATCTCATGATCTAAGTGACCATCTAAAAGTGGTCAGATGGCCATGATACAGAGGTGATCACTACTATGCAGGTTTGACCTTATATAGCTTTTACTGATGTACCATGATAAAGACGTCTATATGGCTGAAATGTATCGACGAACCCCTCCCATTGTTTGTTTAGAGAAATGTAGGGAACGATTGAACAGCGTACAAGACACCTGCCGGTGATATAATGAACTGCAAATACATTTTGCAAAACCATTTAGCCTGGTAGCTATCTCACGGCCCCACGCATATGTATAGGGACGTCTTACCGTCCAAGTCCTGCTAAGTATGGGCCTTTTCCAACGGCAGATCTTTCTGATTACAGGCATACCAGTAACTGAGCTAAGAATAGAATGGAATCCGACCCCGTCAGAATTTCTCGGAGTGCTCTACTTGACCGGGCGGGCGGGCAGCACTCCATATACCAAGGAAATTCCGGCAAACTTACGATGGGCCGGTACCAGGCTGTATGGCACCGTGCCCAGGACCGTAAAGTTGGCGTTATCAGAGGATGTGTCATGATGCCATCGGTTTGTAGTGATAAAGAGGAGTCAAAGCAATTATGTTAAAGACCAACACTTGTGTCCCTTTCAATTAGTTCGCTTCAATATACGTCGTGGTGACTGGAGTCTTGTTAATAGCTGACTTAAGGTAATCCCTGAACCGGTAGACGATAAAAAAAGGACGCTACTACAAGTCTTGCAATAACAAGGACCCTAAAGGCTATTTTCTTTAAAGACAAGTTTCCAAAATTTGTAAAAAAAAGGTGAGAAAATTGTTTCAAGTAGTAGTTAAAAACGTACACGTTAGAAACAGTACTGACAAGATAGGTAGAAATCGATAGCGGTTTACGGTGACACCTGCACCACATGGCTGCTGCATACATGTATAAACTGCTGTAAAGTCATCCACAGCAGGTGTTAATACAGCTTTTATGCGATCGACCTTGCCCTTATAAAAAACGAAGAACAGCATCGCCATTTACACCTTTCCTACACACAAGTAAAGACACAGTGGCGCCATAGGAAATTTATTAGTTCAGGTATAACGTCAAATAGTTCAAGTTCAAGTCCAGAGCTGATTGAATTTGTGGTTTAGATCTAAGGAAAGTAAAGGCAGTTTCGGTATTTCGGTGAATGTTAGACATCCATGTAATAAGGTACGCCAAAAACAGTTACTCAAGCAACTGGATCCTTTTGCACTTCCAAAAAATTGTCTTCACTTATATCAATCAATAGTTCTTGCTTGTAAACCTGCATTTCTGCAAGTTATCTATAGCTAATGTCACTGACAAAAGGATGTTACCTGAAACGTCTGACCGTTTCCAAAATCATATCTTGAGTAAAAAAATGTTTTTGGCGTAGTTCCGGTATTGTCTTTTTGAGGCGGTAGGGGCAGTGGGTTGATTATCCACTGTGTCAAGGACAAGGTATTAGAAGGCGGAAAGACCGAAGTGAGGTACCCATTTTACATCTGGGCGGAGTGAGTAAAGTCGTGTTTAATGACTTTCCCAGACACAACGTCTTGCCAGGAACGCAAGGAATCGAACCCGTGACCTCTCAAGCTTTGACGCCAATTCTCTGCAAATGTCTAAAACTAGAATTGAGGATTGAGTAAGGATTTAGTTCAAGAAACCAAATCTTAAGATACAGTCCAGGTGATAAACCTACAACAAAAATGCAGGATGGAAAAGTACGAGAAAGGTTATATCATCTCAATCTCCATGACTAATAAACTGGTGGACGCACCAACTACTAAGTACCTAATACCAGCCCAGAAAAGAACAAAAAATAGACAAGCCTTCAAGTACCAGAGTTATCAACCAAGGGTTAAGAAGTTCAAAAACTCATTTTTTCCTAGAACTATCGTAGAACTATCGCTGTCACCAAGTACCATAGGGGCATTGTCATTAGATGGCTTTAAATAAGGTTTAGACATAGATGTTCAATGGTTAGATGTAACAAGTCGTTCAGTGTAATGTAGCCAGCTGCCGCCGCGCCGCGTGCCTGCGAAGCTGGTGTGTTACGTCAAAGTGTGGTTATACCGGCTATACAGATACAGATACAGAAGCTGGTGTGTTACGCCGAAGGGCGGTTATACCGGCTATACTATACATGTACATATAAAGACAGATACAGAACCACCCCTCTCTCGTCTGGACATGGCCCCTCTGTCGGCAGCGCGGTTTTCCGGGCCATATAAGTCATCTAAAAACAATCAAACTGCCATCATGCCAGCCATGTGAACAGGGTTTTACAGACGCTCTTCGATAAAATCTATTTGATAGGTTTCAAATTACTCCCACTCTATTGAATTTTTATTTGCTTTCTGACATAAATTGACAATAAAAAAGGAGAGTTAATTTGATACCGATGGCACATTTAGCGCTGGACAATGAAAACCGACAGAAAAGCACGAATTAGATTTGGAAGATGGTACTTTAGTCCACTTTGACGGCGGACCACCTAGAGATAATGTAGAAACTATAAAACAAGTTTATCATAAATACACTTTACCAGCTTTAGATAGTTTCAAGCGAAATTTAGTTCTCCGTATATTGCATTTCCTTTCATCGGCTGTATCCATTTACAGCGTCCACGTCTACCCCGCTTCCACACAATCACATAGAAGACACGGAAAATTGAGCGCAACTCAGTTACGACGTCGAAAAATAGCAGAACATGCCGGGACCATTTGTACATGCGGATCCTCTTTGTTGTCGATATTCATGCTTGCATTTCAAGCACAATATCTTTAGCTCAGAAATATTTTACTTCTGTTATACGTTCCTCAGCCCAGTATTGACACTTTTGCTTCATCCCGTGTTTTCAATTGGCAGGTTATATTGTGTCAAGAAAAATATGAAGAGTAGTTTTACCCAGACGGTTGGAGATGCTCCCTGGAATGCAATTTTCCGCCATCAATAAAATATGGCCGCTAAAACCAAGCAGACGCCAGA
This sequence comes from Branchiostoma belcheri, assembly GCF_001625305.1. Taxonomy (NCBI): domain Eukaryota; kingdom Metazoa; phylum Chordata; class Leptocardii; order Amphioxiformes; family Branchiostomatidae; genus Branchiostoma; species Branchiostoma belcheri. The sequence goes on from NW_017804131.1 coordinate 932,636, forward strand.
CGTGGATTAGGCGACGCAGTGCTCCGTGCTCGTTAGGAAGTATCATTATGCCGTGATCACGAGCTCCGTATTACCCGGTGATTCTAATAATGACTAAATGCACGACTGAGGTTCCTTTGCCGACGTAGCAAATTAATAGGTCTTCCCAGTAAACCATTACTACTGAGACAGTTTATAGAGGATGAAAACAATGGGAACAGCGGGCACAAAGGACATCCCGAAAACTTTGGAATTGGACTGCATACATGAATTCGTAAACCAAACAAGCTAGAAAGGTAACATTTGCAAAGCAAATGCATAATGTTAACCTTCGCATATGGTTTGTTCTGTTAATTCTTACACAAACACATTCATATATATGGTTAGACAGGAGTCTAAATCCCTCCTGTTATCAAATTGTAACATGATGTAACCCAACAGCAGTTACCATGGTGACAGACGTCTGGTTCGGGTCATTGACCTTATTGGTTTGGAGAAGAAGAGGAAACAGAGCAAAAACAATATATTTTCCTTCGGCAAACATAATCAAAGCATATTATACAGCTGTTGCCATGGTATTTCTTTAGCATCAGGAGAACATTTGGTCACCTTTCAATGAGCAAAAAAATCCGGAGGTTATGTTTCATAGCAAATGCTTTCTAGGTGTCTGCGGAGATTTTGATATGATGCTTTGTTCCGTTTTGTTTTGTTTTTACAATACCCATTATAGCAGGAATGCACGTGAAAGAAGAACAACTCCAATTTCGGCTGCAGATATAATCCCTGTCCTTGGTGCTGAATTCATGGTGTTATTGCTACAGCTGTTGACATCAAGGGAAAATTACTCTTTCGGTGTGGATTAAAGGCAGGAAAATAGAAAAAACATATTCCAATGTTTCCTATAGCAACCCAGCACATAGAGCATTGCGGGGAAACATGTCTTCAAAAGAATAAAGGAATTCGAATAGCAAATCCGATGACGTTAGTACGAGAAGAATAGTGCCGATTTCTTGTGGTTCAAGAGGTAAGGTTTGGCGTCGTTGTTCTAATTTTGCTGTCCTTTTCACTAAAAACAATAACCGCCTTTTGTCGCACTTGAAGAAATGAGCCGAGTAAACATCAACTACAAATAGACAGCTAAGTTGTCGAGAGCGCCTCGGTGTGGTTTTTTAAGGAACTGCAGTTTCTTCCCCAGCAAGAAGACAACGTTACCGATGCAGCTCTAAGAAAAGTCGCTTGAGGCAAATGTGAGGACTATCAACTATCTATAGATTCATGCTTTGGCTAGACCTGCTTTGACCTCTTTTCCGATTTCTCCTAACTTGTCAGCACCGCTGATGGGCAGCGCCACCAGGCGGTGGTCCAGACGAACTACACCTTCGCCAAGCCCTTCCCGGCAGGCACCGCGGAGAAGATGCCTGTGTTCATAGGACACCAGATCGAGGTCAACGCCTCCAAGACGGAAATCGCCCTACAAACGAATCTACCTCGAAAATTCTCTAAATCTCAATTTAGGCAGCTTTTTTGTATCCGTTTATTCAGTATTTGCGGGACAGGATTTGAGGACCTTCAGCTATGAAATAAAGGTTGATGATAGCACTGCAGTTATCGAATGGGAATCATGGATCATTGTTTTCGAGGAGCACGGTGTGTCTGTTTTGGAGTGTTTGTGTGCGTGTCTGTGTGTGTTTGTGTGTGTGTGTCTGCGTCTCTGTGTGTGCGCGCTTGTGTGTGTGTGTCTGTTTTGGAGTGTTTATGTGTCCTGATGTGTGTTTGTGTGTGTATGTATGTGTGTGTGCTCGTGTCTGTCTGTGTATGTATGTGTGTACGTGTATATGTGTGTGTGTGTACGTGTGTATTTGTAAGTGCGAGGGTGAAACGTACACAGCATAACTGTTTCCTTGCTGAGATGTACCGGTAAGAGGGACGCAGATATCTCAGCATTATTATATATCGTACACCATAGTATTTACAGTATATGTACTTGTATTAGTCATTTCCACACATGTAAAAAAAATACAATTCAACAACGTAAAGTAGTATACCCAAAGCCTTTATTCCGAATATGATAAGTACATTTGCCCTGATAAAAGCTTCAAGTCTTCAAAAATGAAGACATACTTTTGATGTTGTCACAGTGGTTGTCATTGAAAGTCGACTTTTCTTAAAGTAGGAACTGCATCTAGTAACTTGCCATACATTTGGATGTTCTGACACTGACAGTAAACTTTGTCAGACATGTATGGTTGCTTCAAGTGCAAGTGAGGAGGATTTTTTTAAACAGCCATCTACTCAGAAAAGGAAAGAAAAGAAAACATAATAAAACACCTCTGTTCACCTTTTTTTTAAATCGCGATGCAGTTTTAATCTAAACTGCAAAGGAGCGCTCGATGGTACGCCCCACTCAAGCAATCCACGGTTTCACAGAACAGAATCAGAACACAAAATGTGAACTTATTTTGATAGTACAGATGATATTAAAGTTTGCCTCACTTAGAGAACATACCTGTGTTTAATGGTGTAAACGTCAGCACTTTTAGGAGAGATAATTTGGTTGTGTAAAGGAAAACCCCAGTATCCTATACTTTACCAACCTGATGAAACTATTTTCAAAACCCTGTTTTAGAACTAAGATCTAGAGGCAGACCAAGGAAGACATGGCTGGCATGTGTACTGGAGGATGCCAGGACGACCATGTACCAACCCAGTCTGACTCTAGAGGACCTGAGGACGATCGCCCACGACCGCCAAGTATGGCGCTGGACGCTGTGCAGACGGAGGGACGACTTTGACGCAGGCCACTCACAGAGAGGAGACCTACTCAAGTACAAGTAAGTAAGTGTTTTAGAACTATGATTGCCTGAGTCGGGCCATACCAGAGGCTAGCTGCTTACTGGCATAGATCAGAGAAGACCTTCTCCCGCTCCACCAGGGTGATCTCAGTCTTGGAGGCCTGAATGTCAACCTTCCGGAAGACGAAGAGCGGCATGATGGACTCCAGCCCGGGCTGCAGGTTCTGGGCGAAGGTCGCGTTGGTCATCACGTTGGCATTGTAGGTGTCGCCTTTCCCCTTCCCGCTGTACATGGAGAGATGGAAATGTTGTCATGTTGAACAAGCAAATTCTAACATCGTGTTCTAACGATCATAAGGGTAAATGTATAATCTTATCTAGACTGATACCTCTGTAAATAGCCTTACAATTCAGCCCTCCACGGCTACCAGGAGGCATGTATGTATTTTGCTAATTGATAAGGTCTAATAAACTAGTCCACTCCTACCACTACTACTACTATACTACTACTACTGAAGTGTTTTTTTCACACAAAAGTCATTGACAGTCGACAATTTTGTTTGACTGAATTGCGTGGTCATATGTGGCTCAGATCTTAAACCGTTAGGCCACTGAAGTAACCATTTGGCTACCAGTTCTCTATTGGTTACAGGGTTAGGCAGCAGGGAGAAGGTTAACCTTTAGCACACTGAAATAGCCGTTTGAATGTTGAATAAAGTTTGAAGCCCCTTACGTGAAAGTCCAGACGTTGTCGCTGCCGATGGTCCTGTCGCCGAGAACCTGCAGCCGCTCCACGTTGTTATCATGAGCCTGGACAGAGTTGGTCATCACAGGGCCATCGTCAGGGAACCCGGAGCCGACAACCTGCAACATCGATAGATCGTCAATAAATCGATCGATGAATCAATCAATCAATCAATCAATCAATAATTAATCAGTCGCTCCACGTTGTTATCATGAGCCTGGAGAGAGTTGATCATCACAGGGGCATCGTTAGGGAACCCGGAACCGACAACCTGCAACATCGATAGATCGTCAATAAATCGATCGATTAATCAATCAATTAATAATTAATCAATCAATCGCTCCACGTTGTTGTCATGGGCCTGGGCCTGGGCATGGTAAGGAAAGCATTTAGTACCGTTTATGTTACATTACCCTCGAGCGATGGCACATGATGTCTAAACGTCTGTCTGACTTTCTGACCTAAAACTGGGACCTGGATAACATGACTGGTGTCCAGTCTATCGCGGTTGGGGCAGGCTTTCTTCGGGGCTCTAATAGTTTTCCCCCGACCAGTACAACAGTTGGGAGTTGATTCGGCCCATCAATCTCCCGCCGTGACAAACCTACCTGGGAACCTAGCTGATATGATGAGTCAGGCGAGGAGGAGCTCCTGCTAGCCTCCGTAGCAGGCTTATAAGACTGGGGGTTTGGTGGTCTTCGGCTGTTTTCTGATTAGCCAGTTCTAAAAGGGCAATGTTGTCTATATGCAATCAGAAAACAGCACATAATAGCTCCCAAAGAAGTCCACCCAACCCCCCACCCAAACCACCCAGTTTTTGGCATGCTATGGAGGCTAGGCTTTTGCGGCCCCGAAGAAAACCCTCCCAAACCACGATAGACTGGATTGACCAGGTAACCTGGGGCTCTTAAGGGTCGATGAGCCATGTCATATGGTTACATGTCATGGGAGAAAAGGACAAGCATTTTGTTTTGTTCAACATAATTGATTAACCGCCTTCAGGCATAACGCATGTGCCCTAGTTTTGTATAGTCAAGCTGTGTAAGACCAGACTTTAAGGTTTGATCCACTCACACCGGGAAGGACTCCTACTCTTTCTTGATGAGGTCTTAAACATGTGTGAAGTGTGGCTCTCCTCAAACACGGGACTTTCTTTGCATTTCATCCTAGAGGACGTCCCTAAACGAAGCTAGGTACTCATTTTCACTTAAGTCGAGTGTGTAAAGAGTGCTTTTCCAACGAAAGACAACATTGGAGACTGCCAGGGATTCGAACTAACCATAATACCGTATTGGCTACCCTTGTTTTTTTTTTCAAAATAACAAGACGTATTTATCGTTGAAGAGATTCATTTGTCACGTATAGATACAGTTACTTGTGAATTCTTTCATCAGTGACAACTTTGGAAGGATAAGGATACTAAGACGTATTTACTCTTTACTTTTCTGTACGTTTACGTTTAGTGAGAACTGTCAAATATTTACCATTATGTAGGTCTTGGACTCTCATTTGAATAAAGATAGAACTTTTTTTAAACTGTGAGAGGAATGTCATGGGAGAGGCAAAGTTTGTCATTAAAATAAAACGTATTTACTCCTGATTGTTCTCTTCGTTAGCGTTTAGTAACTAAGCATTGTCAAACATTTCGCCGTTAGGTGGTTGTTGGTGTCTCGTTTTAATAAAAATAAACCTTTTTAAATGTGAGAGGGATGTGATTTAGAGTTTAGAGAGATTTAGAGCGAGAGAGTTTATCATAGAATGCTGTCTTTTCTTCGTTGGGTCTTCCCTGTTAAGAGCATATGTTTGTACGAAGGATACAAGAACAACCCCAATTTGGAACAAACTGTCACCAGCCACAGTAAACAGCAGCTCAGTAAATGTATTCAAGACCAAGTTGGCTATAGAGTGGAAGGACCACCCTGATAGACATGGATACGTCTTCTCCTACTAAATGCCCAAACTGTCTACACCACGAAGACGGCCTCATTACCCAGTAAGGGTACCTAATGGTCTGGATTCAGGTGAATATTCAGGTGAATATAAAGTAGAGTTTTATATTGAAAAGTTGAGACTCACGTGGAACTCTCCCTTGATCTTGTTGCCCTCGTAGGTGTAGCGGAAGTTGATGCTCATCACTCCGCCGTCCTCGAAATGGAACGTACGGTGCTTCTCGTACCTGCAACAACACACGGGGAGTATTGTTTGTTTTTAGGTGTCAAAATAACAGTACATAAGATTCAGGGAGTTTTGGAGACAGTTTTAGTTCCTGAAAATTGTCTGCATACATATTTGTACACAATCTCTAGCTGTCTGTTGTTAATGAATGAATGAATAAACTATATTGCTCGACAATCGTACATGTACATGTACATAGTACAATGTGTGGCAGAAAATCAACAAGGGTACATGGCTAATGTATTCTATAGTTATAACTACAAAATAGTATGACATTTATAACAGTATCCTATATATGTGTTACAATATAGCACTGTATGGATGATTTAGTCTTGCGTTTGGAACGAAGTACAGGAATACAAGAATTGATCTATGTCGACGGATATGGGAGTTGGACATGGCAACAAATTGCATACTTCAACAAGCGTTACTTAAGTGCCCAGAAGTGGTCCACGTGGCTTTGCACTGAGTAGACGTATTTTTAATAAATGCAATAAGTATTTAAAACATCGCAAAACTTACCCTCCGTTCTTGATGGCGTTTTGGTAGGGAGACTTCCCGCTGGGGAAGGGTAGGTACTGGTGGTAGCCGTACCCCAGGTTAGGCCCCAGGATAACGCCGGAGAAGGGCAGAGGACCTTTGGTGGATCGCACGGTGGTCTGCAACGATCCCTGCATGGTTCGGACACAGGTTTGAGACGTTTCGTTAGTACTGGTCTTACTAGACCTAAGCTTAGGGACACATTTCCAAACCGGGGTCCGCCCTAAACAAGCTCTCAGCCAGAGGTTTATGACCCGCAGCCCAAGAACTTTCGGAGCCGGGCGGCGGCCTCCAGGAGCGCGGTTTGTATGAACGAAAAATCAACAATTCATATCAATAATATAAAAAAGAAACAGTGCCCATTATTAAGAACTTTTCTGTGCTTTGTTGTCTTTTGTATCGTACTTTTCGTTTCCAAAAGCTGTCCGACAGGGCCCGGTGTGGGAAATGTGACCTAAACATTACTAGACTTACTAGTCTAAAGTCTACAGCAAGGCCACGAAATACATGGCGGAGGACTTTTCAAAAAGATCTGAGAAGGGTGAACATCCCCTGAGAGAAGACAGAGTCAGTAGTGTCAGATAACAGGAAGTGGAAACTTGCTGCCCGATGTGCCATCAGGCACATACAGGAGCAAGTAATAAGGTCTAAGGTAAGTCTTACTGCATTTACTATTTATTAAGCCCGTCATCCATTCAGAATATTCCCACCACCACCACCCAACCAACCAACCAACCAAGGTTGACTGTAAAATTCGGCAAGAGTCTGAACAGATTTAGGCCAGGCCTACCTTTCGACACCAATAGAATAGAATTTGAGTGAAATTTGAGTCAAATATGAATAGAAAAGCCGTACTTACATCCTTCGGGTTTCCGCTGCCGCCTCCCACCATGTCGAAGGCATGTCCGTTGATGGTGCCGAAGATGTGGCAATCGTGAGTGGTAGGCAGAGACTGTGACAAAACCGTGCAACATTCTTACAATTTCATTGCAACAAACAGCAAGATAGGCGCAACTGCTTACTGCAGTGAGATAGTTGTCAAATAGGCCTACAGCCTACTATCCAACAAGCCAAATTGCAGGCTATAGAAACATATTTTCGCCACTTCCACACAAAAATCCGTGTCTCCACGTCGATGTTGAGGGGCTCAAAACCCACCAGAAATTTTGCTATCACGGTTTACTTGTATAGCAGGGCTTTTAATTGCAAAACGTACCGGCGAAATCTGTCCATTGCTACAAAGGTACAAGGTGAAATGACTAGGCTTACATTCGAAGTTCTAAAACACTGCCAAAGTTTTAAAGCAATATGATTAGTATACCGAACTGCAAGCTTGCTTTCAACCGGCAAATTTACCGGCGAAAAATATCCAAAACCATTTGGATTAAACCGAGAAAAGAGGAACATACAAGGTAAATATGAATAGCTTTTTATGGGAAGTTCAAAAGGACAGGCAAAGTTTTTCAAGCCGTACGCTCATTATAACGAGCTGTAAGCTTGCTTTCAACTGGCAAATGCACCGGCAAAAAATGTCCCAAACTATCCGCCAATAGATTAAAACGGTAACAAAGGCACAAAGTGAACATGTACAGGTTTACATAGTTCTAAAATACAGACAAAGTTTCTAAAGTCGTACCATGATTGCCCCGAGTTGTAGTTGAGTCGAGTTGAAGTCAGAAGTCGTCTCAGAATTTGAAGATCTTTGGAGGACGTTCTCTTCGCAGAGTGCGGTACAATGCCGGGCCCCGCCTTTTTATACACTTTCTGACCAAAAGTGGGAGGAGCTATTTTGTTTTGGATGTACGTTTAATTACGATCATATGATCATCTTGTGAGCTTCAATCATATGATCGTCTTGAGATCTTTAGTCATATGATCGTCTTGTGATACTTACCGTAAATCTTCAAAAAAACTTCCCTTTAATCTTTGAGAATCATAACAATTAGAATCATACTGTACATGTCAAGGACGAAGAATACAAAAAAAGCATCGGCCGATTCTGCCCTACTTTTTCCATACAGTCGGCCAGGTGGCAGTTTTCCCAACAGAGACAAACCTTTTGAAAACCTTCTTGGGAATTCGTTTGCTATTGCAAAAAGAGAGAAGGAAACTATGTTTTATGGAGAATACAGGGACTAGATGTCTTTGAAAGTTTTACTTACTTAGTCTAGTGGTTTTAACGATTTCTTGAAACGTCAGTATTGTTTGTATTTTTTCCCAACATTGAAAACTCTGTCGAGCGCTCAGTCACATTCGTAATAAGGTCTTGATGGCGTAGTAGATAAAGTCTTTTATAGTTTAAACAGGCTAGGACAGAACGTTAACCAACCGACGTCAAGGCTTTAAAACACCATTTCCGTAACAAGACTGCATTTTGCATGCACATATGTCTGAAGAACGCACTCAGTTAGCCTTCGTAGCAGGCTTATAGAACTGGGGGTTTGGTGGTCTTGGGCTGTTTTCTTATTAGCCTAGTTCTAAAAAAACGGGGGTAATTCAACCTGGCCGGCTATGTTGTCTATATGCAATCAGAAAATAGTACATAAAATCTCCCAAAGACATTGAAGACCCCATAAAATCCTGTAGACCTGTAGGGCGAACACCCCATAAAATCCTGTAGACCTGTAGGGCGAACACCCCATAAAATCCTGTAGACCTGTAGGGCGAACGCACAGCACCTGGGACTGGTGTCCCACTTACACTAAATGTTGTTCTAAGGTTCTAAACCTTCAAAGAAGAAGAGACTCAATGCATATTTGGGGTTTTCGTTCATATCAATGGCAAAAAAAGATCAGTAAACTATGAGCCTTGAAAATGGACACAACTCATCAAGTTCTGATGACTCTCACAAACTGTGGAACACTAAACACTTATGTCTATTTGTGTATTTTTTTCAATATTAAAAGGGCTTTCAATGATAGAATATTCAGTCAGCTTGTGACAAATAACAATGATATCGGTGCACTTGTCTACGGCCGATTTTTTTTTAATTTCAAAAAGGCTGCAGAGTTTCAAAATTGACAGAGAATCGAGCGTATTTTACCAATCTATCATGTCACATTTGACAGTGGTGTCATGGCACTTGGCAGCCAGATCATTCATTTCTGATCTCAACCCTGTAATCAACTGTAATTAACTGTAATCACCCATTCATACCTGATCTCATACCTATATTCAGCCATGCCTTCAGGTGGTTTGAGATGGGAACAAAACGTGAGAACTGGAAACTGGACATGCACCTGCATCGTGTGATGTCACATCATTGAACCTGCTTTTCAATATGATAACCTCTGTTCAAATACCACTAAAAAGACTTATCGGGTTTCACTTTACTAGTATTTACACATATAGATGCGAACAAAACATGATAACTGGAAATAAGACTCGTCCCTGCATCAAGTCACATCGCAGGGATTTGTACATAGTTTAGCTATACATATGTTCTGAAAAAAAAGACGATGCCAACAATTATAGGAGAATCGCCATTTCAAGCTGTCTAGGAAAACTTTTCACCTATGTGCTTAATAAAAGACTAATGACATTTCTGGAAAGCATTTCATAAATCATAAAACCAAACCGGACAGGCTTTTGCAAGAACTACAGAACATCAAACAATATTTTCATATTAAAAACAATGATTTCCTCAACTGGAAAACGTCTTTTTGCTTGTTTTGTCGACTTTCCAAGGCATTTCATTCACTCTGGTGATTCTTTCATATTTATACTATCACTGAAGCCCCCCCCCCCATGCCAATAACTTTATAACCTACTCCTTTGTGACCTGTTCTTTAAAGACATCCAATTCAATTTCAGTGTGGCAAATATTCTGAATAAGGCGATCTGTATAATATTGACACATGCTATCCCACATTGGCACATTTGAATCAGTATTTCATACTTTAGGCATTTAAAACTACAAACTTGAAACTTTTTTTGCAGAAACAAGCCCCAAGATAAAGTCCTTCATTTTTGGAGAAGCGCCGTAAAAAACAATCCAGGTCCTTCCAGTAACAGTTTTTTTGGTCAGAATTTTGGGCATTTTTGCTCCATAAATGTCGATATACATTGGGACAGTGTTGTTTCAACTATGTAGATAAGTGACTAGAGTATTGAACTGCACTGGTTAAAACAAATTCATAACAAGAGTTCCGAGATCTCATACCTCTATGAAATATGGTCTTGATATGTAAATGTAAATTGTAAGTATTTTTCAAACAAATCAAATACAGATTTTTCCATATCTATACTATCACTGAAGCCCACTCCATGTCCATAGCCTCATAACCTACTTTCTTGTGACCTGTTCTTTAAAACAAATTCTCAATGACAGGTATTTTGCAAACAAAACAATAAACAGAAGCTAATTACAGGGTACGCTAAATGAACTGGCCTTTCTCACCAAAAATCTGTGTCTTGACGTCATTATGCCAGCCAGGCGCCGGCTACCTGCTGTGAGCCGTCTACAAAAACAAACTGGCCTTTCACAGGTGGCTGCAGAAATTTTTATATATTCCAACATGCAATCACAAGACGTGGTGACGGCACACTCAAGTTTTTACAACTTATATTAATGGACAATTTTTCAAACCGCGATGTTAGTCCTGCGGTACGGTATATAGCCAATTGTTAGAGATACCCCATACAAGAGTATTCCATACACTAATTTACCGTCCCTAGGTCGTGCCTTTTTGCTTTGCGGTTGATGCGTTGGGTTCGTGAGCTTGAGGACCGGGTTAGAATCCCGGGAGTAAAGAGACTGTCGCCCCTTTGGGTTTCACAATGCATCCATATAAACACTGTTTAAGTTGGTGCAGTTGAAGCATTTCTCGAAAGGAGGCGCTTGCACGCACTCACACGTGTAACATTCCATCGTTTGGGACACTTTTAACATTCTATTGCATTGACGTTGAATGCTCTCGGTTCAGTTTGAAAGACAAACATGACTGATAGTCGCAAGGGGGCGCTGGAGGCAATAGATGGTAACGGAGATGCATGTTTTAGTTCCGTAGTCCGGTGAAGGCTCTGGCTGTCACCTTATCCCACCCCAATCTTTCTTGTTTCTTCTTCTCTGCAGTTGCATGTGTGTAATCGTGTTCTGACTTTCAGTAATCTGTTTTTGACTGGTCAACGTTTGCCAAGTGCTATCACAACATGATTACCTTGCTCGAGTTGGCCAAAATTGCTCCTTAAACTGCAGGAACTATGCAGGAGTAACTGTTCATTTCTGCTAAAAGGTTTCTCTTCCAATTCATCACGGGAACATGTGAACCGATACGTCTAAACTTCTGAATGATTGTGGCATACAAATTAGCCAAAGCCGTCCTTTTTGTGTCCTTGAACGAGCTTTCGCATGACCTTGACCTATGATTTTGGCTCTTTATGAATACAAGTAAGAAGCAAACTATACTAGTGAATGCTTATCTTTATTCTATAACCAACCTCACAGTTTGTTTTTGGATATTTAAACCACTTCAAGTAGGGAATGACAACGAAAAGTGCTAATAAATGGCAGTGAATTTCAATATCAGACAGCATTCCTCATCCGTAATATTTTTTTGCGTTTAGAAGGGTAAAGATTTCCTTAACATATCGCCCTGAGGAACGAGTAAGACTCTCTACCGAAACGCCGAAACGTCGGCTAGCTATAGGTTATAACTCTTAGTTGTGCTGCAGAAACCTTTTACCATATACCCTTTTTCCTTCTTACTATAAATCAAATTATTATTCCCCGAAACTCTTCACAATATTAGGTTAGGCTGCTGGTTATGTCTACACATAATTCTTAAACCGTCGCCGGCATTTCAATCATAGCTCCTCGGGAAAGAAAGAACGTCTGCTAGACGATTCTAGAATCTAAGAAAAGCCTCGCGACCTTTGCATAGACGGGGCAGAACTTGTACCCACGGAATAAGGATATCAGGATTTGAAAAGAAAACCTTTGCTGTAAGTAACGCCAGAACTAAATGCCTTTGGCTGGTGCCATGGCAAAGGTTATCCAACATGACTTACCGAAACTGGTTTATTATTACGTACGCCGAGGTGGTTATATCTTTATCAGCACGAATGTCTATCTATCTATCTACATGCAGTCTAAAAGGCATGCGTGTGATCGTATATCTCAAAGAGCTTTGAGTGGATTTTCATTACTTCATATTTCGTCTTGGTGCAGGAAAAGTGTGATTATATTCGGTACTTATCTGGATTCATTTCAAATTCAGAAATTATTCATGGTCATGAAATATCTACAGATCCTACTTACGTGTTTCTAATGAGGATGTTACTGTCTTAGTTGCCTGGCCTATGAAACTTAAGCCCCTGTCATACATAGCCGAATATGGCCTCCCGAACACTACCTCCACCCCCCCCCACCCCACCCC
>NW_017804131.1:945263-947401 GCF_001625305.1 Branchiostoma belcheri
ACACACACACCATGGCTAGGAGTAGGTCAGAAGCAAGGTTGGCTGGTATTTGGGGAAGGTTTTGAACGTGTGACAGGGGCTTAATTGACTGTCTTTGTAGAATATTTGATTTTTTTTTTGTTTTTGGTGGCTGGATAATGATATAGTTTTCATAAACAGTGTCTTAAAGTGTATGCTAGATATACTGGATATGTCAAACGCTCTCAATAAATCCACTACAGACTGAAACATGGCGCAAAACCCGAGACCTTGCGATGAAAGGGTCCCAGACCTTTTGGCTCCGCCATGCAGTTGAACAAGAAGAAGACGCTTGTATATAAGATATATTGCCGCGAGTTTTAAAGACGGTGTTAAGTGAGTTGTAAACAAATGACCTGACAAAGTCAACTCCAACTCGGAAGGTGACTCAAAGTCTTTAACGCGTTCTCCGGTGACGGTTTGGCGTGGGATTAGAGTAACGTTAGTCACGCATTCGCCGCTCGATTCCGATCGGGACACGAAACGTCCAGTCGTCTGGGCACGGGTCGATACCGGTCGTGACATCGCCTCTCATACACGTTCCGCTCGTAGGGGTGAGTTGTTGCCTGGGAACTTCTGATGCCCACTCTTCTTAGTCTTCTCCCCGGGACACGACACGAGCCATTTCCGTCTGAAGAGCCTTCCTCTCAATCTCCAAGCAGACGTAACGATCTGGCTTTTACTTGCGTTTTCGTACTGCTATCTAGTAGTGAATCTTTCCAACTTTTCGCCAGAACAAACGCGATTCCTTACAGACGTAGACACTCAAAAAGAAAAGGTCACAGAAGACACCACAAATGTAGCAAGACCGATACGTCAGCTCGGAGATTACCTTTCCCGAGGATTGCGGGTTTATGGTTACGGCAGGGGTGTACGGTGGTAAGTGAGGCGGAGACACCGCCCGACGGGACACGTCCCCTGGGTCACGCCACTGATGACAGATGGTCAGGGGATGACCTGTAGTGACCCCTGCTACGAAATACCCCACCCGTTAATAAGGTAGACATACTGTAAGTCTCTTTAGATTCGCGGGGCCTAAAGTTCGCGGTTTCGGGAAAATGGACAATCCGCGGTATTTTTAGATTCGCGATTTCTCCTTGTCTATTTTTCAAAGAAAAATGTGTAAAGTGTATATTTAGTTTAAAATAATAAAAGTTCGTGTTCCGGCATTTATGTCCTAAAACGCGGCGCAAAAATTTGTTTCGTGCACCGCGCGAGACTGCCGGCGGTAAAGCTGACGATCGATCTGACGCACGTGTAAACAATTTTCTTTGTTCGGAAATAAGCGCTAAAATGCTATTTTCCACGACTACACATCGATACTCTAGTGAAGAAATGCATAATCGAAAGAATATATATATCACTAAGCAAATTTATGCTGTCTTTGAACCCGGAAGTATGCAAAGGTCGCCTTCGGTTTTGTAGGCCCACGGTGAGCGTTTCTATCCAGCAAAACAAGAAGAAGAAAAAACGCCCGCAAAGCAGGGCGCAAAAGATAACCAACTAACATTTCCCAGGTACCAGCCGTTATATTTTTTATAAAAATACTTGTAGATATGCCCGATGTTCCCGCAATTTTCAAGCGCCCGGGCGCGCATGGCCGGCGCTCTGCACGCATAGATTTTTTTCGGCGGTACACGGTTGACACGGCCAGTGCCGCAGTATCGCGATTCGGTGTCTCATAATATTATAATTTTTTGACATCAGTATATCTTTAAAAAATTTTGGTACTCAACATTTGCTAAGAATAAAGTTGGTTTGCAGTGATTTGTGAATCGCGTGTGTTTGTGTTTCGCTTACCGTCGTGAATGCATGTGGGGAGGGGGGCGCACTTACGCAAAACATATTCGCGGGGAAATAGATTCGCGGTACAAAGGTCCCCGCGAATGCCGCGAATCTAAATATAACGCGGAAATTTGTAGACTTACAGTAATTACAATGTATGTGCATGTATGTAGGCAGCACGTTGGCAGAATGTAAAGTGCCTAAGCAAAACATGGATTTTCTATGGTTTTTGTTGAATGTTTGGTCAACGTTGCATCAGAATTTTGCCCATATTTTAGACCATACCTTTTCTAACAAAACATTCCAGATGTCATCCTTGACTATATGAAATCAAT
>NW_017804131.1:947421-955174 GCF_001625305.1 Branchiostoma belcheri
CGGTTCTCCGGTGACGGTTTGGCGTGGGATTAGAGTAACGTTAGTCACGCATTCGCCGCTCGATTCCGATCGGGACACGAAACGTCCAGTCGTCTGGGCACGGGTCGATACCGGTCGTGACATCTCCTCTCATACACGTTCCGCTCGTAGGGGTGAGTTGTTGCCTGGGAACTTCTGATGCCCACTCTTCTTAGTCTTCTCCCCGGGACACGACACGAGCCATTTCCGTCTGAAGAGCCTTCCTCTCAATCTCCAAGCAGACGTAACGATGCAGCTTTTACTTGCGTTCTAGTACTGCTATCTAGTAGTGGATCTTTCCATCTCTTGGTCAGGGCAAACCTGCATCCGTAGAGACGTAGAAACTCAAGACAAAAAGGTCACGAAAGACACCACAAATGTAGCAAGACCGATACGTCAGCTCGGAGATTACCTTTCCCGAGGATTGCGGGTTAATGGTGATGGCAGGGGTGTACGGTGGTAAGTGAGGCGGAGACACCGCCCGACGGGACACGTCCCCTGGGTCACGCCACTGATGACAGATGGTCAGGGGATGACCTGGAGTGACCCCTGCAACGATATACCCCAATCGTTGATAAGGGAGACATAGTGTGACAGGTCCATTGTACTATTTCTAGCAGTCTGATGGAGTGAACTGAGTCATGATTCTCATATAAATGATACATAGGAAAATGGCTGATAACGATAACACAAAAGTACAAAAAACATGATATGTTATAGAAAAACTTCCTTCACATTAAGTGGATTCTTTGTCAGTTGCATTTTAACTAAAGAAAGACATCCTGAAAAAGCTCCACTGGTTTAGAAATAGTAATAAGTAACGCTGTACAGTAACATACTATATTGTATCAGAATGTAACGCCATTACGGAGATATGCATGGCAAACATAGTTCCACCTCTCTCGTCTAAACGAGGATGGTGCAATATTTAGAACAGCTAGATAAGATGGCGCCCGCTGGGAATATGCGGAGATTGCGGACAGTTTAATGTCACGTTAGAGTGTAATGAAATCTGCGCTAATGACTGAGAGAATCCCATCTGAAGGACATACGTTTCATCAGAAGTCATTTACTTTCAGATCCCAGTTCGTAATGGCCTAAACTCGAAAGTTTAAAACACCTTTGGTAGAAATTCTATATTTCGACTTCAATGAAATTTAGATATCCAGGTAATGAGATACACAAGAAAACAATTACTCTAGCAACTGGGTAGATTTTAAGATCTTTCAAAATCTATCTGTCTATCCAGTTGCTCGAGTGGTAGATTCCTCGTGTATCTTACAGACCTGAACTGGGGGCAGGACTTTATGCCGTTGTTCCCATTATTTCGTACTATTCAACGTTTTACCCATTTGAATTGCCATCCACGAGATTCAGGACATTGTGAGATCTAACCGACTAAGATGGTATGGCCGCCTCCAAAGAATGGACAGTGACAAATGGCCTAGGAAGATCCTCACACTGGATGTGGAAGGCCCGAACCCTCGTGGTCGACCAAGAAAGAAGTGGTTTGACAACATAAGGAAGGACTTCCACCACTTGAACCTACATAATGTCGACTCGCAGGATACAGGCAAGTGGCGAGCTGCCATCAAGCCTCAGCATCAGAGTGTAAGCACGTCTAACCCTCGGAAGACGGGGAACGATAAGTGAGGGAGGTTAACTCACTATCTACAAAGCGGACCCCCCCCCACACATGCCAGTGCAGTTTAGCCGCCTGACAAGTTGTAGTTGACCCTTCCTCACATCGCGTGCTTCGCGAGAGTTATGAAAAGCGCGAGAGTTACACATCCTCTAAGCTTCCCATAATCCCCGCTGCACGGCGTCACCATAAACCTTGATGAAAGAGTCGATTTTACAGGGCGTTCATGTCTCAAAAACATATTCCTAATCCAGCGGTAAATTACATCCATCGGGGCCAGATCACGTCGCGGATGGATTTATTTCTGCCGGGTCAAAGGTCGTGTCAGGGGTGGAGGCACGGGTATGGCCTGGTCGTGAGGGTACAAGCTAAACCACACGGACATGAATCATAAAAATCCGGGAAAGTCATTGGGAGGATGACCTTACACGGGCGCCTAATATCACTGACACACGTTTATTGCCACTAGCACATCTTGATAGAGAGGGTAGGCCGCCCCGAGCTCGAAATTTACGACACCATAAACGCCCCGATGTGAATTTGCACGAAGTAACTTTATAATGGAAAAGATAGCCCTGACCTGTCGGGGGCCAGGGCTCGTTTAATGGATTTGGAGGCCCATATTTCGTCATTAGCGCTACAGCCCAACGTCTCTCGGGACAGCTTGGATGTAATCCGTACAAAAACAAGGCTTCAACTCTTCGCAGTAACCATCAGACTTCGGAAGATGATTTATCCCCGCTGTACCGAAGCACCGTGTTGATAATAAATCCGTTGGGATGCGACTTTTAAGAGCGATACGGGAGCAGCAAAACGCCCCATAGAATCTCAATCAATGTTGAGCATGAAACGGCAATAGCCTTCTAGCCATGCGGGATTCCACCGTGTTACTGTACCCAAGTGTCTTTGTTTACACTCTAGACCCGGAAAATTGATTCGGGTCTCGATGCAGAGCCATTAAAAAGCACCAACTGAGATGATCCGACCCTCTCAACTGGCTCTCTGGACAGCCCTGAAGTAAATTCTGCCCCAGGGATGAACAAATAGTCGCTAAGGACTTTTGCGATATGCCAAATATGGACAGAGGCGTGGGAAGTTGATAGAAAAAGTAGGACACTTCAATACGGAGGGATTATGGTAGATTTAAGGAGCTTACATGAGGACTTTCTGTAAGACAGCGTTCTTGTGGGTAGATATGAGTTAGCGTATTCCTCCGGGGATTATCGTTGTAAAATTGTTTGATTTGACCCATTTCATCTCATGTTGGGAATGTTCAAGGTTTTATTGATTGATTGGGAAGGCGAGTCACAACTTTACAACAAAACGTGCAAATAATCAGCTTATGCTAGTCTTGTAGTTTAGTTTGCCGGGCATGTTTTATAACAGCAGAAATATATAGTTCTGTAAAAGTATAGTTCTGTAAAAGTCGGCAAAGTGCGCAAGTAGACTTAGCAGTTATCTTTCTGAACACTCTGAACGTCAAAATATATTACTTCTGCTGCTTGCGATGTTCTCTTGAGAAAGTTTTGTACTTGGTGGGCTAAGATGATGAATAGGAACGCCTTTAAGAACAATATTGGTGTCCTCAGTAGGTCCTCCCGATCCCTAAGCCCCTTGTTAATCACACAGACGAGAAACACCCTCACGCCGCAATGGGCGGTTTTGGACGCACAGAAACAGTTTATACAGTGAAGTCTCGTGAGAATTATCGAGAGTTCACCTCAATCAAAATCCCTTAATCCCTCTAATCCCTCTCTCTTGATTGCCACATGTACTTTTTGGATTGCTGGTGGTTAATGCACTGGAGCTACTCCATTCTGGTCGCTGCCATAAAATGTGATCCGAGGGATATGGGAAATAGTGCGGTCCAGATGTTTGTCCTGTTTCTGGGTGATCTACATCTTTTTTGTTAGAAGAACTTGAAGCGTAATGATTTTAGTACCTACACATGGGAAGTGGCTTAATTATAGAGCACGTTATTTTACAGTGAAGTACAGTGGGTCAACCGTACTCTCGATAAGTGTGCTGGACTCTTTTGCGTAGAGAGCTTTGGCGCCTTAGGTTCCCTCATATTAGCCTCTACCAGGATTTAGAAGCGACCATAAAGATAACAAAATGGCGAAATAAACAAATAACATGTCAGGAAAGATGGTCTGTTGAAGGAGTATATTTTGGCGCTCCCGGCCTGATTGAGGCTACCCTCATCATACACGGCTCTGTCGGATTCATCTCACCGTCCAAATGACAGCACGCTACTTTTAAAAGTATCCCCACAAACTTGAACTTGACTTAGTCATCTTCACCCACTCGGGAGCATAGGGCCTGTGTGAGTAGTCTCCAGCACCTCCAGTTCTTTGCAATTTTCTTGGTCTGTTGCCAGGTTATGTTGGCTTTGTCTATGTCTTTCTCATCACACGTCTTCTCCAGGAGAGGTGGGGTCTGCCTCTTGGGCGCTTCCCCTGGGGATTCCAATCTATGTCTTTTCTTGTTATGGGTGCCTGTTATTTCCAACACTTCTTGGTTCTTTATCTTTCTATGCCACCAGATTCCAAGAAGGGACCGAAGTCTTGCATTAACAAGCAATTGTAGTTTATTCATGTCGTGTTTCGTCAGGCCCCATGTGTCGCATACATATACAAAATGTAGCAGGGTAGATTTCACGTTAGTCTCAAGCAGTCTGAGCTTGGTTTTCAGTGAGAAGCTTTTAGATCTCCAAACTGGCCAAATTCAGTTCTGGCCTTTCCTATACGGGCATCCACATCTTTAGTTGATTCTCCCAGAAAGAAGTTGTATATTCTCGGTTTATCTAGTAGTGTGCCTGACCGCAATTTCATTACCTTTCATTGGCTGTAACTATAATTACGTGATCTATCTGTCTGCAAGTCATACCAACAGACATTTTACAAATCCTAGCGACGACACAAACTTTCAAAACGACCGTACGATGGCGCTTTAGAACGCCTTGCACGCCTTACGCTAGACAAAAGGGCGTGCTTTCACGGCCAAGGTCGGAATTCGAAAAACTTGGCGGCCCTAAAATCGCCAATGCGTATCTTTAAATAGACCCGATAATCCTTTGTGCATGTAGTTGTAAAATTGTGTAACGTCTGCGGAGTCGTTAATAGTTGTGCGGAGATTAAGTGGAAGATGTAACCTCCCACCCGTCTAGGCATTTTAGTGTTTGTATGGACGGACTGCCTCCACATGTGCCGTAATCCTTACCGTATTGCATCACAATTCTTCCACACAGGAGAAGCAGTAAACCTGTCACATTTGGACTGTTCTTTACCTGCCGTATTGTCAGGTTTAAGAGGCGGATCCAGAAGTCGTCAAAGAGGGAGATCAGCCGGCATAAACAATATGGTCTTCTTTAGGATCACGTACTTGTTACAGATGACATTAGGCCGGGGTCACATTGGCCATAATCGGTATAGGTGCTGGATGAACTTATGCATTTGTATTTGATAGAGAGTCATACAAGGACGTACGAGGCGTGACGGTGGATCCTAAAGATGGGCGAATGTCAAATAGACAATAGCCGTATTGCAAATGACCCGTACTTGGCAGCTTTATAGCCTTCTCTAGGATGCTGTTACTTCGAAGACGTTACATATATTCTCGAGTCATAAACTATAGGGGGCTGTATTTTGCCGGTTTGATGACAAGTCGGTTTGAGTACTAACAGCTACATGTCTCTTTATTTCTCTCTTTACTTCGATACCCTTTAGCCAAAAGGCTAATCTGCCAGGATTCATTTGAGAAAAACAAAAACAACAAATAACATATAGTACAAACACACACATATAACACAAAATGAGATTTACACTACATACAAATGAAGCTACATTATCTAAAACAAATCACAGAAGTCTACTGTTTGTAAAGTTGGCGGATAGCTTTCTTAAAGTTAGATGTGCTGTTCAGTGTTTTGATTTGTAGTGGTAATTTGTTCCAAAAGTAGATTGCCCTGTACTGAACATGTATTTGTATTACTGAACATGTATTTGTATTATCTTTAAGTATTACTGATTACTGAGCACGATCTCAAATGCATTTCCACTAATATTGGAATATGCAGTACATGCAGTAAGAAAGGTCGTCATAAAAAGCGTGCCATTCTTGAATCAACAGAAACATCATTGAAAGTATCTTGCTGATGTTCTCTACCATTGACTTCGTGCCATTGCCGCCTCTCCTCTTCATCAACGTCGCCCCAGTTCAATTCCACTGACATCAGGTCATCTTCCCTCTACCCGGGTACCCATCCAGTGCAATAAAAGATATGTATATGGGCAGCCTATACTTTAAACAAAGGCTTAGCTCACATTCTACATTGGTACAAAAGTTGTCACCATCTTTTTGCGGTGTTTTTCCTTTATAAATATAAAGTTGAAACCATTAGAATGCCCCTGCTGAGTTTTTTGTTGCGAACCACTCACCCTGTCTACTTTAATTTCACAGATATCGTGAAGCATTGTCAAGGGCATAAAAAATGGCAGGCCATTATGTAGTGACAGAATAGAACTGACGGACACGGTCAAAGGACACGAAGAAGATGGTGTCCATGGAACAGGGATTTGGAACAGACGTCGTAGCTATAAAACAAAAAGCGACAATCTGTCTTTTACGTGACACAGCCAGTAAAGCATCAGTGAATGGATGGTAGAACAATAAAGCAATTCAGTCCATACAGTTGAAAGATAGTATCGCCTTTATCGTTAATAAAAAGATACCGTTGCGCGATGACACATACGTTAGTCAAAGGTGCAATGACAAATATATCCATAAACACCCGGCGAATTGCAATGACATGGTCTAATGTTTCGCAGTCCATCTTCGCAGTCTTCCCTAATCATTTACGTACCACGAACTTGTGTCTCTTTTATCATCACTACTTTTATAGATAGCTCTTCGAATGTTTATCGATGTTGTAGATCAATCTACAAATGTACAGATAAAATTTTACTGGACGGCAGCTATTTGGCAATTGTCCTGACCGTAAAGAACAGGAACTTGTCGTTATGTATTCAAATGGCGGAGTTTCTGATAAGTTTGCATCATCGTGAATATAATTCGGTAGAAGTTGTATCTGGCCTTGTTAAAGGGAATTTAATTATATGTATTAATGTATGATATAGCAAAGATTAATAGCTGTTATTATCTAGCTGAAAACGTGGCTTAAAGGCGTCTAACATGATGAATGGAATAGTATTTAATCCTAGATTGAACTACATTTGGTAGTTCTTTTTTCGGCGCACGTGCGTATTCATTTGATGATACCGACCTTAACTTATCACAAAAAAATCATAATTCTCCAAGTCTAATTAACAAGATCCAGACTCTTGAATTTCTAAGAAATCGTCAGTGTATCTTCACGGTGTATCCTTCGCCCAGAGGAGTCCTTGCTGTAATGATAATTCGTTGGCCTAGAAGAAAATGCAAGCTGTTTCCTCGTGCTTGTACCGAGAAAATAAGTGCCTCCATTTATCTTGATTATCCCGCATCTCCTGGAAATGATGATTCGATTTATCAACAGCCCAGATGGGAGGGGTATTGACAGACAATTAATCACATACAGATCCCTTTTGTCAACAACTACTTCAGGACAAATCTCTAAGGGATCTTGCTCTACAAATCACCACATTTGTTAGTGTCTAAAAATTATAGGGAACTCGGTGTTTTCCCCCAACAATGTATGGCATGCAATACAAGTTGTCACTATGAAATTTATTGTGTAACATGTTAGAAAAGCACTTGCCGGAAGAAGCAGGCAAAAATGATAGAAAGAAAAGAAAGTCTGGATTAATGTGGCACGATTGGTATGTTGATGTTAGTCAATGACATAACAGAAGTGGGCAGAAGTCTTCGGTACACACATTCAAACGACTGTGTGCTGCAATATATGAGAAAGAACGCTAAATTAAACAATTGTTTTTAAGACATGACCTCGATGAAATCACCACAAATTCCCCAAAACGTAGGGGCATGCCCTGGAATACCGCTAGAAAGTCTGCACACTGGGTATGAAACACTGCGGCTAAATAGAATGCAATTCGGAGCTAAAATATTTGCAGAAGAAGAAAGATAAGATTC
>NW_017804131.1:955194-959294 GCF_001625305.1 Branchiostoma belcheri
TATTGTTTTATCTGACTTAGACATCGTCCGCCTCTTGTCTTAACGTCTTCTCTAGCAGAGTTTAAGTACTGAAAATCCATTCAACTTTAAATCCCCCACCTTCTCAACTTTGATCCCTTAAGAGCGGCCATTTCCATACATACTGCTGAGGTCATTTCCTTTATCGATTGCTGCTTCTTGAACCTTTTCTGGGGCCTTTGTTGAGGATGGAGCTTCCCGTATACAGATGTTGATGGCAAGTAGCAGGACAGCGTTGAGCCTGAGGCTTAGCGCCTTAACCGTGTGTGTCAGCGGAAGTGCCTCTGGCATCGGGTCGTCTGTGGCGGATTGTTAAACTGTCCGAACGCAGGAAAAACTTTGGCGGGTCGATTGAAGATCTGCCCCCGATAAGATCAGGATAAATCGCGCTGAGTAAAGGAGACGACCGTGAGTAACGAAGTGTAGGCTGCCGGGAATCTCCTGTCTTCGATCCGGGCCGCTGCAAACGACTTTGAGAGGTGCCGGATTGACATGAACGGGTCGTTTCCAGTCATGCTAGAGAGGGCAAAAGGATCGTGCATGATCATGTTCCAACAAAGTAATGGTCCCTTAGGCCACAGTAAGTAACTTTTATGAATGAAATCCTCCGCAGACTCCAAATCTAAGGCAATAGGGTGAAAAAACAAGGCGGGCCAAAAGCAAGATCATACATTTTCAAATTTTGAAGTCATAAACCTTGTTGAACAGGAAATGATAGGTACGTTTACTACCAACTATTACAACATACATTTGTCACTGAAACAACTTTGAACAATAAAACTTTTCAATCATTGTACAAATGGTTCTGATTCAGTGGGAACATGGGAATCAGAGCCTTGTCTTGTCTCACCTTTTTCATATTTATCTGCCATCCACGTTCCAACATGGTAAGACATGTCAATTTATCCATTTTCAGCATGTCAGAGGGCAACAAAATTTCTTGTTTGTTTTCCAAAATTAGGTGAAAATTAATTCGCGCGCTGATGTCATCCATAAACATTAGCTGCTGTGGCCTTATAAGGAAAACTAGCTTCTATGCTGACTTATCTAGCGTGACCTTGTAACACACAGGAGTGGGTTAATTCCTGGGAGAAACTGCAGGTGATGTTTGATCACCTTCACCATTCTTTCTAAAATCACTTTTCGTTCCCAAGCTCCAAATTTCAAGGTTGAATTTTAAACTGTTCCCAACGAAACGTATATTTGTACTAATTTGCATGGAATTGAACAACAAATCACAACACAATCGACCGACGAAATGCTACCACTGCACAACAAACACAACCACTTTGTTGAGACTGGTGTTGGCATCACTGCGACGTTTTCAGTTCGTAAGTCCATAGACTAGAGCCATTTGCCATGGCCCCAGCTAGTAGATGTGTACCTACTAGTACATGCACCTTTACTGAAGATCAACGGAGCGTTCGTGTTATCATCACGTAACTCTTGATCTTTTAAACCTACCTTCTGCTTTTATTGCTTTTCACATGGATTATACCGTATACGGTTGGGTCGCAATTGCACTTAGAAATGACACGCTTATGGCAATGTGAACCATTGCCCCCCCCCCTAAAAAACTTCAACCGTTTTAACAATAAAGATGACCGGTAACAGTTAGTCTGTGTATGCACTAGTCAGTGGTGGCACAGACTGCACCTTGATATAGCGAACATTCAACGAATATATAGTTGCATTATGCGGGATTGTTTCGTGTCATGTCAGTTTTTATGTCACATATCATAAATCTCTCTTTTTTCAAACATATATAACTCTTCGTGTAGTGAGTGTGTATTCAATTTTTCTCTAGCCTGGGGCGCCCTTCCTCGGTGCCATACATCATTAGTACTGTATGACTGACGTTTCATATTTTCACATTAGACAGCTTCAGTGGCGGCTACAGCTTGATTAGTTTTTGAAGCAGCGGGCAAATGAATATAATCGCAAATTTTACTCTGCAACGAATGTCAAATTCACATGCACTTCTTTATCGTACCAAAACATCAAAAATCAGAATAAAAATTTGATGACTCGCTCCGGAGATTTCAGTCGTTGACGATGTTATTTTGTAAATAAGTGATAAATTGCCTGACAACAGGAAATAGGTTAGAATTTGCATACGCGTTCTTGCCTGTCAGCAACCTTGTCAGTTTTAGCAGGCTTGTGTTTACAGATACGGCGGATATGAAGCACTCATCTTTCACGACTAGACAACCTTGTCGTGCTCTAGAAGATAAACACATCACAGTGTAGACTACTTGTCGTACGGATGGTAGACACATAAATATCATACCAACCATGTATCGTTGTCGTCTCATGATCAGGTCATAGAAAAACAAAACCTCCAGCTTTTCTGCCCTTAGGTAAAACGTATCTAAGATAAATTTGTCCCATAGAATCGTTGTTATTATATAGCAGTAGATGATATAGTTTGTACATAGTACACTTGTTGTGCAATAAACGTAATTTATCTATTCCCCTAGTTTTCTTTCCGATAATGTTCAGGACGAAGGAGGCTTTATGTTCATATATGTACGCTTTTTACCCGTGTTCTTAAATCATTTGTTATAGGTGGATGTACGTGATCTTTAATAACAAAAACGGGGACACGTTTGATTAGCCTCTGTACACTTGAAGAAGCCACACAGGCAAAACCGGTCGTGTGACAGGCTGAATAAAAGTTCTAAACAGGAACTATGCGGCTCCAGATGTCTTACTGAGGGACGACTGCGTGTGCAAGATGTCGGTAGCTTGAGGAATGAATCCCCTCTACTATAAAAATGGGGACACGTATATTCACAAAATTCACATTCATGGTGTAACGTTTTGCTGGCTTGAATCCATAGATGGTTCAGTGAAGTACTCACGTCTACGTTATATCTGTTATGCTAATCCGTTGTTTAAGTTTAGAAGCTAAAAAACCCTCTTCTTTATCCAATTAACTTAGTGACAGATTGATTAGTGAGTTGTTTACTACAGCAATAACTAAAGCTGCCTGTAGCTATTCATGCTTCACTTTGTCATCCAACAAGTATGTCAGGATGAGATTATGTGAGTTTCTTCGTACGTGGATAGTTCACAGTGAAAACAGGCGCAAATCCTTGCTAAATATTGTGAAAGATTCTGGAGACCTTTGGGGAAAACTAACTAAAGTAAAATGTGATACCGTTTTTCAATGTTTCTAATTCAGAGCAGAAGATGAACGCATTTATTACAGAGAAGGCTTAAGGTTTTAGTTTAATTGGTCTCTTGACACCGTCAGTAGCGTTACCATCTTTAATTCCAGATGTTCTACAAGAATGAACACTTTGATTGATTAGCACCATTTTGTGCAATATTTCGTACTTGCCTGCTGCAGACCATAGATGGCTTGGGTGGCCCAATGTGTAATAATCGACGATACTTGTTATTACCAAGGGGACATCTAGGCATAATACAAAACGTGGTCCAGTTACTAGTATAGCCTATAATGTGAAAAAAATCACATTTATTCTGAGATAATTATAAGGAGAAATATCATGTCAGGAGATATTATTTAAGCCGCAGTGACCTCCAATGCTTTGTGTTGATGAGTCCGCAAGTACAAGAAATGGTGCTTTTAATTGTTTTAAGGATTTACTATTATGTTCATATGTAATTCAAAGGAATAAAAAAAAAGACTCATTCCTTATGTAACGCCGACATCTTGCCCATTACGTATCTTGGGTTAAGATTATTATCTTTAAGTTAACTCAGGTTATCCTTTCGCGTTTACACCACACAATAAGACCAGCAACACACAATATGTTTGTGCAGGCTGCATAGTTTATATTGCGTAGCGGCATGGCCAATGCATGATCCACATACAGGGAAACAAAACATTATCCATTGCAGACACAGGATGGAACGAACGGAAAAGTTGGGTCAAACATCAAAGCAGAGACCTAAAACTAGACTGGTGGTGTTGTAATATTACACGTCGAATTTTGTCTTGTGTTAATACAAAAATATTCCTGATTTCTTTCTTACATCATCTTTAGTGCCTTTTCATGGCACTTGATCTTCATGGCCATTGCCATTCAACCATAGCTGTAAATATAAAAGAC
>NW_017804131.1:959314-1065810 GCF_001625305.1 Branchiostoma belcheri
GAAGAAGCAGGCAAAAATGATAGAAAGAAAAGAAAGTCTGGATTAATGTGGCACGATTGGTATGTTGATGTTAGTCAATGACATAACAGAAGTGGGCAGAAGTCTTCGGTACACACATTCAAACGACTGTGTGCTGCAATATATGAGAAAGAACGCTAAATTAAACAATTGTTTTTAAGACATGACCTCGATGAAATCACCACAAATTCCCCAAAACGTAGGGGCATGCCCTGGAATACCCGCTAGAAAGTCTGCACACTGGGTATGAAACACTGCGACTAAATAGAATGCAATTCGGAGCGAAAATATTTGCAGAAGAAGAAAGATAAGATTCTCATAGAAAGCCACAGTCTCAAACTTTCTTCACTGTGTGAAGTTGATAAAATTCAGTGAGACCATAGACTATCATCTGGAGGAAAAACTGTGAAGACGGCTGTGTGAAAGTCTCTCTCATGGCAAAAGTTAATGTGCAACTCTGCGGCGACTAGATTCCTCTGTGGCGCCCCCTCCAAACGTTTATTCACTGCATTCTCACTTAAGACCACAATAGAGACCTGTCCTCTGAAAGGAGAGCTAAGTGGAGGATGTTCTCTGTTTCCATCGATTTGTGCTCCTGTGTAGGAAAAGGGGGAATTAGCGGGGCCAAACGCGGCCGTTAGTTTAACGTACGGCCACTCGCGGGGAAATCGCGCAATCCCACCGCCGGGAAGAGCGAGTATTAGCGCGGGCCCCGGGGCTCCGATAACCGATGATTTATGGAAAATTGCGCTATCGACAGGAGGCTTATTGTGAACGAGAGATGCTTATCGCAGGTAATCGCCTGATGCGTCAGCTGCGAGACAATGTGAGTATAAAACAGACGGTCTTGGCTATTCCCCCGTGTGTCGATACATGCTGTTTATCTTCAGCATCGCGAAAGAGACTGTAAGGCAAGATTTGGGTCGCTTCTATCGAAGGAAAAGTTTTTGCTTTGAGGTAAACCTTAGAACATCCCTGTAGCTTCGTATAATTGCACATCGCGATATTTTAATAAAAGTTCCTGGTTATCATAGCAGACCATATTACAGAAAATGGTCTCTGGTATTCCATTGTTTTATCTCCAACAAGTCGTTTCAATTGTTCAAACTTTCATTAAGCATTCTGCAAGTGTTTCACACTGCAGCTTTATCTTAGAAAGAATCATTCGTTTTCTCTGCGTCTTATACTTGAACTTCAGTAAACCCCTGCCTTATGAATGTTCACAGGCTATCGATCATGAAATGAAAAACGATGCACTGAGATGACCCATGGACGACTTCACGTTGTCTGTCGTTGAACTTACTTTTCCACCAGATGCCGTTTCAGCAAGCATATCTAGTGTTTAGCCTTCAGTAGGGTGGATGAAAAATGTCACTTGATCCTAATCAGCTGGCTTTGTTTTTTTCAGTGATCTCAAGCTGGATTGTGAACGCACATACGGAACAAGCAAAAATACTAGAGACCTGGCGCAAGTCTTTGGGAACTCTTGTTAGATGATCAGCTAGATATATTGATACCATTGTACCAAAACATTTTAACTCGTGATGAGTATGAGCATAAAGGGAAAATTAATTAAATGGTACATTTACATCTTACGTTGTTCAAGTGTAATGGTATTCTCACGCCTAACAGAAACCTGCTGCGGGAAAAATGACCATTTTAGAGAGTGGTAATCCTTGATCCAAGGATCATCCGCATTATCTCCAATGGCGTCTATTGTTTTATCTGACTTAGACATCATCCGCCTCTTGTCTTAACGTCTTCTCTAGCGGAGTTTAAGTACTGAAAATTCATTCAACTTTAAATCCCCAACCTTCTCAACTTTGATCCCTTAAGAGCGGCCATTTCCATACATACTGCTGAGGTCATTTCCTTTATCGATTGCTGCTTCTTGAACCTTTTCTGGAGCCTTTGTTGAGGATGGAGCTTCCCGTATACAGATGTTGATGGCAAGTAGCAGGACAGCGTTGAGCCCGAGGCTTAGCGCCTTAACCGTGTGTGTCAGCGGAAGTGCCTCTGGCATCTGGTCGTCTGTGGCGGATTGTTAAACTGTCCGAACGCAGGAAAAACTTTGGCGGGTCGATTGAAGATCTGCCCCCGATAAGATCAGGATAAATCGCGCTGAGTAAAGGAGACGACCGTGAGTAACGAAGTGTAGGCTGCCGGGAATCTCCTGTCTTCGATCCGGGCCGCTGCAAACGACTTTGAGAGGTGCCGGATTGACATGAACGGGTCGTTTCCAGTCATGCTAGGGAGGGCAAAAGGATCGTGCATGATCATGTTCCAACAAAGTAATTGTCCCTTAGGCCACAGTAAGTAAATTTTATGGATGACATCCTTTGCAGACTCCAAATCTAATGTGATAGGGTCAAGGCGGGCCAAAAAAACAAGATCCTACATTTTCAAATTTAGACATCATAAACTTTATTGAACAGGAAATGATAGCTATATTGTGCTAAGGTTATTGTCAACAACACCCATTTGTCACTGAAACAACACTGAACAATAAAAGTTTTCAATCATTGTACAAATGGTTCTGATTCAGTGGGAACATATAAAAGGAATGAAATACATCACTGCATCAAAGTAAAAGACAGAACAATAAAGCAGAGCCTTGTGTTGTCTCCCCTTTTTATATCTATCTGCCATCCACGTTCCAACATGGTTAGACATGTCAATTTATCCATTTTCGGCATGTCAGAGAGCAACAAAATTTCTTGTTGCTGATGTCATCCATAAAAATTACTTGCTGTGGCCTTATAAGGAAAACTAGCTTCTATGCTGACTTGCCTTGTAACACACAGGAGTGGGTTAATTCCTGGGAGAAACTGCAGGTGATGTTTGATCACCTTCTCCATTCTTTCTAAAAGAAAATCACTTTTCGTTCCCAAGCTCCAAATTTCAAGGTTGAATTTTAAACTGTTCCCAACGAAACGTATATTTGTACCAATTTGCATGGAATTGAACAACAAATCACAACACAATCGACGGACGAAATGCTACCACTGCACAACAAACACAATCACTTTGTTGAGACTAGTGTTGGCATCACTGCGACGTTTTCAATTCGTAAGTCCATAGACTAGAGCCATTTGCCATGGCCCCAGCTAGTAGATGTTTACCTACTAGTACATGTACCTTTACTGAAGATCAACGAAGCGTTCGTGTTATATCACGTAACTCTTGATCTTTTTAACATCTACCTTCTGCTTTTATTGCTTTTCACATGGATTATACCGTATACGGTTGGGTCGCAATTGCACTTAGAAATGACAAACTTATAGCAATGTGAACCATTGACCCCCCCCCCTAAAAAAATTCAAACGTTTTAACAATAAAGATGACCGTTTAAGATTCACGGTAACAGCTAGTCTGTGTATGCACTAGTCAGTGGTGGCACAGACTGCACCTTGCTATAGCGAACATTCAACGAATATATAGTTGCATTATGCGGGGTTGTTTCGTGTCATGTCAGTTTTTCTGTCACATATCATAAATCTCTCTTTTTTCAAACATATATAACTCTTCGTGTAGTGACTGTGTATTCAATTTTTCTCTAGCCTGGGGCGCCCTTCCTCGGTGCCATACATCATTAGTACTGTATGACTGACGTTTCATATTTTCACATTAGACAGCTTCAGTGGCGGCTACAGCTTGATTAGTTTTTGAAGCAGCGGGCAAATGAATATAATCGCAATTTTACTTCTGCAACGAATGTCAAATTCACATGCACTTCTTTATCGTACCAAAACATCAAAAATCAGAATAAAAATTTGATGACTCGCTCCGGAGATTTCAGTCGTTGACGATGTTATTTTGTAAACTAGTGATAAATTGCCTGACAACAGGAAATAGGTTAGAATTTGCATACGTATTCTTGCCTGTCAGCAACCTTGTCAGTTTTAGCAAGCTTGTGTTTACAGATACGGCGGATATGGAGCACTCATCTTTCACGACTAGACAACCTTGTCGTGCTCTAGAAGATAAACACATCACAGTGTAGACTGCTTGTCGTACGGATGGTAGACACGTAAATACCATACCAACCATGTATCTTTGTCGTCTCAAGATCAGGTCATACAAAAACAAAACTTCCAGCTTTTTTGCCCTTAGGTAAACCGTATCTAAGATAAATTTGTCCCATAGAATCGTTGTTATATAGCAGTAGATGATGTACCTTGTACATAGTACACTTGTTGTGCAATAAAATTAATTTATCTATTCCCCTAGTTTTCTTTCTGATAATGTTCAGGACGAAGGAGGCTTTATGTACATATATGTCCGTTTTTTACACGTGTTCTTATATCATTTCTTATAGGTGGATGTACATGATCTTTAATAATAAATATGGAGACACGTATATTCACAAAATTCGCATTCATGGTGTAACGTTTTGCTGGTTTGAATCCATGGATGGTTCAGTGAAGTACCCACGTATACGTTATATCTGTTATGCTAATCCGTTGTTTAAGTTTAGAAGCTAAAAAAACCTCTTCTTTATCCAATTAACTTAGTGACAGATTGATTAGTGAGTTGTTTACTACAGCAATAACTAAAGCTGCCTGTAGCTATTCATGCTTCACTTTGTCATGTAACAAGTATGTCAGGATGAGATTGTGTGAGTTTCTTCGTACGTGGATATTTCAAGCGTAAATCTTTGCTAAATGTTGTGATAGATTTTGGAGACCTATGGGGAAAACCAACTGAAACGGAAAATGTAATACTGTTTTTCAATGTTTCTAATTCAGAGCAGAAGATGAACGCATTTATTACAGAGAAGGCTTAAGGTTTTAGTTTAATTGGTCTCTTGACACCTTCAGTAGCGTTACCATCTTTAATTCCAGATGTTCTACAAGAATGAACACTTTGATTGATTAGCACCATTTTGTGCAATATTTTCATCACTTGTCTGGTGCAGACCATAGATGGCTTGGGTGGCCCAATGTGTAATCATCGACGATGCTTGTTATTGCCGAGGGGACATCTAGGCATAATACAAAACGTGGTCCAGTAATTACTAGCCACATCTGTGATGTGAAAAAAAAACTCAAATATCAAATATCGTTTCAGGAAATATTCTTGAAGCCGCAGTGATCTCCACGTTTTTGTGTTGATGAGTCCGTAAGTAAAAATGACGCTTTTACTTCTACGGATTTACTAGTAATATGTTCCTATATAATCCAAAGGAATTAAAAAAGACTCATTCCTTATGTAACGCCGACATCTTGCCCATTACGTATCTTGGGTTAAGATTATTATCTTTAAGTTAACACAGGTTATCCTTTCGCGTTTACACCACACAATAAGACCAGCAACACGCCGTATGTTTGTGCAGGCTGCATAGTTTATATTGCGTAGCGGCATGGCCAATGCATGATCCACATACAGGGAAACAAAACATTATCCATTGCAGACACAGGATGGAACGAACGGAAAAGTTGGTTCAAACATCAAAAGCAGAGACCTAAAGCTAGACTGATAGTGTTGTAATATTACACTTCGAATTTTGTCTTGCGTGAATACAAAAATATTCCTGATTTCTTTCTTACATCATCTTTAGTGCCTTTTCATGGCACTTGATCTTCATGGCATTGCCATTCAACCATAGCTGTAAATATAAAAGACAATGTTGATGCAATGAACACAATACTCTAGCAACAGGGAAATGGCGCTACTTGTCAAATATGTGAAGACGAGGAGATAGACTTGAGACCTATCAAAGCTATGCACATAGTGGGGCTTTTTGCAATTACAACGTAAAAATGTATGATTTACAATATCAATACATCAATGGCTATATCATGTTGACATCTGGAGAGGCATCAAATATTATGTCTCAAATTTTTTATTTCGGAACGTTTCTACCGTAGACCAGTTCTGTTAAATTTCTGTTTCTGCCTTTACTTCACAAGCTTTAAGACATATATATTATGTATTAGCCCTGAGAAAATGTAGGCCGATAAACTTTGGTTAGCTGTGCCACGTTACAATAAGCAAGAGTACAAAAATATGTGTCTATCTAAGCAAGGGCCACGTAAATAGATCTTCAGGTTGTGACTACTGAAAAACAGAAGCGAAGACAGAAAGGTGTGACTGTGTCGATGCTTTGTTAGTCAACTAGTTACAGATGAACATGAAGCAATTTGCCTGTCAGTTAACTATAAACGAATGCCTTCCCGTCCAAATTTTGTTTCGATGGTAATATCTTAGAGAAGGTTCACAACACTGGTAGAAACTACTGTCATTTCATCAATAAAAAAAATGGTGGCAATCTGTTAATATTTGGCAGATTGTACCATGGCCCATGGTCCCAATCTTACACAAATGATCCTCTTTTATGTAGGCTGCAGACCTTACAGATTTCAGCAAACTTTGGGGTTGATAAGCGTAGATGTCAAGCATGACGGCAAAACGAAAGAGACATGAACCCGTATTTTAGTTCATCCAGATCAGTTTGTACAATGTCGGTGAATGTGTTATAAGTCAATGTTTGCAGAATTACACTTGACGTTCAGGCGTCACCATTTGAAATTTGCATGGCTTCTACAATATCTTTAGACGGAATACTGCAGAATTTACCATCTATCGTGCTTCCACTGCATGACTAAGGGTCCAGACAAAGATTTCCTCTGCTGTCTTCAACGACAGACATCCATTGGTTCACTACATATAAGCGAACACCCTTAGCCCACGGTGAGACCAACGCCCACCCATGACCATTGATCTGATGTGAATATTGACAAAACTTTCTTTTTGTACCACATACATGAATTTACAAAATGACATTATAATGGGTATTCTATTACATTTATATAGGTTCTAAGCAAGCCCTAAATTTAACTCTTTCTCCTTCTTTCTCGTCGAATTCTATGTTTTTGGTGACAAAAACTCTGTATTGAACATCATTATCGCCTCCTAAGAGTTGGCATTCTGCCTGAAGCTCATT
Source organism: Branchiostoma belcheri (assembly GCF_001625305.1). NCBI lineage: Eukaryota > Metazoa > Chordata > Leptocardii > Amphioxiformes > Branchiostomatidae > Branchiostoma > Branchiostoma belcheri. The sequence continues at coordinate 966,279 of NW_017804131.1, forward strand.
CGAACCATCGGCCTCTTTGATGTCGAGTGACAATCCCACGCAGAAGAGGTTCAATCTTCTGCCGTCTGTCCTAGAAATGTGACTGATGCGTGCTTTTGGGATGACACAGCGGGATTCCCCGTACTCTTGGACTTCATTATCACAGTTGCAAAGTCCTGTAGGATCTGCGGGATCGCATGTAATGTCCATCTTACAGCTGACAACGTGCAGTTTACCAGATTCGCCATCAGAGTCGTCATCGATAGCTCGTTGTTTTCGATTTCTATCTTTTTCTACTTCTTCTGGTTCGATGTAACCATCGAATAAACCCTCGCCATTCAGCTTTAATCTTCCAGAAAGCGTTTGGATGCCGTCAAAGTCACCGCTACCGGAAATGATGTCACCACTGCCAGAGATGATTTCCGTGACGTTTTCGCCGTCGCCATGATGGCCGCCTATTCCCTTCGGACTTTTCTTCGGATGCAATAGAGACATCGATACTGTGACGTTCTTACTGTAAATCACAGAGGGAGTCCTCTGCTCCTCTGAGGTAATTGATAGATTCCACAACAAAAGGATGAAAACCCGGCACAGCAGCTTCTTTGTTCCCCAGCAATCCATGGCTGACAGGCGCCCGTTATCTCTCACGTGGGATTACCTGCAGGAAATGAAAAAAAAGAAGAAAAAACAGGATCGTGTCAGTCAAGACTGATTGCACTCGTCCTCCTATCGTGACCGAAGACTCCAGACTTAATTGAAAGAAATCAGACGTAATCTCGGACCACGAGAGTCGGGGGGATAAAGAAGAAGTCCCGCTAGGTTGAGAGATATCACAAATAGTCTGAGCAATTCAATTTTCGTAAGTCGCGATGGAATGTGGCTGGAGTGCCATACATTATGTTGAAAATCACCGCTATAGGGCACGCACTGAGGCTTATGTTTTTGTTCCCACACTTCGTTACGTGTCCTCTACCTTTACCTACGTAGGATATGCGTGTACTTACATCTACATATTAATGTTTTTAGCACTGATTTGTCTCTGGTTTTCATTCATTGTTTAGTCAACTAAAATTCATAGAGAATTATGACTTTACTTCAACCATACCGGAGTACATTTAATACCTCCAATATTTAAGATTATTCCAGAATGTACAAAGAACACATCTAAGCTGCAAATCCTTATTGTCGTTCTCTGGATTCTCAAGCGCTATACTATAAGTCACGCGGGAAGGACATTTCCATTCCTCTGTAGTCTGTGTTACTGTCGGGAGATTGCTTCTTGTGTAACGATACACTAGACGTTACCGGCTTTTACCTGCACGCTGTAAAAGCATCGTAAATATTTTACTCCATAAAATTGGCTTGGCGATAACACATCACGTCGACAACGACGTTCATAGCCAGCGTCTCATCGCCTTTCATCAGACAGCTCTAATTAATGTGCAGCAGTCTCAAGATTAAACCAATCTTCTTTCTAATTTGCTGCGTCTTGAATGTTTGATACATGAAGGCAAGGCGCATGGGGAGAACATCGTCTTCATGTGATTTTGTGCTTGTATGAATAATCACCGGCGATGCTTCCATCAATAATATATGATGGTTATTTAATGAATGCCTTTACTTGGAGTTCTGACTTGTACATCAATCTTAGAAGGGGTGTTGGTGCATTACACAGCTGAAATACGAGGTTTTAAGGAGCGCGCGGTCCTTGGACTTGTAATGTGGTTATCAATCCTAGCCCAGGACTAGGCTTGCAACACTTTGAGCAAGGAACTTTGAACGTTTGTGACGACTGAGAAATACTGCGTAGAGAGTCATCGGTGGGAGGTTCATTGGATTCATCGACACTCCAACCACATGAATCATTCTAAAGCTGTTCTTGGAATTTCTGCGTGTTTGCATACATGTGCATAAAGTGAATAAAGATTGGATTATATACGTTATTGGGAAAAATGCAATATGTCAGCCCCCTCCCCGCTTTTGTAAACAGCTCTGCTGGGATGCTATTTTTTCATAACAACGTGCATGCAGCGTCATTTGAGCAGTTTTATTGGCGCCATGATTATTCGTCTTCAGGCAATGTCTCCCTACCTGAGAAATTAAGCTTCATATGAGAGCTGAATGCTACACGTGGTGATTAATAGTCCTAGTTAGACATTACACGTCTTGTCTGGCATGGTGGCAACAGTAGCAGGAGCGCTACAAATCCTGTAACTAGCTAAGAATTCTAATAATGTATAAATAAAGATACCAGAAAACTTCAGTGAACAAACTCTTCTGAAAAGAGGCACACGGAAAGAATAAAAAAAAGTCTTGATGTTCGGGTATATGTCTTTCAAGACGTTGATGACTGACGATAAACGTGAACAAAACTGTTGCCATTTTTCCTACAAAGGTATTTTCCCACGGTATTTCTTCGCAGTTCCTGGAACTGTTACTTGAGCGGATCCACCTTTCTAAGACGCAGGTAATTTTACGACGTCTAATAGCCAGGACAACCCACACGGCAATCACACTTGTGTAAAGTCAATGTGAGGTCTTGATAAGAAACCCAGCCAATAGACAAAGTGGCGTCTGGTAATGGTTACGTTGGACAAATTCGTCTGCCCTCGTAACAGAAGGGTCAAGAATGAAGCCGTGGGAATATCGCGGTCAACAGAGGCGACGATGGGAACTGCACTTCTGACTACTATAGGGGCAGCTTCCATTTCAACTAAAAGTCTCATTTTATAGATATCAAGACCTCTTTCTCTCTAGTTCACAGGGCAGTGACTTGATCTATACACTGGAGGAGTGTTATTTTAGTTGAGAAATTGGAAGTAAAGTTTGGAAATACCAATCGCTACCTTGCACCAAATGTGGGGGACAATTTTCCCAGCCATAGCATTCGCAGTAAAAGCAGCAGAACGGAATTAGCCTCAGTTGTAAAAACAGGTACTAGCTCCTTATAGCTCCCATTAGATACAAAGTCGTATCTCCAACGTAACAGTTTATCACCGTAAATGTAGAAAGTTATGCCTGGCCTAACTTTATCGCGAGACCGAACATTTTGTAAAGCAACGCACACTCTTCAATGCTCATTTTTCGATGATATCCATGTATCTGGTGTAGGTTTAACAAAACGCATAGCTTGTCGAACACGCCTATTCTCTAAAGTGTGGGGATTATAAGGCGTGACAAATTACAAGCAACGTTCTGTATACAGACATTAGCACAATAAAATGTAGCAATGATTGAACACCTGCTCCAAGACAGCTATGTACAAGGTGAAGGCTGTACCAAGATGCCACAGCTAAATTTGTATCCAATCCATCAACACTACCAACGTATTGAAACCGAAGGAATATCAAACTACTGTCTTTATATCACACATTGCAAAGGATCATCGTTAAGTGGCTATACTAGCTGTAAGTGTGATCCACTATCACTGTCATTAAGACCCCTGCTTTTCGATACCTAGGACACCATTGTCAGACTTGTCGCAGAGATGGCTGTGAAGAAAATGTTAACTGTCAGTTACCAACTAAATCTATCTGTAGGACGGCTACTTCATTTTGCTTTGCTTTGTATGAATGCGCGCCAACAGAAAACACTTTGTAAAGCACCCCTTAGTCAAACTGATCTATATGTTAACATACTACACACTTGAAGTTCACACCTAAAAACGGTAAATGTTTCAGTGTTACCACCAGGACATTTTGAGGAAAGGAACATGTAGTGAGCAGCATAAGTCCACACCTAAAAATGTCCACACCTAAAATGGCGAATGGTACATTGTTACCACCAGGGCATTTAGAGAGTAAAGGAACATGTACTATTTCAAGTGCTATGTACTTGAAACATGTACCGTATCCTTTTCCGGGATCCCTACCTTGATGATTAATGGAGGGACTCGACACCTATAGAACAGTATCATTTCCAAGGCTAAAAGCAGGGATTCCGTCCTTATCTTCAACACACTGCCTGGTGTAAACATTCTCTGCGTACCACGAGTCATAAATCAGTGTATCATACGCCTGGTTAGGCTAGCAGGTGTTAGTGTACATGCTTTACAATGTGCTATAATTATAATGTTTGGGAAAATCCTTCAAATGAACAAACTTATGGCAACGAGAATCATGGTAGTTTGACGGCTGGTTGATATAGTTTCACTGTGTAGAGGATATAGCAACGTTTTGGATCTTGGAAGCTTTAAGTCAGTACAGATATAATTTGCTTCAGGTTGTATGTATATTCCCACGCAGATTCTTTTATACCCATGTAAATACTCTTCTCCAACATTTGCCATAAAATATAGCATAACTTTAATATACTAATAAAATTCAAAATATTTCATACCTCATCTATAGGCACACACTAAGTTTCCACATATGCAAAATTTACAATGTTGACATGATAAAGTGCCCCCGTAAGCTACATAACTTTTAAAATATCAGTGACGTTATCACTGGAAAGAATGGACATGGGTCTACATCAATTTTTCGAGATAGTGCGGTGCATCTTACTCTACAATACCACAAAGGAGCATCATGTAACAAAGTCGTTATATACCGCTCTGCTGCCCTATTGTCTTGATGATCGATGGTTTGACACACCTGATTTTAAGAAATGTCCCACATCTGTCTCACCTAGCCGCCGAAATCCTTGAAAACATCGTGTAAAATTGAAACGTTTGTCCAGACCCAGCCCGGCACCTCCCCTCCTCTGCGCGCAGCGATGACAGCTAAACCATAAAACCTTCGCCTGGGGCATATTTTACAGTGAAGGTGAATTAGCCTCGACCGATACGATACAAATCATACCCTTATGCTGCAATACAATCCATCAAAACCAATACGTTTTGAGCTGAGCGGCAACAAAATACGTGACAGCTCTTTATTCTGGGAACGTACGTCAGCGTATTGTTATGTGAATGGTAGGATTACCTTTAAATTCACCAAGGAATCATCAACCGGCAAAAGCTCTTACAGGTCTTTAAGGTATCAAAGCTGTCTTCTGCAATTAAAGGGCGTGTGATAATCGTGAATGGAATCTTCTCGTGCGAATAATCGGATTATTTACGCTTCGATTGTCTGTATACACGGCAAGGGCGGATTAACCTGCTGAAAATGTATACAGGATGCTTTGAAAGGGCGGCAGCTTTTGTACATCAGAGCAGCATCTATACGGGGCTGGTGGACAACAATGGGATGATAGTGGGCTGGGGCGCACTCAACAGTAAAATGTCATGTCAGGAGGACAAAGCGGCGGCTCAATGGCGCACTTAAGGGCTTGCCACCGTCGCGTGTTGAAATCAGCTTGCCTTTATCAGCCCGGCTTGTAGCCATAACATTTCACATGACGTGAAGGGAATATGGGCCTGCTCCCTCACCCCAGGGAACGTACAGTTATAGTATATTTTAGAAGAAATTCATCTTTGTGGTTCCTTTGCAATTCCATACTGCCATCGCCTTGATATCTCAGCTGTACGGATTCCCAAAAAAAGACAAACTCTTTGATATGTTCTAACTATCTTTTTATTCTCGGATCTTTGAGAAGATGATAGATGTTACATGTCGTTACTTAATTCTTACACATATCGGTCTATCGAGCCATCGGTGAGATCTTTTCAGACTTTAGATTAACTTACGCCTACACGTTACACGCATCGCAGCTTTTGGGACTCAAAAGCAAAGCTAAAGAATTATACCTGTCAAATGACAGAACCGGTCCGACAAATACTAATGTAGCTGATACACTGTGTTATCTTCAAAGCTATAAAACACGCTGCTATTCACGTAATACTTAAAAAGACGATTCCACTGGGCATTTACGCAATTTTCTCCCAGTGACGACCACGTTCTTGTGCACGTTAGAAAATTCTCTTGAGAAATCTATGATACATCTAAAAAGATAGATATGATATGGGTCATTTATCTAAATGTCTGACATTTATTCTTGATCACGAAATAATCAAACCCAAACTTTACAGTGTGTGGTTCTGCGTGGCACGAAGGTCCTCGTGAACCGAGAACTTTTATTTTACTGGAGTTTCTCCAAGCTTTCTAAACTAAGTTAGTTTTTATGAACTAGAATGCATGGAAGCAGCTTATGCATCACACATTCACTATCAATGGTAGGTATTAAAATGTTACTGATCATGAATAGATGTGCCCCGTTAAAACGATCACAAATACAAAGATATGGGACCACGCATGCGATTTCAAACTTATGTGATAGCGACTTTGATAAGTAATTAATCACAGTCTGCAATAAGGTAGTAGTTCTGCCCACGGCCTAATATCGTTATGAACAAATCTTTTGTTTACGACTAAGCCATGGATATCCATCATAAGGATCAGAACAAAGACAATAAAATCTTAAACTCGCATTTCTTTCATCAAGTTCATGTATCCGTATTTTTGCCATCATTTCTCTTTTCTACTTTGTAAATGACGGATAGAAAGCTTTAGCTTATGAGACAGCGCGAAACTTCGTCAGACTGTCCGTCTATTGAGGTGGAGCCTCCGAGGCGCCTGCCCTGTGTTTCACTTAACCACTCCTATTTAGGACAATAGCCGAGATCGCTCCTGTTTGCGTTGTGAATACAAAACCAGCTGTCCGGTTTGGTTTGGCTTGCACGTGATTGCTGCACCCTTGGGAGCAATGATGTCAACAGATACATAGTACAGATCCAGATAACACGGTTACTGACAGAGACACACGAGCTCTTTAGAGAGGAATCATGCTCTTTATAGAATGTTACTCGACTCCGAGACTAACAGTCTCTTCTCTATGGCTACGCCAGGCCCAAGAACAACGTTAGCAGATTCGTACCTCATTGTTCATTAGACTTTTTATAGTTGCATCGAACTAGGCAACTACGTGTTGATAAAACGATCATGCCAACTAGATTGGCTATTTCTCCATGCTTAATCAGTCAAGTTGATATCAAAATGATTGGTTTAGACCCGTAAGCTTCGCCTGGAACTTCGGTCGTATCATTGGATCTACTTCATAGATCTTTAAGATACAAGTTATGGATAACGAGGATAACTATTGAAGATGTCATCACTGCAGTCAAAAGCTAATCCAGAGGCGCGCAAATGTTGAGATGTCTACTTTAACTGTCAGGTGAGTTAGACATGCGAAAGAAAAGCCAGAGAAAACATATCACACTTGTCGAAGGAACGGTCGTGTCTCTAATCATCATATCAGGTAGCAACTTAGACGTACTGGGTAAAATGTACGAGCATCCCTCCTTGCTTTTTCAGACTGGAAACAAGCAGAATGACAAAGTCTCTCCAAGACAAACATCGGCAAGAAGTCGGAATGAATATTAAAGCAACTGCTAAACTAAACAGCGAGGAAATCATTTCTAGAGGAAAATCCTTCAGGTAATCTCAGAAACCTCTCCGCCTCCGTGCTATGCATCCCACCTCCACTCAGTAAATATCTACAGACACTCCTACCTGTATTGCCCCCAAGGGAAGAGAACGGCCGGGTGTAGCTTCAGCCAATCCTCGCCACCAACTACGCCCTGACACCTGTCTCAGACAAACTTAAGGCGGGCGTCATTTGCATAATTGGCACTTTTCCGGAGGAAAGCGATCTCACCAATCCTGAGGTGGGAAATGGGCTGGTCATTGCAAAGGTGGTTCCTGCAGTTAGCATATCTTTACCATGCGGGCTGCGGGCCACGTCCGGCCGGAGCGATGTTAACTTCCCGTCAGGGAGTAGCCGGGAAGTGGGATGGAATGGGAGGAGCACATGGACAGAATTGAAGGTTGCTATTTCTTTTAATCTCATACATATTCTGTACAAAATTGTAACGAATGCTACTTTTTAGTATGACTTTCCTTATAGCTTTCATTTATTATTTCGCTAATACTAATATTCTGCTCATACATATTTCTGGGAAATAGGCATGCCAGGACCAGATAGAAGACCTGTAATTGTAATGAATGAATGAATGCTAATTAGATTACTAGCAGTATGACTGTCTTTTTTTGTTCTGCCCTTATTTCTTGTCTTTTTTTTATTTTCAAATAGACATGTATAATACAGGGCATGGTGGTGAGGTACTCCAGCTGTAGCAAATTTTAACCTCATCACCAGACATACAGGTATACAGCGACAAAATACAAACAAAAACAACAGGGAACAGCAAATGGAATTTTTGGGTGGAAAAATTGTCTTTTGTAATTCACACAACTGCAACTGTATATTCTTCTGCTCGTCAGTTACATACATTTCTGGAATCATTGTCAAGTCACAGATTGGAGACGTTGGAGCTTACTGTGGGCAGAAGTAGCCAACAAATGAAACATCATCGCTCAGTACTCCGGTACACTGTATTGAACGAAGCGCCCCTGAACAGCCGGTGCAGGGTATAGATCAAATGCCCAGAAATCGTTAAAGCACGTTCTTAACAAATCGGGCCGTGCAAAATGATACAACATAGATCAATACGATTGGATATAACAGTTACTCCGTACCAGTAACCTATTCCTCATGGTTCTAATGTCACCTCGTATTGAAGTCAAGCTAAGTTACAGGGTGACCATTAGCCAGCAGTCTGCTAGAATATATCAAAAGTTTTCCAAAGAAAATATGTTTTCCGTATGCATTCCTGCCCTGTGTCTAAACCCAGTAATAAGTTACAAGGGATTTTTCATACCAATATTTCAATAGCTAGGTACTACAACATTGTCCCGTTCTGAAATTGGGATGCAAAATACGGTACTGTGATATAATTTAGCCAGTGTATTCAATTTTTCTGTCAGGGCTACATGCAGTACTCCTCTATCCTACCATACAATAAAAACAGTGTACGTGACTTACATAATTTCATTATGAGCTGAATTATTTTGATATGAATTTCCTCATTTTACGATTGTGAAATCTGCATTATTTATCATTCCCGGGCAATGCGTTATGGTTAAGTGTGCACGAGTCGACTTCTTGTATCAAGACAGGTCAAACTTGATGGCAAGCTGCTGGAAAGCCCAACGACAACAGCAACAGCAAGTATGCCAGCAACAGCAGGTAAATCAGAAGTGCCTGACTACCCCACTGATTTCGTATATGTTTGTTTTTTTTTCATATTTTTTTTCATACACGAGTCCCAAGCCAATTGTATCTGGATATCGTATAGACAATCTTAGATGTTAGCTTCGTTGATTATCAGCAGTTCTGTCTGATCCTTTTAAAACATACATGAATAAAGTACAACGATGTCCCCGCCCAGTCGCTTGGGAAGACAGGACGTACGGACGGCAATACAGGGTGTGGATCAAATGGATTCATCCATAATTAATTACCCAACATGCCTACCATTTACCGTCATTTCCGGAAGCACATACCCTTATACTATAATGACTTGAGCTCTCCTCTCACGTTACCTGGCATCTTTATGATATCATGCTAAGTCTTCTGATTTTGAATCTAAAACGATAGTGTAACGACATTTCTGCAGCTCATATTATGGCCGTGGTAGTGGGCCATTTATAATCTATTTTTAATATAACGAACATATCTCAAGGTATAACTATGCCACTGTAATATACAATCATTGTTACAAGACTCCATATACTGAACACACGAAGCAGGTGCCTACTCAGCACATATGTTACATATAAAAAGATATTTAAATCATCTGAATATTCAAAGAAATCTATGCACCTCATAAGGAGAGGACAATAATTCTCCCAATCAAGTTATGTTACATAATCTCATTGTTATCGACTCAAATCTCTAGAGGAGTTTCAGTCATACGACTCCTCTGTTAGCTGGAAACCTCGCTGGAGAAAGAAAACTCAACCATTTGCGGGTTGAACCTGTCAAACTTGACGTCGCCTGCTTGATGTAACAAAGGCCATGAAAAAATACAATCAGTCAGCTGCAGACACTGCAATGTCTAGGACTTCAGACACTAATGTTGTCATTTTTCTTCCAATCAATGTTAGGAAAAGCTCAAGGATGTTCTCTTGAGCCTTCCGATGGCTCTTGCCTTATAAGGTGAGCCTACGTTTGGCTCAACCGTGCATGAGAAATGAAGGTCATGGCGGCATATCGCATGATAAAGGGCCGAATCAATAAACCGATCGGGCCAAAATGATTACGAAGGATCCTTGATATCTACCACACACAGCAGGAGGCTAAATCAACAAACAAAAGCTTATAAAATACTTACATTTAGAAGACCACCAAGGACTATGATACCTGCTTTTCCTTAGATTATCTTGTCGAAATATGAATTTCATTTGAATCGAACGCCATCTCTTTTTTTCACACGTCAGTGGACACAACCATCGTAGACATGGCAAGAGTGGATCGAATTTCATTTAGAAGGACACCATTGTAGTATATCAGGGATTTTAAGCAAGATACCATTGTATCAGGGATTTCAGCAAGACAGGTGAGACAAAGGAAGAGATAAGAGACGGGTGGCGAGAACAACGAGACGACATTGATCTGGTCGTCGGAGTAGAAAACGTAGCGTGATTGAAGACCGGATCAATTAGAGAATAGGTACCGGCAGCTTGAAGCAACCGGAAGACAAGACGTTTCAGGGTTACGTGCTACTGTCTAAAACTGCCAATTTCAGAATAATGTCTGGCAAAGAACTGCTTACCAGCCAAGACTTGTATGGTAAAAAAAATTAGGTAACTACGTTTCTATGTCATTTGGGAGAAAACGTTAAACGCACATTAGAAGTATGGTATGCCTCAGCGCTAGGCTTCATGCCAATGTACGTACACTGGTTTACAACCAAAATAAGTGCATAGGAATACGTGTCAGAGGTCGGAGTTGCCAACGGTTTGACCTCTGCAGGTCTTGTGAGAATGTGTCAAATTTCAAGGGTGACTTCTCCGTGCTCTCTATTAGACTGGTGGCTAGATTGCTACCGCTAAAAGCTGGCAAAAAGAGAGCCATAAATTTTATCTATCCTATAGTGAAACATAATTGTGTAAGGTAGCGAAAGGAATACCAAAACGTTGACAGGTAAATATGCTGTCATTGTGTAAAATAATATAAAGAACTTTAACTGTTGATTAAACAGCCTCTTCTGAGTGTAAGACTCAATTCCGAACACGTGCGTCATCACACGCGTCCTTGGACAGAATATTACAGTATCTGCTTCCGATAAACATTCATTTTCGGCTTGCAATATTTTGTGTATAGCCGAGATATTAGGTGATACATTCTGTACAAAATTAGTCCCTAACAATCTCCACAGATCCCGGAGCTTTGTCTAGTTATGTAGAGACTTGACTCTGGTACCTGTGATACCAGCTAATTGTCTGAGTGCCATCTGTAATGGGTTCAATGAACCCAAACCAGTTCCGGCACCTCCCGCTACTTCAATGACCCCTAAACCCACTACTTCAGTGGCGCCACTATCATTTTTGCGCTTTACCGAAGAAGTGTAGAAGTAATCCTCGTCATAACTTATCTGTATTTAGTTTGGATGGTTTACTAGTTTAGAAATAAAAGCTAGGACATACAGACATGGCTGTCTTTGACTCACGAATATTTCATCGTAGCCCTCCGTTACATGGAATATTATCCATGCCGTATCTGCTATCAAAAGGGGGCAACTGCAATGCAAAAATCAATACTTGTGGGTTGAAAAATTTCAAATAAACGGCATTGAGTATCACCTATTCATGCCGGGTGCTCCCATTGGGAGTGCACCCCGCGGTCGACGAACATTCAAGGACAGGAGCTGTCAAGATAAGGTTCGGCTGAGGAGCGTTCCATGTCAGAGTTTCTGGGGGACCTAGACACGTGTTTCGTCACTGTCGCCATTTCTTATCACCGTTTAGATACCGCCTTTTGCTTATTGCTAAGCAAAATCAAAATAGACAAGCCTTCGTATGGTTTGAAGAGTACAGGCAATGCCATTCTATACATCAGCGATTAACAATACGTCTTGCAGAGGTCCAGGGGACTTCTATATATAATTCAACTACAATTAATGACGGTGTCAAAGAACCATCACAGTGCCAAGCGTACGCAGTCGTAATCCCTCAGTCTCACGAGACTACTGTCGCCTTGCACTGTATGTTTTACCTTGACTGGCAGACAGGTAAAATGGTGATTATGTCATGTTGTATTTCAGGAAAAAGAAGATGGCATGGTGATGAAATGAACCACGGTGCCAAAGAACCATCACAGTGCCAAGCGTACGCAGTCGGAATCCCCTAGTCTCGCGAGACTACTGTCGCCTTGCACACTGTATGATGTTTTACCTTGTCTGACAGACAAGGTAAACGTTGATTATATAATGTTGAATTCCAAGAAAAAGAAGATGTCATGGTGATGAAATGAACCCCGAAATTCCTGTCACGTCGATGAAAAAGACTTCAAAACCCCCGCCGTGGAATCATTGTAAGTAATTGGTACTCAAAGATTTCTGCTGCAAAGCGACCCCTCTAATGCTTCTCTCTTGGTCACAGCAGTGTTGATTTCATTCCAAAAACCTGTCAAAACTTAATGATTTACTTGAAGAACAATTTGAATAAACGTAATATTGTAAACATTGATGTATGTACAGACTCACAGCTGTCCATTGACATTGCTATGTTTGTCATTCAATAAAGATTATTATCATATGTGCCATTGACTTATTCTGGTCAGTGGTCAGTGACAGTGTGTTGTTTGTTGCTAGTGCACATTGTTGGCCAGAGGCGACGAAATAACGTGAAAATTTTAAAGGTTTAAAACGCATGCGACCTACCAGCCTCCTTGACGCCAGCTAAATTGAGCAAATCCCCCAGTTGTTCCTGTGGAGAACAATACTTACAGTTGCTGCCAGTCCCCATACACACAGCCGTACGTATCCACGCAAAGTTTGGGCACTATTGAAAACTTTCCCAAGACGAACCTCCATATAATGACAATAAAACAGAAGTCCTATTTTAACACCTCATTAATTCTCCATATCTCGCCTCCCGGGCGCGGAAGTAATGTCTTTCGGGTAAAAGGGGGGCCGTCTGCCGATCACGTTCGAGTGGACCGGGCTCCAATAAACGTAAATTTCCGTGAGTTTCAGGAGACACTCGGCACGCAGTAATGGGAAAATGGCAATAATGTAAAAATGAATAGATCAAATCAGCTCCGCTGTGACCTCTGTGGATGCCTGCTGTGCGACCAGCCCCACCGGCCGTATGCACGGCCCTCTACTTACACGTAAATCATCGGTAAAGCTGCAGATGAATAGGATTAGGTCCCGCCATGTCGTGCCCAACAGCCATGGTTCAGATGTTAGTAGCGGTATTCATGGCGGAGGCAAAGCTCTGGGATAAACTTTACATTTCCCTCATGCCATTTACACCATACATTGTTACGATTTCTGCGAGTTTGTGCAATTCAGCTACAGATAATGTTTCTGAATGTTTCAAGCAGTGACAATAATCTTAGATAATGTAGTTCACATGGTGTTTTTCCAGCACATTGCCTAGGAAAATATCAGAAACCGTGTTTTTATGATTTTGACCCGAACCCCTATACACTTCTTGCTATTCTTCATTGTATTAAAGAGAATGTCTATGTGATGTTATAGGGTTGTCAGAGACGTGCAGAATTTTACGGCATATGCAAGTTTGAACTTTAAATGGGTGTGGTAAAGCATTCACCTGTGAACAAACTTCTTTACAGATGCTTTTAGGATGTTATTGTGGAGAATAACAGCTTTTGTTACTCTGATCCCCTCAGTATTGAGCTCAGATGATGTACATATGGCTTTGAAATAACCATGTCCCTAATGGTCCCATTAAGTGTACTTGTGCCGGCTAGAAATACCCCAACGTGCCATTGTCACATTCATTAGATATGCCTTAGCTTCATATTAATTGTACCCGGGCCTATTCAGGCGTATGAGTTATCGTATCAACCAAGGATAAGGAATTCATCAGCTCCAATGGAAAGTTTTTTATGCATGCGATGTAGTTAAAATGTAAGTTCTCTTCGTGCTATCTTAGTTACTTTCGAGAAATTGAATGTACCATGATGCCTAGTACGAGTAACGATAACTGATCTAAAAGACCACAACTGAGAACTGCCTCTGACTATTCAACCTGATCCATTTTAGATATAGGATTTACAGATTAAGATTCATAAGAGACCAGTGTTGACAAAAGGCAACCAAATACAGGTTATTTGTCTGATTTACGTTAAATCTCCTCCCTTATCTAAAAGGCTATATTATTCATCTCGCATACTCAGAAACGTCGGAAAATACATGCTAAATATAAAGATGCATGGCCGCGCAGTGACTGTACTCGTAGTCATCTCAAATCTAATCTATCCAATCAGCAGTCATAAACCTGAAGAAGTTAAAACTCCGGGCCTGTCTCCGTGGCTGCAGAGGCGCCTTGGAAAGTGGTGAGGTATGGAGTCTATCACGTTAATGATCCGTGCACATTGGGAGGAAATAGTGTGTGATTTTTCTCCAACTCCGCCGAGCCACGTCTGCCGCCCATCTCCTTACTGCTGACGCCGGTCCAAGATGAAGGATGCATTGCCATGAGTATGATGCCCAAAGTTCGGGCCATGATTCTAGACTGAAAGTTTTGCATCAACGCTAACAGATCGTTGCTGCTGAATCGTGGATGGGTATCTAAGTGAAGTGAACTACATTTACTTAGTGCTTCAGTATGCTTGGCTTTGGTAAAATCCATCGTTGTTCAAACTGTAAAAGACTAGACCAGCTGCAACGGAAAACATCAGGCAACACTATAGCTAGAACACAGTCAGTAATAAACCAGCGCCATGCACATCCCCCACTGAGCATTAATTACACGTGTAAAAATGTGCATCGTTTCTGCAGAGCAGACAGGCATGGCTAATTTACACAGATGTGTTTCCAAAACTAATATACCTCAAATTTGCAGCTTATTCATTTCCGATAACGAGCGCGATCATTCACGATGGCGACAGTAGCGGGTGATGTACGATCTGCCTCACGCACCGTGACTATCAGCTGTCACAGAGGGTTAAGTACTGAAACTCGTTTTCTTAAACTTAAAACATGCACACCTCACTGTTCATTGAGTAGTTCTAGACAATATGTTGATATTTATCGTTGCTAACGCTAATTATCAAGGACTTTGCACGTACGTATGCAGACGCTCCATAGGATAAGAAATCTGCAGCCTTGTACATCATATAATAACCATTTGTCTGTAACACCTCAAAGTGGGTGGTATTATCATATTTTAATTATTTAAAAACGTCTTTAAAGTCTCGCAACCTATTTTCAGTTCGGAAATGTCTCACTTAATTGACACTTAAAACACTTAATTGTTCATTTTGTTGGCAACATAGGAATCAAAAATAATTTAACATTCCTACATGTTGATGTAAATGGTTCATACATTCAGGCAAAGGGACCTTTACAACTACTTATCTTAAAGTTGTTATCAAAACACTGTCAGTATTGCAGCTATCGTACCCAACAGAATCTACCCAATCTCTTTCTAAAGAGAAATATTTGACCCCGTATGCCTATATCAACGTGAAGAGAACATTCAATGCAGGGAAGCAACATGTGCTCAAGGCATTGCCATGTGTTATTGTGAATCATGTTCTGATAAAAAGGCGACTGCTGCCTTGTACATCATATTCACCATCTGTCTGTAAAGTGAGACCGTTCATATGACAGGAAGACAACAATGACTTTCAGACTAGTGTCTCATGGGGAAGCATGCCTCGGGGCACGGTTGTTTTTCACTTAACCAAATTTAATTCAGTGTCATTTTTGTGTAATCTAAGCAACCTGTTTTCACCATATTTTAGAAATTTTCCCTTGCCCGATTAAAAATAACACCTAGGACATGACCACGCTTTTGAATAGCATGCAAAATACAAGTTCATATCTGGAAGCTATACGGCCATATCTTATGTATGGTGAACGTACACTGTACCCCTAACATTGCAGATGTACGTAGCCAATATGCCGCCTGGTGCTGTCATGTAAGGGAGAAAACGGTCGTAATTGGGAAATTACGGTAACATAAAGCTTGAAAAGGAAGGCGACCTTCAGCTAAGGGCATTAGTCAACACTCGGTACTTCATAAAATGAGATTTACAAGTCAGGCCTGAAGAAAGACAAGATGTTCATCTCACCTTTTCAGCCACGAGTGACTCCACTACTGACTGCTAATTTGATTACTAACGGCGCCTCTGCCTTTCAAGCGGTTTACGAACATAAAAATGCGTCCTGACTTCCCGTCCTAACCAACTGCCTGCTGCCCGGGGGGTTTACCAAGAACAGGGAAGCAGCGCTTTGTGGGCGTCTCTTCCACCAAATTTAAAAGCCTGTCTCTCAGAAGACCAGCTTCTAAGTGAATCGACAGTAAAGAATTCCGTGCAGCATATATCGGCGCGTATCTCTCCCACACAGCTTGGTATGGTTTGGTTAGCGAGAACACATTGTGCTATTTTCCCGTCAGTTTGGCAGGTAACTATGTCAGTAGCTATAGTCACCCCCACGCATCAGACGTAAAAAATATAGATCGATGCAATGATTCAAACTTATTGTCTAGACATCAAACAAGCTGCTGCTGCTACCTTACTCAACTGTAACTAATGTACATTCACCTGCCCTAGTCTCTATGTGCCAATAATGATAGTAACAAAAAGAGAGCATAACCTACGTGCAGCTATGACACATGGACGTTGCTCAGTTTCCGGTCAATGTTATATTCATAGCTTTCACATCTGACTCGACTTAATCCTCCCAAAGTAAATACACTTAAAGCCACGGAAAGAATACATAAGACGTGAAGGCACTCACGCTCACTGCAGCAGCCCACCCGACACACTTGTCCCCGGTCCGGTGTGTTAAGTACGCCGCTCTGCCTGGGAACTCCCCGCTCTGACGCGCCGGCACAAATAACATTCCGCCTATTGATTATCCTCTGTATAATTACTGTCTATCAAAACGCCCCTACTCACCCAGTCCCAGTTGTGATTTGCGAGGGAGAAAATAATAGGAAACTCGCATGTTTCTGTGTGCACTGCGCACTCGTATGTATAACTGATGACTGTCATAAATAAAACACAATTGCATGAAATATAGATGAGCCTCTGCCGAGGAATGACGAACAGCCTGACGTCGGCAGGGGGAACGCTCAAGTTGTAGCGCCGAACCGTGCCGACTCGTTAAGCATTGGTAATGTATTACCACGGGTCCTTGTTAGCAGCACTGTCAATTCCTTGGGCTGATAAGAAAGCTGACTTTTTAAACTTCCAGACTGATAACGCGACCACATGGCTCTCTTGCCATCTAAAGATAGATGGTAGTTTCACACATTAGGGTTGTTTTACTCGTCTTCAAAGCAATATATCAAGAACAACAGCCTAAGGCTGGTACAAAAGGATTTCATCGGCCCACAGGCCACTATATGTCGGCCACACTCTAGCCTGGGCTTAGTCAGCGTCACTGCCACTCAATACAGAGTCGGCCCCATTTTGTGGTAATTGACGCAAGTTCAGCTGCCACATTTAAGGCCTTTTAACTATAATGAAAAGAAAGGGCGCCTCCTGCAATACTATAGAGATAAAGACTCTGCCATAACTTTGGTGACAAACCTGCAAGGCTATAGGGCCGAATTTAGTAGCAACTTCATAGCACTGAGAAAATCAAATATACTAAAAACTGAAGATGACTGCAATGGCCAGTCAATGATGAGAGGTACTTCTAGGGTCCGTAAAGTCAAGTAAAACCATTAGTAGGAAAATGAAAACACACTCCCAAATGCGACCCTACATCGCTTACGACCTAAAACTGTCATGTTGTATAGACAGAATATGACTTGGAAACATAATGTATAAAAATTCACCCGTACCAGAGGAGAGTAACGGGCTGGCTTTATGACCAACGAGGCTTTCAGGACCGCTGTTAGTGGATAATAATAGGGACCTGTGGCAGTAAATATACCGATTCACGTGTACTTACCGACACGATAGCACCACTCGGCGACTTTGGTCTGCTGTCTGCACGTGTTACAGCCCACGCACTGTCACTTAGCAGCTGTTATTTCACGGCAGTAACGTTTATGCCATTCATGCTTATTGCAACCTTTTATATGCAGGCCATATACTGTATAGATGATGGGTTTGAAAAGTCGGTGACCTCCTCCGCAAATAATGAACAGATTGAATGACACGGGTTCTAAACTCCCTGAAGACCCTGTATAATAAAGCCCTGTAAAATGAACATGAAGAAATTATATGCAAGCTTGCGTCATCTTAGACTCTAAGTTAGAGTAGCCTCTATTCATCATTGCTTGTCTGTTTCATATCCTTCATATGAAGAGCCAGTGGGACTGTTCTATCAATCAGTATACTTCAAATAGAAAAATACAGCTGGGCATAAGGTCGTCAGTTCTGCTCTAATGGCTGAAACGGACGGCTTGATTGGCCCCTTTCTGGGTTTAAAACCTCGTAAATAACCTGCACTTCAAAGCCAATTTGCTCCGGTCATATACTCTCCAACCCGTCGGCTAAACATGACGTAGCGTAAATCTTACTCTATAGGCGGAGGAGGAGGAATTTGAAGCGAGCATCCCCATGTACCCATCAGTCTTTCAGGCTTAGTACACACAAATTCAGCAGGTATTCATGGTCTGTCTGTCGTGAATCTTGATAGGGAGTCTCCATAGCTAGTGAAGCAAAAATAGACCTATTATTCTGTCTAGCATGTATAGTCCATTATCTTCCGTATGACATACTATAAATCATCCAAAAGTGGCTCATCGCTGTACTCGCAGAAAGGCCAAGGAGACGTGACACAAGTATCAGTCAACACAGATCGAACGTTAGCAAGAAAACTAATAAATAGCCCTATTTCTATACAGCGGTTCTGAACTAGTGTTGAGATTTGGGGCACGTTTGGTTCTAACATGAGAATACAAGCAGCAACAGAACACAATGAGACCCAGCGGAATACCGCCGTCCCTGGAGTATCAGGGTGCAGTTGAATCGATTGATCTTCAAATTTCTGTGACATTGTCTGTAAGGGTCGCACTAATCAGTATATTGTCTACGAAGTAGGGCAGATCGGTGGCCGGTCACATCGATCACTGTAGTTTGGCCTGTTTAAATTGTCGAGCAGATATCTAAATTTGACTTAGGATCGCCCAGACAGTGGCAAACAACAGTGGCTGAGCCAAACCATTGTAACTTTCGTTCAATATGTGTGTGTGTGTGTGTGTGTGTGTGTGTGTGTGTGTGTGTATTGAATGTATGCACAAACAATGTAATGTCGTATGTTTGACATCTAAATTTGACATAGGATCGCCCGTATAGTAGCCATCAACAGAGGCAAATAAGTGTAGCTATCGTATATCTGGTGTAGTCGGTATAAGAGTACTGAAACAGGCAACACTAGTAATGTCGTGTTTTTGACACCGATACATTTTGCATGTGATGTGTAGAAAGTACAACGTAGAACGAATATCAACTTAAAAAACTCTCATGCAAATCATGATCATGAGCAATGTATTTGCACAGTAACACTAGCAAATTTACTGACGATAGACAAGTAGCCTAAATTAGAGTTTCAGGCTCACAGATATTGAGGTAATGGTAAAACTTAACGTCCGGAGAAGTATCAGGTACATTATAAAGAAAGGTGTAAAGCCGTAAATCATGTTCAACAGCCGGAAAATGAAGTACCTGTGTCAGGGCGTAAATAGGAGCCATAAATCAAATTAAAATCTGGTTCTTTGGGGGTACGTTAATTACGAATTATGATAACTTATCCGCTTGGTTGAACATGCCCTACTTTTTCTCTGTTTCATCCAGGCTTTAGTTACTCCTCCGGCGTGTAATCTTAAATTATCTATACCCTCAAGTCAGACGACGTGACTGCATTACATTGATTCAATCCAAAACCAGTGGACTATGATGTTTTGGGGCATGTGTGTGGCGTGAAACACTATTATCATAAGAAATAGAAACTTGAATTGCACCTAACCGATAATTGTCGACGTGTGCCCTTATTAGATTAGCAGGCAGAACATTTATTCAAGACTTAATGAGTTATAAATCCGTGATTTGCGATTTGTTGATCCCATTTAATGAAAGGAGCATTAAAATATTTCCAAAGCTGTTGTCATTTTCCCTAAAGGCAGAAACAGCCTTTGGATTTACCTCATACGAAGAGATGAGGGCCGAGGGCCTACCGTTTACTGATGTCATCTAATGACCAAAGCAATATCATGACTCTAAAGTTGTCTGATTAAAAGATCAACTGGGCACCGCATCATTATCGTCAGAAAGACGTCAGACGACTACAGCTGCTATCTGACTACATTGTGACCAAATCTTTTTCTCTCACCGATGTATCTAAACGACCATCTGCAAGCACTTGCTCTGGGGAAGAGGCAGTGGATTCAATTAGGACCTGTTTATTCATGTAGGTCATTTTGAGGGAGTGAGTCAAATCTTTTGTGGTGAGTGAGACAAGAGGAAAGGATGGCCGTTTGATCAATAAGACCTAAAAGGGAATTCTTTTGATAAGTACCGGCTTTGTCACTGCCCTTGTGTAACCCACGATGATTGCGATTCGACATATCGAACGGGAGCAGCGAAGGTTAGACCGTGTACACTTTCATTCTTTCCCTTCATCAATTTCTTCAATGAAGTAACCCTCATCTTATGTTTACTTTCAGCTTGTCATGACCTCTCATGGCAGTACACAATCCATCGCCCTGGCACCGTCTTGTTTTCTAGATCTCGTCTTGTATCGAAGATTGTGACAAAATGTGTCCTTCTTCATCAGGAACTGTATCTATTGATCCGTTAACAATACTCACATGGAGTGGTATATTAAAATACGTAACGACATGAAAGACCAATAGATAGAATCTTACGACTAGAATCTGACAGGAATCTAAGAAGAGAGGACGGTACCTTAACACCGGTCTCAACTGATTGATCACTAAAGCACCATCTGATGGATTGTGTGCAAGGAGCCCTGGGAGAATTATCTGTCACCGGCGAAGGTTTGCACGAGTAAACGACTTCGATTGGGACGTTGAGACCTCGTGCTCGTTTGTCATGAAAATACCACTCATCGTTCATCCACTGCTTCCAATAACGTACTCAGGTACGTTTATGACCCAGTAACGACTCAAATATACTGCAGAGCAAGATATCTGAATCACGTACTACAGGGGACTTACGATTATACTATTTGACCGATGTTAGCACCCGTTTAGTACGGTATTTCTGGCCCTTTGTGCTGGTAATGGGGCAATCGCAGTATGATTTACACCCGCAATTTTGTAGTAGTGAAGATTTTAGGTATGAACCCCTCAGGGTGGTTTAAATCCCTCGTATATTTGATGCCATCGATCGTTGTCTCGTCTTTTGAATATATCTGAAATGCAAAACAAAGTTCAGCCACGTGGAGTGAAAATGGATTGGAAAGCAATGGTAAGGCTGCATTTTTGTATACTCTTTATGCAAAGGTTACTGACTATACCATGCAGACGTCTAGCTATATACAGTTGCATCTTTGGCAATATGTTCAACACGTACCCACATGTATGTTAAATAGCCATTCAACATAATTTATGGCATGAAGGCTTGAACCAGCGGTCCAAAATCACAGCCACCCAAGCCATTTCAGTCCAATATACTTCCACAATGGGACAAATGAACAATGTGCTACACGTACAAAACTACCCATACAATGTCTCCAACGGTAGTATGAATTGGTATTAGAATGAAAACAGCTACTGAAGCACGAGTTAAGTTGGAATAAAACATGTCTGTGGAACAATCCATTGGGTTGTCTCCCCTGTTCAACTCCTTCGTGGTGAGGGCCATGAAAGACTTACAAAATCTAGACGAGGGCCTATATTCCATGTCGTAGGAACGCCCGTGCACATCACTATGCATATTATGTACCTCTTTTTTATCATTGTTGAGTCCATTATGTCAGAGGATTTAAGAGGGTTTTAATATTAACATATGGAATGGTTTGCCTCGTCGACGCACTATTACTATATGTTAATTAATCGTCATGTAATGTAATGTAATACAGAATGTTGTTAATTGACAGAATTGTTTTTAATCGATAAACTGTTAAAGCAACACAATTCAGTCGAGTTCAAGACTGCTAAGTTGCTTGAATGAAGTTTGATTTGATTTGAGATATTTACAGCACGTACATGAAAACTTACCCCACCAGATTCCTGGAACAGCCAGGGGACCTTCCCTGCCCGTTCTTTATCACAAGAACGGGGCGCCCGAGATCGATATGAAACCTTGGCCGTACATTAGATTAAATTAGACACATTTAACACTTTACGATGTAGCTCATTGCAGTTTAAGCCTTTCTCTCAAATTTATTGTTGTAGTCAAAATGATAAAGTGTAAAAGAGATGTGAAAGAACATACCGGTATTTTGCATGGTGAGGTGGAGCGCTGTATGTTACACATAGCTTGTGCGCGTTTTTTAAAACACATCGCTCTATCATAATGATTTGAATTGCATGTCATTTCTGACAGTGGTAATGATTAGGCACATTATCTTAATGAACGATCGGATCATCAACGGAAAGGGTCCCTCCCTACTCTTTTTATAAGTGTCGTGGGATCTTCAACGTGCGCAAGGTGTGGGTCTCCTTACACACGGGACGGCCCAACGGCTTTACCTCCTATCAGAGAGGACGTCCCTTTGCGAAGCTAGGCACTAATTTTCATCTGAGTCAGTGAGGAAATACGTATTAGATACCTTTCCCAAGGACACAAAAATTGGATCTACCAGGGATTCGAACCCAGAGCCTTTGGATCCTGAGTCAACACCCCTAACCACGACACCACCTTGCCAAGATGAAAGGTCCCCCATGGTAGATGACGCACCCGGCCACACCTTCTAAAGATAATCGATGCCTGTCTGTTCCAATGTTGGCATGTTAAAGCCTACCAGACGATATCGTATCCATCGTCTTTTGAGAAATGTGACAGACTTACAGATGTTAACGGTTCAGCGTTACAATCAATTTGCTCACTTTGTCATCAGATGTTGTGCTCTGATCAATCAGTTGCCACTGCTGCAGCTGTCAGCAAAGCGCCAACTGGTAAGTTCATGGACAAAATGCCTCCACGCAGACGGTACTAATCAGTCTACTAGTTTTTAAGTCAAACATTGAAAGAATCCTGAACGCATCAGATGTTACAGAATGGCGTAGTCATTTCCCTAGCTGTAACCCGTTGATAAAGTTACAAACTTCATTAGCTGTAACTTGGGGCAATCAAATTATAAAATAGCTAAGCTTGATAAAGTTACGGACTTCATTTAAAGGACTATGTACGTTGCACGTTCTCCCAACCCGTACAATTGAGTAGGACAATTGGAAATGAACACGGAATCAAGTATTTGTTGGAACATCATCTTACAACTTTTTACTCATCAATAGTGGAAAGGAGATAAGGAAAAAGAGAAAAAAATGTTGCAATTCTCTATTATCAACATGTTTATCTGAATGAAGCTTGTTTGTGTTTATAAAGTTGCCTCCATGGCAATGCCACAAGCTTTACTTTCCCGTCCCCGTGCCATCTCTTTGACAAGTTAATGTAATGTACCTGCTGGATGCTTAAGTGTAAAAATGGGTTTGTCAGAACAGAAATAAAATTTTGTGAGACCTTCGCTGTTCGTGGCATCTCTGGACAGAAACGTCCACATGGCTTCTTGGTAGCATAACTTTCATAGTTCAAAATTTTAAATTAAAAACTTTTTCGAGGCCTTGGGGGGAGGTAAAACATGCACGCATAAATGGCCGTTTTTTTAAAGAATTTAAAAGCAAACAGCTATTCATGAGATCTACTTTTCACCGTTATATATGCAGCTTTTCTTGATCTCAGGTGACCACAAAATAACATAAAACAACTTCCGATTAATGAATCAAATCTAAGGGTACATTTATAGCCAATTTCAACGTCTTATTGTTACACCTGCATCGTAATCTCTAACCGAATGCTCTGCAATCCAATCAAATTTAAGTACTGCCTATATGACATACACGGTTTTTAGCCCATCATCTTGACCTTTTGAAATGAACATCGATGTATCTGATAAATAATGAAACTAAACTGTCCACAAAAGCAATTTGATTATCCTGTACCGAACCTTGGCCCAGTTGTGCGCAGTGTGATTGATCAGAAGTTTTATAGGTCAAATCAATAGCATCTTTGATTTGTTTTTTATCAGGCCGGTGATAGACATCTTTGGAGACACGTGGATTAACTTCCCTCACCTTTGTTACTATATTATGAGACGGAACTGGTACAGCACTGTCACCTATGCCCCACGGGGCTGCTTCTAGGTTAAAGATTCACGTAACCGCAAATCTCTGAAAGTTTCGTCTCCACATGAACTCAACTCAACGTTTTTCTTTAGCCAAGTGTAGGTGGTCTTCACTCAATAACCTTTGCTTTTGTCTTCCGTTTGAATCTGTTTGACAGAGATATTTAAAAGTCTGCCAAAGGTATCATTTTATATGATAATTATGAAAATTCGCAAGATGATTCATCGTCAGTTTGCGTATTGATTGGTTTTCTAACTTGCAGGTGAAACACCTGTCATGATCATTTTCAGACGTATATGATAGACAACCCCCCTCGGGTCGTATCATTAGTCGATACGAGCTCAGTATATGGGAAATGAAGGGCTGGAAAACGTTCTTAGTCTTATCTCTGCAAGGCACTCCAGGAACTTTTGCTAGCAACGGAAACTTATAAAATACGTTAGCCCCACTTCCAGGAAAACTGTACTTGATATATCGCCCATGACCATGGAAGTCTTGCCTGATTGAAAAAACGCCAGAATGCTACGATGTGCTCTCAACATACACTCGAGCAAGTGTCATAAGAAAGAACTGTACGTATAGCCAAACTTACGGACAAACTAAGCCAGGATATTACTTGACCTAGTATTAAGGACACCAGCTCAGTTGGGAATGAGGACTAGGAGGCCACCTCTCACATGTGTATGTATGAAAGTGTGAAAAGGGGTTACCGTGAGAGCCATATCGTGACGCCACTGAGTGCAGGTTTTAGGAAACTTGCACTCTACATACGAAAAAGTAAGAAGGAATCTGAACCCTGGGGATAGCTCTTAACTACACTGTAGCTAGAGAGTTGTGCAATAGTATATGTCTACTCATATGAATGATGAAATTCCACTGCTGTACTTCTGGCTTTTCCTGATACATGTAGGCTCTTGGCCGTTTGATCAGCTAAATTGAGGTTGAATCGCCAGGTCAGCACTGCACTCAGTGGAGGCATACCTTTTTAAGAACTTTGCTTTCTTATCAATTCCTGTCCAGGCCCATGAATATGAATTCACTGCCATGAATACCACGTCCAGCTGCAAGGTTGTCACATGGATCTCCATATCAAAGTGTACGTGAGGACGTAAAGCTTCAGTCAGCAAAAACTTTGAGCCAGAAATTCTCAGCGAGCCCCGTGAGCCTCATGCATCTTTTACAGATGCTGATTCTCTTCATTTTAGTTGGTTTATGCCCTGCTGTTATATTTTATAGTTGTAAACATCCTCCTGGCTGGAGGGGAAATATGATGGGACAAGACTGAAATTCGTTAAACTAAGTACAAACTAATGTATAATTTGTAATCTAGAATTCAGTACAATATAAATCAGTGCGATAAAAATGAAGAACGAAGGACTAACAAGGCAATTAGAATGGAAATTATCCTGGAGCATACTAGTACTCTTATATAATTAGGAGAACTGAAGCCTGCATATGTGGACTGTCATAGACCACTTGGAATGTGCGTTTGGAAGTGTCCTGAAAACGCTTGTTCAAAGGGCCATGGGTGTAAAGTAGGATTTGTTATAAATGGGAATGGCAAAGACTATGGATATTTTATCATTCCGATCTTAAGTATGGGAGATAAATTACTGTGATCCATGAGTGTAGCTAGTAATCCAGGATCAGTGAGGCAGAGCTATCCTAACTATTTGGCCGGGGGTATCCAGTGAACGTCAACACTGTATCAAAGCCTCCACCTTTCCGCCCCTAATGCACAGTAACGGTACTCTAAAACCCAAACCGCTGCACAGAACGGGCGAGGGTCACAAATGTAAAGCGTAATTTCGCGCCAACAGGTGTTGTGTTTGAGTGACTTAATCCCCTCCCAACCCACTACAGCCGGGGTAGATTTCTCCCGGGATTTGTTCTACCCGTAGTAAAACCGTCATGTCGCCTGAAAACGAGGGAGATGAGGCAGAAACGTGCAACGACATAACTCAGAACGAGGCTTGTGGGATAAGGGGTCAAGAGGTCACGGCATCCGGGACATTTCGAGAGAAGGGCACGATGGGCCAATTTGCTGCAAAAATCGTGGGACGATATTTCATAACTGGTGCGATGTCACCATTTGCACACAGGATAGGCAGCTCACCAATGCAAGCAACACTTATAAAAAGACTGCTCCTAGACTAGTAACATTGTACAATACTATTTTTTCTCTTCGTGCTAGAGTCTGTGTGGGATTGTGCACATTCAGAAGTTACAGAGAATGCAGCGAGTAGGTAAAATGAGTTTTAGTCTTCAGCCAAACACTTCATCTACTGAATTGTACCGGCATGTTGCTTAGAATGATGTTCCAACTATTGACAAATCACTCAAAAAGTCATGATAGTGTACAAATCCTTTAACAACACGAAGCTGTTGTGTTGTTTTCCATGCCTTTCATGTATCCAGCAATGTTGACATGTCACTTGACTAGCTAATGGTATTTTGGTACAGCTTATATCAGCTGTTGTTATTAACGTCAATTGCAAGAACTTAGGGACACACTAAGGAATCAAACTAAGGGACACACCAAGGAATCAAACTACCGATGTAAGAGGTATTTTATTACCGCGTCGTCCTCCAGGATGACACCTTTCAAATAAAAATGCCACATACTACGACAAAAACTAATACATGTGGAGTTTTGAAAAGAATTGTTATCTAAAATCTAGTTCAAGGGCGGCATAGGAAAAGACAAGATATGTTCATGATAGATTTTTTTCCGTCGACATTTTCCAATTCTACCAACCGGGTTGCTGCAGTTCTTGAGCGCATTTTATGGTTCTCTCTCATTCCTATATGCCTTTTGAATTATCATCGTTAAAACCCATAATGATAGTCTTCCAAAGTTTTGCAGGTAGAGCCTTGCTTTTCTATTTGATGTACCCATCCAACCGAAAACAATAACTGAAAAGTCTCACAAAATCCTTTAACGATGTCTTAAGGTTTAGCAGTCTGGTTACATCCCTTAAATGTCTTCCCAAGGTCAGTAAGGTTACTCATTTCCGGCAAATCATGTCTCTTAATGGCTGGACGACGTCCAACCTTCACCACGCCACTTGCGTTTCGTCACTTGTTATGTGGTTTAATACCCAGATCCGACCCCCTATCAGATCGCCAAATCGCAATTTAATCGCTACAAGTGTCGTGCAGTGAGGGCTTAATCCTTTCTCGGCCCACTACAATCGGCGCAGATTTCTCGGGGGAAACATAACTCAGCAGAAAAGTGTGAGCTCGGATCACCGCCTCGCGCGGGAAAGTTGGCGGTAATCTTCCTGATCTTTGCCGGCATAAATTTCGCATTGCGGTTCGATACAGGAAAATAGTTTTGAAGGTCAGGCGTGAAGGTTAAGGGTACCCTCTCAGGCGATTTGAGCTGTAATTGGAGGAGGACCCCTTTTAACTTTGAAGTAGGGGTAACTTTCGCCTATCACGTCATGTAAATTTTACATGAGGCTTGGGTGTCTATTGGGGAGCGTCAGAGAGTGTAATCCAATCAGCAACGAGACGTCCTTGTTCATGTTACTTTCGTCTTTACGATGCAATCGTTGATGCTAAGCGCCAAACTTTTATGGATAGTTCAGAAGGGCGGTGTCACCAATAAAGTTACCAATAAAGTTATCTTAACCGCAAACACGAAACGTTACGAGCCCTCGCACTCCTGACCTAGCTAGAGCTGCATGGGCTCTGCCCACTAGCAATTAATGTCAACGGTCGCCAGAGCGTCAGACGACCGTCTGCCCCCTCTGCAAAATATTACCTCTTTGAACGAAATTATGATCCATTGTAAAAATAACAATAGCAGGATAAAAGCTTCACATAAAACTTAGCACCCTGGCATCCCACCAACTATAAATTTTGGAATTGAGAGATTAACGGCCATTTCTAGTCTTTGAAATCTGGAGAATACCCTGCAGTTAAAACACGGGCAACCACGAATCCCGCTGTTCCTTTGTTGGTTCACCTAAGCTCCATTTGTCTCTTAGACTCGTAAATTATGATACTTGTATGATGAATTGTAACATGGCACCGTAAGCTATTTATACCTGATACGTCTACCGCATATCGGTTTGCAAGTCGTAATTTAGCCCTCTGTAAGGCTTGTCGTGCCCAAGGAGACTTGGTCTGTTGTAAAATCTTAGTATACGACTGTGGTATCTTTGCGGTTTCTCATGCCTGAAGCAGACGTACATACATGCATGTTTATCTATAGTAAGTATCAGGATTTACCGCAATGTGGAGGGGAGGGCAACACAGGAATTGTTCATCGAGATTTATCACACATTGTAGAAGGATTGACATAACAGGTGACTAGCATGCACATTTTCAAGATGTCAACCTTGAGACAAGATAGACCAGATCTTGGCCTTATGCTACCAGGTTCCTACGCAAGAACAGACAGACATTGTAGTGTACATTACGTTGTATCTCAATGTATTAGCTTTGAACTTGTATCATTTTTGTTGAATCTCTGGAATGTCTAAGTAAAAATTGGTCAACACATTACCGAGAATCTTATGGCTAAACTTCTACCTTCAGAGCTAAAACGAACACTAGTTCTATGAAAAGCCCCTTCGTGACAATGGGAGCCGACCCTTCAAAGGTTATGAACAACTCCAATAGTTGTCCTTTCCAAACTGACCGATTCAGGCATCTAAGGTAAAAGGTATCATTAGTCTTTCTACCCGTATGACGGTTTGGTTTCGCAGTGTGTCCTATTTAAGACAATGATGTTGTAGTACAGCAATAGACAAGATGTCTACAGGGACGACATGGAGTTATGAATAATAGAGAGAGGTTCTCTCGACTCTAATCCAGTTCCCGTTCTCTGGGACAGCCCAGGTCTGCTCCTTGGTGCACCTCTCCCTTAGGAGCGACCCTGTCTCTATAAAGAAGTCAAGATGCGGGCGGTGGAAAATGAGCCAGAGTTGAATTTATGAAAGAGCTTTTGAGAAGCGGCGCTGGGTGACGCTAAGTCATCTCCGGGGACCCCTGCACGTGTTTTCAGTACCGCAGAGGTAAAAACCGTCCCGCATCTCCTATTGTACCCGAAAAGGCTGTCAATTAGGCCGTGCTAGTTTGATTATTTGGTACGTGTTTTTATAGGGTAAGAAGTGTTGACTGTCAATCCATATTAATCCACTGAGGATACGTGTGACTCCAAAAGAGGATTTAAATATTTCAATAGTTTTTGTTAGATTGAGTCCATATTGTGTTGCCGTGCTTTGGTTTTGACAGTTACACTCTTTAACTTGCCCCTGTTCCAAGAAATCTATTCAAGCAAAAAGTAACCAAGTATGCACCCAAATGTGCAGCGCGTAGAATTCTATTCTCTTGTAGTGTGAAGTACTAGTCTGGCGGAACAATCACGTTCACTTTGCACCGGTGAACGACAAAACACTGACGCGATCTTCGCAAATGATCTTATTCCGCGTTCAAAGCCTTCCCGAGTGACAGGCAGGAGAGACATGAAGCGCGAGAATACCTCACACAACACCGATGCGCCGGTTTTTCCGTACTGGTGCACCGCATGCGTTAGCAGAGCACACCACATTATTACTAATTTCACGGTGTGTAAGCAAACTAAGATCCGAGCTGTCATGCACGACCACAGGCTCGGGTGACGAGACGCGATGCTAATTTGACATGCTGGTGCCGTGACACCAACGAGAAATTGTTCAATATGGCAGGGAATTGGCATTTTCTGGTCTGGTCCTACGGTGAATGATGAACATCTTTCAGTTGCAATGGGAGTACGCAAACGTTGATGGCAAGAAAAAGAAATTAATAAAAGACACTTGAAACACATTTTAAACCATAAAGTATCTTGCTTTAGACCGACACAGATTATGCACCTTCGCCATGTATTGATAAACATACCACGTTAAAACTTCCCATTGCCACAACCACAACATATAGCCAACAAATATCTATCTTACTTTAGACGGACACAAATTATGCACTAACACCATGCATTGATAAGCATATCACACTAAAACTTCCCATTATTGCCACAACATGCTGCCAACAAATAGCTAAAACATATTAGAAGCGATGCCTAGTATGAAGCAATGCAGCTATTGCCCATGTTGAATAGCCCATGTTGAGTAACCATATCGTGGTTGGAAGAAAACAAAATAAGAGTTGAATGTGCCCAAGTAAAACATGGCTGCCTATAAAATAGAGACCATGTCTCATAAAGAGAACAGAATATTCAGCGGAAATGGAATGTTTGCTGACAGAACAGTTCCTGGCCTTTACGATCGGAAGGAGACCTTTATGTGTACCACGTCTCTCTGGAATATAAATATTTGTCTACGAATATGGCCTTTGATGCCACGTAACACTGAAAGCATTCATCTAGCCAGTAGCAGAGAGTGCTATCATAAGGTATACGTTGATAGTATGACCTGCCAAATGTTTTAGCTATAAGTTTCTGTATATTGTGAATATCTAGGCTATTGTTTAAACGATTTGTTAGCCTATATGTTACTTAATATGAACAGCATCAGCTAGAAATAGCACGATGAGTTTCCATGTTTAGAAAGGTAAAGAACTATTAATTGTAGTAGAATTATGTTTTGTATGATAGACTTTTAATCCGTGCACCTCTTTCACTGATCGCAAGAGCAGGGTGTAGAATTAAGCTCCAGCACCGTGCCCGTTTGCTCATAACAATAATTAACAATGACTGCCTCTGACATGTTTTTCCTGGCACGACAGTACCAATTACCGCGCGATAATAGTTGAGAAGAGCCAGTGGTTCATAAATCGACGCCAGGAGAATGATTAGTATCCCTCGAAGGAACGACTTCCCTCTTTGTGGTCTGGACTAGTCTGTGCGGGGAAAACAGCTAACAATGGGAGAGATGTACAGTCTGGGATCTGGATAATATTTACAGTAAACCCCATAGTCATACGTTATCAAGGACCCTCCCTATGGCAGCTGACATTGCTTTTCAAGGCGACTGCGATTCAAGGTTTTCCTGGAAGAGAAGGTCATTATGCATTTTGTTTAAAATCTTCCAGTGATGGCCATCATGGTAATTATGTTGGAGAACCTAACATAATGTATTAACCTTTTTAGCATAATGCATTAACCTTTTCTAGCATAATGTATTAACCTTTGTAGCATAATGTATTAATGTATAAGAAATATGCTGGAATTCCTAACTCGAAGCAAATTCTATACATGAATGTCACCTCGATATGATGGCTCTATCAAAATGTCTACGTAGACTCTGCATATTCATATTCAATTAGAGAACGAAGTAAACATTTCAACACAACAATCAGAAGACAAAATTCCAATAAGTTTTTCTGATACCACCAATTGAATGCTTGATTTCACCTACACCTTTCATATGACAAGCAATTACATGGTATTAACTCGCATCTCATACTTTTATTCCCAACAGAAACTGTTAGTATTGGAAAGTTTGTATCAAAAGGTTAAGGCTGATGAAGGCCATGGTATTCCTGGCACATTGAATTCTCAGAAAAAAGGTTTTGCACATTGAACAACAATTGAGACAGTTCCTCACCATATGGACATATTATTCCTCTGTTAAATGTAGTTATTACAGTTCTTTTTTTTTATTATTTACTTCTTAGGATATTGTTAGTGATTACTTGTACTTATTACCTCTATATTACTTGTATTTTAGATTTCTATATGTTTTAAATCTGGACAGGGAGCGTGCAAAAGGCATCTGCCTGTTCCCCCTGCCCTGTCTTTGTGACAGCTCAAATAAGCAAATAAATAAAAGACATGCGCAGAAGTAACACAAGTTTCGCCCTTGCAATAGAGACTATGAAGAAGAGTGAAACAACGAAGGCCAGAAAACAGGCCAGAAAACACCAGCCAACTAAACCTCTTACGCAAGCTCCTTTTTGTGGTCGGCCATTTCACAACATCTTGGCCTCCTCTAGCTATTCTGGGTCTGCCTATCTATACATACATATATTCATGCATACATTTGTATCCGTACGCTTTTATGTCTTCTAGTCTGCTGAATGTGCTTTGTACAGTAGCTGTTATCTTGCCCAGACCAGAGTTCGCAGACGTAGTCTGGACTCACCGAACCTTCAGTTCTGGATGGACTCCAAGACCATTACTTATAACCAGACACATATCCACGACAATGGACTCCCAATCGGACACCGATCTTCTGTGTCAGTGTCTTTAGTCCCTATTCATCTCCTATCGACTCGGGTAGCTCGATCGAGTCATGTCTCAGGCAGGGAACGGTTCATCATTCTTGGGTCATGCCAAGTTTACACCCACCTCCCACTAGAGCCTACCCAATATTTGACAGAGCGCTCAAATAATTTCAGACAATAAACTAATTTTTCAACGCTCCGTAATTTTCGTTATTGTCTTTAAATCATACCTTTGCATTGTGTATCTTATTCCAATTATAAAATCAATGGTGATACTGATGCAATTTTTTTTCGTTCTACAGTCGCTCAGCAATCGCCGTCGGAAAGAGGACCTAAATTAACCATAGTTGACACTGGGAAACGGCAGTCATCTCAGGACAAACCTTGAGGGTATACATAAGATTCAAAGGGCTCTTTAATGCGTTTGAGATTCAAGATAAGAGTTTCAGACGCCAGAACCTCTCTGTCTCCTAGCCAAGACTTTGAGCATATTTATAACCCATGCATCTCCTGTGTTATACTAATTCTGAATACACTCTTTAATGATTATCAATCATGCTTTTAACCAGCATGCCTAGTATCTTACACGTGTAAAACCAAAGGCATTGGAAACATACGTATATGTACATAAACAAAACACGTTGAAATAACGGACACTCCCCCAAAATAGATGGAATGTCCCTGATCTAAATGCAGACGCTTAACGACCTTCTTCACGTTCTTCTCTCCTATCGAACACGACAGAAACATTGTCTCGGGCCCTCCATCTGCCCTCTTGTCCACTCAAAGTACGGGAATCTAGTCGGCAGCCGGCCTGATAGCACCGCACACCACATCCATCAACACGGAAGCTTTGTGTCCGCATAATACCGACGTCTTCTTTGGAACAGAAGCCCACGTAATCTAAGGCAACGCCGCTAGGTGGTCGAAAGGACCGCAGGGTAATGGTGCTATCGACTGAACTGCACAAAGGCTTCATGTTGTGTCTCGTTCAAGGACGTGAAAGACTAGAGTACTAATCATTTAGAGTCTAATGCAGCAATTATTCATAAATGTTTCTGTACTTGTACTCGATAAGTTGTGTGCCAGCATTTATTTTGAGAAAAAGTGTTCATGTTGTCATATTTCGAACTCATTTATAGCGTGATTGTATGTCCTTAGCCTAACCGTAGTCTCTGGCCCTCAAGATAAAAGTGTGACAATGTGTGTCCTTAGAGTGATAAAACTAAGTAAAGGAATTCAGTTTTATTTGAAAGATTGGTGGGTGGAGAGGCAATGTCTAAGCCACAGACGGAGCCTTGAATGTAGCTTCATTTGTCAACCGCTCTTGGAGATTTGGGTATTCTCACACTGACTATATGGTTTTCTATGCAGCATAATTCATCTTTGTGATGTGCACTGGCGGCAACTGTCCCACATAAAACGGACACACAAAACGCCAACTGTGCGTGTAATGTGACGCCAAGCGTCGCAGGTGGCAGGCCAGGGCCCGTCTGACCCACCGCAAGGTTACCACGACCCGTATCCCAGCCCGGATCGCTTTACCGTGAAAAGGTTAGGGCTGATAGAAAAGAAGGTTAATCCCGAATTAGGAATTATATCCCAATATTTCCTCTGCATGTCTCTGGGTCACATACACAAGTCAATAGGACATGTCCCGCCTGGTGCAGGGACAAAGGAGCAAGAAAGCGGAGGTCGCACGAGCAGAGACCGGAATAAAAGTGCACAGGCAGCAACGGCACCAAAGGCAGGCAGAATATCTGTTCTTTTCAACCCGTGTTAAGTTTCCAACCGCATTTATCAACAAAGCACCACAGAGGTTCAGAAATGCATTCATAAAGCTTCATTTCTTAATAACACAATAGAAGTATTCAGCAGTATATAACAACAGATACATAAACTGTACACGGAGAAGGGAGTTACTTCATGATTTATGAAGTCTCATTGAGTACTTAAGAAGATAAAAGATTTAGCATGGTCCATATGAATAGGTCTTAGTCGTACCCCGCAGACATTCAAGACTGTAGCAAGCTTATGTTAGGAACTGAGCAGCAAACGGTACGATTATTATAAGCCAAAGATCAAACCCGGTTGATCTGACGAAGTGGTGATTCGTCTGCATCTGTCTTCCTTTCATTGGGTAATGATGATGAATAGATTATCACTATCGGAGGAAACAGTTGGCCACTTCTAATACAGGAGAGTCATTAATTTTCACTCTCGTGACCAAATTAACTGTGTCGAACGGACCTAATCCTAGGGATCTGCCTGCCTGTCCATGAAGTACCAAAACAAGCTTTATCATGACAGAGTGTCGGGATCTATCTAAAGGGTCTTTAAGCACTTGCTCATTGAAAGGAGACTAGACGGGGGTGTAAGACCGCGAATTTAGGATAATAGAGAAGGTAATGTACTTACATGTACACCCACGTTTACTCAATTTCTATCAAAGAGAGAACGATGCACAGTGAACGAATACTAGTACTATAGTGTCACATCTTGGGCTCTAGCCATTGCCACTGAATCATCTCTATTAAAGTGTTGTTTATTAAATAAAATCAAAGTAGCAAATGGACAGTGGGCAGGACAAAACGTTATATGCAAATGCGAGTATGTGGGCTTCATATATCTAAGTGAACCTTTTCAGAAGGCCACAGCTTTCATATTTAGTTTAGTTGTATTGTTTCTGCCGTATCTACAAGGTATCTCAACCAATGTGGTAGAAATTTCAATGTTGAATAGCTTGTATAGAATGATGAAGACCATATGAGCTCCTCTTATCTCCAATGTCTGTATATGAACCACTGTCATGCCACCTCGCAAGGTTTGATAAAGGCAAAGTTTACTTTTGACCAGATATGTGTAGCCACAATACAAGTGATCAATCATAGCCAATTCACTCTTTCGAAAACGTGATGCAATGCAACACCTCTACATGGAACATTGGTTACTGGAATTGGGACAGTCTTAAGACCTCAAAGAAAGATATGTTGTTCATCTTTCATTCCACGCCCTGACCCAAATATCCGTCTCAATGACAGCCACATCAGTCACTGGGTTCTCACAACAAAGTGAACTGGATTAGAAGGGATTACGTGTAGGGAACCCATTCTTGTGAACACGCAACATGAAGCAGCAAATATCGCCATACATATTTCACTTCAGCTACACACAATGTTTGCTCTGGTGAAAAGGAAGACATGTTATGGAATTCTAGATTACCGACAGCTTTGTTGCACATCATTTTTATAGTAATCTTTGTACACAAGGACACTGATCAGATGCATCGTAGTGTAGTTCTTCCAGTTTGACTTTACAGAATTTTAGAACACGAGTGACAAGTTTGCATGCACCGTTTAGACACGTACCTAAGATGATGGCTTGAAATGGCAGGTGATATGACAGCAGGCCTTCATACCCACACAGATGACCCATTTACCTAGTGTTATATACCCCGAGGATTGTCACGCTCTGAAAATAGAAATTATCATTTATCGATGATGAATCTCTTTAACGAGTTGAGACAGTATTGAAATAAAGGCCGTAAAACCCATATACGCACGGCCTGACCGTGCCCCAAATATCATTATTTGCATTAGTTTTCTTCGTAAAATACTCCTAAATATCTTTATCCATATTCAGATAATGACCAACACCATCGTGCGCAGCTTATGGGCTTATGTATAGAACCCAGGGGGAACAATCTTCAAGTGATTCTATGAAATGTTTTATGCCCAAAGAAGTATTTTATGACACTTTTCCGAAGTTAATGGCCTCCATATAGACTGTAATGAGATCTGTCAGACAACATGGTCCGTTGAACCTAGTTTCTCCTAATCCTTACTGACTATAGATTTATGGTATGTTGGATACCGTGTAGATGACAATATCTATTCATGAAAGATGACCCGGGGTCACGGGCGTGTTCTCACGGGGAGGTGAAAAGGCAATAATCAAACTTTGGTGACTGGAACCCGAGGCTGAGGCACGTGACGAAGTAAAATGTACCAAACAACTTCATCAACTTTTAACAAACGTATCACACCTCTTTTTGTACTAAATTCAATAGTTCTTGCCATACGTTGTACCATGTACAATTGTTGAGCAATAAAATCCTTCGCTTAGCTGTAGTTATGAAGAATGTACATTGTCGACTGTGATGCTAAGCAACGCCATCTAGCAATGGTTGTTTTACAACGGCAATGCCTACACTGTCACGGCAATGCCTACACTGTCATCAACATCTTTAGTAAGGTATTTCTCAAGGCAGTGGCTGACTGACCAACATTCATTCTGTCAGATAACCTCAATGTATGTTAGTGTCTACTTTTAAGCCATACATATTGCCTATACGTTTGAAATTACCTCTGTAAAACCATAGCATAGTTTCGACGCCTAACTGCATCACTCCTCTGTCAAAACTATCCGTACATAACTATGTTACATACCCCACCACTGAGCATTTCCGTACATCCCATTCCCTGGAGTCATGAATATGTTAACAAGATACTGAATGGTATGGGGACCCTATGAGTGTGATCAATAGCTTTCATACAATTACAAGAATCGGCGCCAAAACGTGCACACAGTTGGGAACCAAAAGCAGCAGCCTCCTACTGTTTGCCTGCCTTTAGCTTCGTCTTAACTCGTTCCCCTGAACTCCAAATAGCTGAGCTAAGATAAGATGTTGGTTCAAGTCCAAGAGCATCCTGCTGGTTGTACAAATGTAGATTGATAGCCTACATTGTCACCGTCGCAAGGTAGCAGCCTTATGGGTACTGCAGGACTGCAACTATGGGTTTTCGTCACATTGTCGTGGTGTTTTTTTTTTTTTTTTTTTCAAAAACTTTATTGACCAAGCCACAAAATATTTACAAAATATACACATATACACAACATACAATGCACTGAACAGAATTATAGATGTCTAAAGGACATCTCGGTTACAAAGAAATAAAATAGGTTGTGCTGAATGCTATCCTTATCTTTAGATTCCAGCCAGGATTTGTAAATGACAAATTTTGCTACAGTGATCGCCAGAATGATATTTGTATCTAAGACTTCCAAATTTTGATCCATTCCAAAAAAAATTGACAAATTGTTTAGCTTAATTCTAGTGCCATGATAAATGGTCAATCTATTTTCAACATTTTGCCAGTAGCTCCCCAACCTTTTGCAATTAACAAACATATGAATGTAGGTTTCCTTAACATTACATAGTGAGCACATTGGACTATATACTTCACCAGCTTGATTCCTAATTTTCCATTGGTTCAGTTTCACTCTACATGGAAGAATATTATGCAATAGCTTGAAATTGAATTCTTTCAATTTGTTTTCTTTAATATTTACCACTAAATTTTTCCATAACAATTTCTTATCCAAATTTGTAACATCAAGTGTTTCACTCCAGTCATCAATACATTTACTTTGTCTTGTTTCTTTTGCTTTTATCTTATTGCATAATATCTTGGATGTCAATTTCTCTAAAGGAACAAAAGTAGTATTAAAAATTCCAAGTTGCTGTGTTCCCAAACACTGTTGTTCCCCATATTTACTCATCACACTCAAAGACATTTTCCAATGTTTTGGTATAGCCATACAAAGATTATTATGTTCTGCCAGAAAGTTCCTGGTGTCGTTCAACTTTACTAACAAATTCTGTGCCGTAATAAACTTGCCTTGTAGGAAGACATCTTGAATTTTTACGATACCTGATTTAATCCAGTTTTTATAGTATAACGTTCTATTGTCAAGTTTAATGTATTGGTTTCCCCATATTATTTCATTCATTATTTCACTCATAGTTTGTGGTTCCTGTTTGACACCCCCACCTGCTGAGTGCCAAGCCAGTATAACATTCTTGTAAAAAGTTGGCATACTAGTAGTAGGAAGTTCTGGACAATCATTTTTCAAACAAAAGTTCATCCTAAACAACATGTCATCTTTACCACACTCATTTAAATAAACCCTAGCAATAAGTTTCCATTGGGCATTTGGCCCCTGACAAAGTCTTTTTACCCAACTGGCTAGAAAGCCCTGTATCTGAGATCTCAGGTCCACCATTTGTATACCTCCTTCACAGTATTCTCCTATCATACACTTTCTACTAATTTTATCCTTCTTTCCATTCCACAAGAAAGACCAGCATTCTTTTTCTACAGTCCTTATTACCCATTCAGGTGTTTCAATGTTCATAAAATTATAAGTAAGTATTGATAACGCCAACTGTTTAATAACAATAACCTTACCATATAAAGTCAAATTTCTGTGTTTCCACAGTTTTAATATATTCTTCAGTCTCTCTACCTTCTTCTCCCAGTTTATCAGTTCGCATACCTCTGGATCATTTCCAAAAAAAATACCAATTGCTTTCACTGGTCCTGTGGTCCATTCTAAATCTAGTATACTCTTTTCTTTTTTACCCATGAACCTATTGGTAGAGCTTTGGTTTTGTTTTGGTTGAGTTTTGTTCCTGCCACTTTCCCAAAATCAGAAATAAGTTTAACTGCATTCTTTACTGATATTTCATCAGCCAGTATTAATGTAGTGTCGTCTGCGACTTGTGTTATCTTTATTTCTTCAGTACCGTCTTTATGTTGTACTTCAATACCACGGATACTCTGGCATTTCCTAACTTTTGTAGCCATAATTTCTGTAACCAGTATGAAAAGTAAGCAAGACAGGGGGCACCACATTGTCGTGGTGTTAAGGCGAATACAATGATGAAGAATGTCTCCCACACAAAGCAAAGGGGAGGGTAAAATACATGAAAGGCTATAGCTTGAGCGATAACCATCAATTTTCTCAAGCTAAAATAGATCTAACATGAAAGAAGTTTAAGTTAAAGAAGGAAAGTATTGCTGCAAGTGTGGTTCTATATACAGCCCAATCAGAAAGAAGCTGTTGAACTTTCTGTAACAAATAATTAATTCAGACAAGTCTGATGGTTCTTTGTTAAATGATTCAGCATTTAGCTATTGCCACGGGGGCGTCTTTGCCTTGAAAGCGCTTTAATGCCCATCTCTCTCCCCCTCTCCAAAGACAAACAGTGAGTCCCACAACACCCTCTGTCGGACACTAGTGGATAGAATAATAGCGATGGGTCAGAGGGTCAACATAAAGAGCACCGTTATTCAAAAACGCTGACACACCGAATCCCATAGAATTCATAACACATTCCTCAGAGTTTATTGAAATATATTGGCGCTGTCATATCTATTCTGTTGGTAATACGTGACCCACATACTGTCGTATGTCTACGGTGTGGTGAGGGTCAAGGGAATTCGTGATGACGTCGTGTGAACTGCGCCTGGCTTTAGAAGCTGCCTAGTGAATTCCGTGGAGTTTTCCTCCTGAAAGCATGTGCAACATGAGTGCTTAGTGTCCTAAAGTGGCAGTCGGAGCTGCCATCGTATTTGATAATGTTGCAACAAACTGTCATAAGCGCTCCTGTTCAGACGTTACTTCCTAATACTAAGTATAAAGTTTCTTTCAGATTCTGGAAACCTAAGACACAGCAGTAGGCCTGTTTACAAACAACATTCCACTTCGTACACAATATAAAGGCAAATGTCCACATTGCATGAAATAGTTACAGAAAAATACAGGGTGGCACAAGCCTGGAAGATCTAGAAGAACTTAGACATTCAACCAGTATAGCAGTGAAGGTTGTAGGAGGGCCTAAGTTCTCATGATAGGTAACGTACAGGAAAAAGCTCAAATTTGATAAGGCAGTAGGTTGTATGGGCGTAGGTGTTTCGTTCGCCCAAAGGTTAACAATGTTGACGCCATCATTATGTATCTTCCTGCTGGTTAAATCTACTGACTCATAGCGCGTGGGAGAACCTCATACCTGGCAACCCCTTGAACTACTACGTGCGTGATGTTACAACGGTTCACCAAAGATTCAGATAAATATTCTGATGTTCCTGTGGACATCTACAAGATTCATATGTATTATCGCAATGCTCACAATTAGCCATTCTGATTCGAAATAAGTTTGAATGATATCTTTGTAAGAAAAGACTGCCATGAGCCATACTCATGGGCCAAATATCTGTGCATAAACTATCATCCTTGGAAACCTGATGGCCTACAAAGATCGTGTCACATACCAGCTACTCCACAGGTGGGTGGAGGTGGAGGCGTGCACCTTATCTGATTAATGTACCTGTGGGGAAAAACGGGGTAAGATAGAGACAGAACTAGGGATGCTAGAAGGACACTGTTAACTTAACATGTAGCTGGTTTCCGTCAATTTCGCACTCTGTTCACCGAGTTCACCCCGAGTTCCCCTTGATGTATATCGAAGTCAAGAACACGATGGGTCAAACTGACACTTGCCTTCATGTTTACAAATTTCGTCCACGGGGCTGAACTTTTATCCCCGTCTTCACCAGCGGGCACTGAAGTGCATCGTGCTTATCCGGATTAAATCTCCACTTCCGCCCCTGCCCGGACAAGCGCAGATCTATAGTCTTCTGCCACGTGCAGTGTTTTATTCTTCCCACTTTTGGGGTCAGCACTGGCCCCTTGGTAGAGGGATGAGAGTGCAGGGCATAGACTGTTTAATAATCATTATCATTCCTTCCACGTATACTATCGTGGCCTGGCATCTGTTTGATACATTAACGTACGATAAAAGTAAACCATGGCATTGTCATTGTGGTTATTTACTGAGGAATGCAAAAAATAACAGACTTTACATAATACAAACTGGTTTAAAAGGTACATGCCGGCAATGTTTCGGTGATTTGAAGAATGTAAACAGAGATGTAGAGAGAACCATTTGCATCCTTACTGTACGAGAAGCACCAATGGCATCCCCAGGATATGAAGGGAAGCAAGAGCACGTGTGGTCTCCTAACTGAAGTAAGGCAAGGCTAACTAAAAAAAAAAACTACAGACCGAAGCTTTGTTTTATGTTGCGTGTTCACAAGAATGGGTTTCCCACACGTAATCCCTTCTAATCCAGTTCACTTTGTTGTGAGAATCCGGTGACTGATGTATCTGTCAGTGAGACAGATATTTGGGTCAGGGCGTAGAATGAAAGATGGACAACACATGTTTTTTTAAAGTGTGAACACAGCTCAAATTGCAGAACCAATGTTCCATATTGAGGTGCCATGTTACATCACATTTTAAAGTGTGACTCGCTGTACAGTCCAAGACGCCTGTAGTAAAACCCAGGATGAAAGTAATTCTAAGCAACACGAACACATCTGACACAATCAGTTCAACCTGAGTGATATACACGTGTAACAATGTGACCGAGTGAATTCCACGCTAGTACAAATGGCATGGCAAAAACAAAATGGATTTGTTAAAATGGCGTTAACATCCAGCAAATCCATCTAATTAAGCCAAACCAGCCTCATCTGTGCCAGGCACAGTCCCCGATGTCTGGGTTTCCAAGAGGCTGGGCAGCTGAAAGAATAGACCTAACACACCATGTTAAAAGTAAGCTGGATGTTCTGCCACAGCGAATAGGAAATTTCAACCAACATAGAAGTGATGCATTGGTCTTTGCTCAACTACCATTTCTACATTGTACTTGATAAACAATGGCTACGCGAGTTATATCAATATATGCAGGTCTACCAAACAATTAAAGAAACAAGTCATATAACAGTATGAAAAATCTGGTATACTAACCACACTAAAATCATTAGGTAAGGTTAACATTAATCACACATTTTACAAACCCAGGCATATAAGGCAGGCACTCCCGACTACTTGTTGACGGTAGCTATGCTGTAAAAGTGGTGGGAACGCAATGGCAGCGAATGAGGGGAGGGGGGCACACGAGCTGTAGTCACAGTCATAAACAATATAAAGTTTGGCCCCCACAAAAACTGTTTTAACCCACAAGTATAAACTCAAAACACCGACCATACTAACCTAGCACAACAGAACATAAACCAAGCAATTGCGTGTGGACCCAAAACACAGCGAAATTTTGAAGGACAATAACAGCCCAGAGTCAGACACATCATGGTCTTCTACCTCCATGGGCACATCCTCGTGCCACAACGACCCAGTCAATTTGCATACAAATACCAAAGACAAAGAGTTCTTGTACTATAACTAACATATACATCCGCAGCTTTATTTACATCGAACAAATAAGCTCAAACTTAAACACCAAAATAGGGCCATGACCGTCATAAATCTCTCGTCAAAATGCAGAAAAGCACACACACAAGAAAATATTTTATACTTAAAGTCAGATATATTTACGGTAATTGGGCACTATTTTCTGTCGGCACTTGAATATTGTCGACGATGGCAATAATGCGGCAGGCTGTCGCCGAGGGTCTGCATGGCGTTTTCAGTAAGGTGTTGACAATTTTAATTTCAAAAATTTGAATAATAGATCTTTTAAAGCAATGAATGGTACCTAGATATAGCGTTCAGCGCTTCCACTGTTACCGTTACAAGTAGATAACCTTCCTAAACTTAAACATGTAAATCGTAGCCGACCCTCTCCAGACTCTCTGTTCTAGGCCTACGGGCACCACACGGCCATTTTGACTGGCTGTTGTGTGATGTGCTATTCTGTTGTAGTGGCTCTCTTAGTATTATCGTCGTTCATTGTGTTGTTGGTCCACACGCAGCTACCCGATTTCCTGCTATATGTTCTCTGGCGCCAGGTTAGTATGGCTGGCGCTTTGAATTGATAATGGTGAGGTGAAATATGAGTTTCTGTGAAGGCCGCTTGTTTGTTTATCTTCAACCGCACAGTATGCCCCCCACTCCCGCTTTTGCTGCCATTACTTCCTATCTACCAAAGTCTAGCAAAGTTACCTTAAATCAGCCTCCTTGGTTATCTTTTCCTAGTATGTTTGAGTGCCTTCTTTGTGTCCTGGTATGGCCACCTAGCTGCTTGTACGGGTTGTCAACATTTGGCCGGAAACACATCGGGGTTGAAATTAACTTCAAGGCAGGACTAGAGCACAGCTGACAAAAGTGTCGTATGTACACTGTTCATCGTATAAATTACTACAATTCCCTGATTGTTGTGTGAAGAGGTTTGACTGATGACTTATTCAACTATATAACTTTTCTTCAACTCTGGTTATTAAGTACAAAGTTATGCCCATCTATCATCTATCTAGAGCTTGGCCTTGAACGGGACTGTATGAAGTCTCAATTAGGATTGCTATATTGAGAACAAGGCCTGAGAGGACAGCTTGACAAAAAGCGCCCCCATTGTTCCCCTGACTAAGACATACTGCAGCAGCTCACCTGTTCATATGACCCTTTTGTTCGGGACGTGCCCTGCTCACCTCGGGAACTACGGCACTGCGCGGGGAGACACTAGCGGCACTGCAGCGGCAAGTAACGAAGATAGATTGTTGTGGGAATATGGCTAACAAGAAAGGAGACAAGAGGCTTCCACTGGTATCAGATGGATTATAGAATAGCCGCATTTTTCCACAACGAGAAGGCAATCTACTGCACCATGTGGCAATCTTGGCGCGCCAAGGGTATCAAAGAACATGATTTTCCTCTTATGAATTGCTCTGAGTAAGTTCGA
Organism: Branchiostoma belcheri; assembly: GCF_001625305.1. Lineage (NCBI taxonomy): Eukaryota > Metazoa > Chordata > Leptocardii > Amphioxiformes > Branchiostomatidae > Branchiostoma > Branchiostoma belcheri. Next base: position 1,010,283 of record NW_017804131.1, read on the forward strand.
AAGTACTCTTAAGTGGAAGTGAGGATTTTCTCAGTAACTACCCCGGAATTGCAGATCGGGAATTGGGCTGCGCAGCTGCATGAAAGTCTGCACTGGGACGCCAACCTTCCCATTGATCTTCTCATGCGAAGAAACAGCCATCATCACCCCGGAGTTTCAAGAACATTACCAGATGTCTCAGCGCATAGTTTCCCAAGGTCACACGTAATGTTGTTCGCCCTTGCTTTGTGATACCTGATAGCCTTAATCACGTCTGCCACTTCCCACCTACGCTCTCAGATTAACCCTCGGGCCAAACCTGAGACTCTTATTAAAAAGGAAAACCCAGAGGTGTCATTACGGTTGCTGTGGCCAGCGTGGGATTCTGTACCCTTTCCTCAAAGCGATTACCTGTAATTCAAAGGATGTCCTCTAGCTGCTACATCCGCAATGTGAGAGGAATGCGTGCAAAGGGCAGGGTGTGATGTCTAAGATTTAAAAGGCTGTATAACGGCAGGAAAGATTGATTGCATTTGTGACAAAAATTTGTGCGATTTTCTTGTAAGAACTGATAATAATTAATAATGGTTCAAAGGGTTGTGTACTGTATTCTACATTCTTATGCTAATGTGAGACATATGAAATGTACACGGAATAACCAAGGGCATTCACTTTTATTGCCGCGCCCTTGTGCCTTATTCCGCAACTCTATCTATAAATCTTACCTGCACGAATGTGTTAACCAGATTTTCTTCTTACGCAGTCTACACAGTCAGCGATGTAAACTTAGCAAGGAACAGCAAACTTTCCCGATAACCATCGGTAAGTCCACGGATAACCACCCTAAAAGCTTTTCTGTACGGAGCAGTAGGAGAGGAATGAACTTAAGTGACGCCTACAGCTACATTAGAAATATTTGTGACCTTTAGTCTTCTGGCAGGTTGTAAATAACAGCGGTTGCTGTTAGGTTCAGCTGACATATTGCTACTGCCAGCTACCTTAGGAACGCCATTTGCCTTCACGTCAGGGCTTCAGCTAAAACCTCTTTACATCACGGGCTCTCTCGTTTCAAGGAGGATTAGCCAGCAGCCTCACAGTTTTGAAGTGTCTGTGGCTGTGCCGTGTTTGATTTTCAAAATATATGAGGTGCGTCTGGCCAAAGGTAAGAACCCATTAAAATCCGTCGAATCGCACGGGAACGTGTGTATGAAATATCCTCCTGCAACGCGACTCTATTGATCTGGGATTCGGCCCACTTTCAAGGCCTCGTCAGGTGTTGCATCGAATAAAGTACTATTTATTATTTATATCGGCTGCTTGTACACATAACAGTATATCCCCCGGTCCCGACTGAGGGGTTATTTAGTCCGTAATGGACTTTTTGCAAGCTGTTTGATCACAAAGGGTTAGAGTAATGGGTGTTGGTAAGGTAGGTGACGTGGACTTATTCGCACTTCCGTTGATAAGAATTTGCCTGCACACTTTACACATCATCATAAATCAACCTGAAACTTTACTTTGAACTAGTGGGAATACGCTTCGCTCAAAGCAGGCTTTTTTAGTTGCAACACGTTGCTGTACTTAGCGGCTCACTCTAAGTGGTGAGAGTCCTCAGGAAGGTCAGACGTGACAATATGTTACAGACTCAGCAGAAGTTTCTAACATCAATAATCTTCAACGTTACATTCAGTCCTAGCGAAATGTCATGTGCACGTTACTCAAAAGTGAAAGGTGGACTGGACAAGACGAAGAAGCCAAATCCAATTTTCATTTCCTGACTCTTCGTCTTCAAATTTTCCATGATGAAATATTGTTGCAGTTCTACAGAAAGTTGCTACTTGTGCTACTTTGTAGGGTTTTTATTCTCCATACCAAATACTCACCCATTTCCTTTTTATATCTTCAGTTCCTGCAATGGTTTGTATTGTACAATTGACGTCAGACACTTCATCTTCTTCCAACTTTAGTGACTTTACTAGTGCATTAACAAGTCCTGTAAGTACTGCTAAAACCTCCAAATGCACAGATTATTGTACTTGTAGGGATCTGAGGCTGTCATTGTTACCTTTCCATCGAGTAAGTCTTATTACAACGTTTACTACTCAAACGAACTGCTTACTTTCATATCCTCTTATCCTGAGATGAACCCGAAGTTGGAGACATTTCCACCCCAGTACCTGCCAATCATTTGTACTTGGCAATTCCTGTGCTTCCAACAGCTTCCGCTGCGCCTGTGGTTTCCCTAATTGCTAGCTGCCGTGCTTGTAGCGGCCATCCCTAGCGGGCAAATCTAACGGATACCTCCGGGCCTAGTGTGTCCTCCGGTCCCGACTTTACCACCGATGCCATGACCTTCTATCGACTTTACCGACTTCTTTTGTCTCTTTAACTTTACTAGAACAAGATCAATATGCGAAATAATGTAAGTTGTAACAAAGTAGAGGATATTGTTTCTTCGTCTCAAATTGACAAAGAATATCCCAATAAGGGTTGACCATCATTATTGCAGAGTAATTGTGAAAAATGAACTTAATGATTGTTGGCATAATTGGACAAGTTCCGGTGCATGGATGTCCTTAATAGTGATAGATGAGAGTGTTTCCTGTCTCTTTGGAAAGTCATGGGGTTCTCAAAGGTATGTGCGCCACAGAGCAGCAGGAGTATTGGATTCAGACACACAATCCACGAGTGATGTATGGTCTACGGACAACAGCATCAGGCAGAACCGCAGTGGGTCTAGTGGTCATATCAGAAGCCTTTTGTACAAATGAAAAGCAGGAGATTGCTTTGCGGTGTGGTGACCTCTCTGGAAATACGACTCAATCAATACTCATACTTTATGCCGAGAACATCCGGTCATAAAACCTAATTGCTTTACCCGGATTGATAGAGATAGTTTGTCACAAAGTCTGTAATCATATCAGGAACTGGAGTATCGTCACTTCTAATTGTAGTGCTGCTAAAACAAAAGCTTATATTATGACTGGTGGATCTTACTTTTGAAAAAAAATGGATTCTTTTCAATGACTTTCTCTTTTGCATTTAGCCTTTTGGCAGGTTTAATAGCGGTGACTTTAACATTAATAAGAGTAGAAAGACGCCGTGATTATGAACCATTGATCTGGATCAAATTTCATTCGTCTGTCTGCCTTGGGTCTCTATGGTAAGTCAATTACTTTGCATAGATTATGGATAATATTACAATAGACTTCTTTCTTTGTTAAAGATACCGATTGGAGGTCACAACTACAAGACTTGATACATCTGCCAATGACTTTGTTGTGAAAATACCATGGATATTTGATTTAAAAGGACAGAATCGGGTCTGTGTCTTATTCCTTATGGACAGAAATGCCAGTCCTGTTTATTACCATTGACAAGTAGTTTAATGTCCACGACGATGCCTTTCATCAAGCCAAGACCAATTTGTGCTGATAGAAAATTTTGGTATCATTTGTAACATCGGGCAGTGGAATGAATCATATATTTCAGATAATAACAAGATCCCTGCGATCAGCACGGCTTCAATTGTTTCTGAGTAATAAAACCCTGATTGCTCGGTAAGATCGTGCTAGCAATAGCCCAGGCTTTCATATGGATCCGATAGGTCATTTATTCTCCCTGCACAGGTTATTCACGATTTGACCCTACAGACTGACCATTGTGGTGCCTAGATCTTGACCAGTTGATTTTCAACTTTTTACCCAGAAATTACGATTGGACAGTTTTTTCTTGGTCTGATTTCTTGTTGCAACTCAGGAAGCATATTCGCGTATTACACAATTTTACCAATTATTACTTTTTTTACTAACGCTTTGTATAACAGGCTGAGATGGTCAAGTGTAGAATTTACGTCCAGCAGTCTTGTTCTCCCAAAATGAGAACGCTATTGATGATGTACACCGTGTTATAGAAGAGTGTTATATACGTTTCGCTAAATTGGCTTGATAACTTACTACAACATAACACATCCCCTTGTCATTTTAATTTTCCCCTCAGCCTATATTCCTATCGGAGGATATATAGGGTTTATTCAACACAACAGTAAAAATGTCCCCCGGAAAATAACTACCTATGGCACACATCAATAGTACTGGTAACGATTTCTGGGCGTGTGACAGGGCTAGCTGGCTTAATCTGGTACACGTAAGATTAGTAGAGGAAGTAACGGCCAGATATCATGTTGATCTGATGTACATGTATTTTTATGACAACTAATTCCTGGGTATCGTATTGCCTGTCACTCCCTTATGAGCTTTTTGCAGCATAGACGTCAGTAGAAAGTCCGATGAAAGCAATAATGATCAGAAAGAGTGCTAAATACATCAAGTTCCGTATTACCTTGCTGTAAATTTAGTGGAAGAGCTTAGGATCTTAAGTACAATGACAATTGATCATCAAGCTGACTGTCTAAGGGTTTGGAAGGGATAAAAAGGTTTTCCTTCAAGTATTGTGATCAGCAAATGATATGCTGCCTGAAGTTTAAACGAAATGTGTAGTGTAACCTTTTCTTTCCACAATCAATTCTTCATACAACCTAGAGACACATGAAGTATTTGATAGGGACTACTTTATTAAGCTACATGTACACCATCTACCAGTTACAGGTATATGTACAACAGCAAATCGACGTTCTGTTCAAAATCGGCTACAGAGTTTCTGCTTTACTATCAGTATAAGTCTTGCCGTATGTTATCATATACTGCAACTCTTATACTGGCTGGTATTGGTTTTCGTTAAAGACCATCCTGTTGGTCAACTACTGAGTGTAGCTTATATAAGTAGTGATTTGTGATTGATACCAAGCATAAAACATTCGTCCTCAAAGCTTCTGACCCTGACATGAAGTTGGGACTATTGTTGTCCAGCAGCTGGTCAGGCACCTTGCTAAGCCGGGTTAATGGTCCTCCTCGTTCGCTGATTCGATTTTCATTTGGAAGGTCGCTGACTGGGATTATCCCGATTGGGGTATCGGCAACCAGTAATGACGTGTCTACATTGACATTTTTAGCTTAATTTCCCGTCGGTTTGGGCTACATGTGATCAATAATGTCCAATGATTAAAGGCACGATCACGTGTGCTAATAATGTATAGACGTTCGTTGACTTGCCGATTATCTATGCCTGCATCTGTTATCCATAGGTCTCGTACGGCTTTAAATTTTCTTTCTATTCGAAGCAAAAACAAAACTCGTCAAAGACATAACTTGATATATGACTAGTATCTTTTTAAAAATACGATATGAATAGGACAGTGGGTGTCAAGATTTTGGTTTAGGTCAATATTTATTGAGACAATCCACTTGGTCATGACAACACTGTCTGACAACACTGTATGTCTTATTCCGAGTTATTCCGACTCGGAAACCAGAAGTCACGCCTATCTTTATAGCTTGCAGCACATCGCCTATTCCAACCGACATAGCTGATACACACTATTATTTCACTCACCAATGGGAGAGCATGCCCGTAGCCATGGGGAGCCCGATGCGAGGGGTTCGGAAGTTATCTATGATTCTTCCTTTGAAACCCTCTCAAAATGCAGGAAACGACATTTTAGAGGTTCAATTTTCCAGGATAGCATGCCCCTTGACCCCCATTGTAACATTCGGCGCTCGCTGGTCCCTCGGACAGTAGGAAGACACCCCCCCCCTCCCAAGCAAAATCCTGGCTACTGGCATGGAGAGGTAGGCAGCAACGAAACAACAACAAAAATACACAGCACGGTTACCGTTAAATCTATTACATGTGCACTCCCATAGATCCAAACGTACGTGAAAATGATTAATCTAAGGAATAAGAACATTGATGGGTCGGTGCAAAGCCAAAGGTCACTCACCTCCTCTCCAACGGCAAGACAGACGACTGAAAGGGCTTCTCGTCCACCCAGAGGCGTGTGGGGGCATTGTACAAATCCATCTTAACTGGGTTGTCAATAATAAAGAATGTTAATCAAATATAAAAGGTATGGCTGGTCTGCATTGATAATAAACAGTAACTAGAAAATCCGTCCTGGCGAAAGGAATGGTGTAGCAAAAGAGCTAATGCAAGCTGTATGATCTTCTTGTATTATCTGTAAAGCTTCTCAAGATCTCGTCAAGGACAAGGCTAGGTGGTTTAGATATTTGCTATCAGAAAGGTGTGAACACCACAAATCGAAAACAAACCAAAATTCTCTCTTGAGTACACAGGTGAATGAAGATACCTGTCACACACTGCCATTGCTTTCATGCCAGCCACGCCCCCAACTAGGCAACAACTTTCCCAATGAAAAGGCTAAGTGATATTGCAAATTAGTGATACCCAATAATTATAGTCGGCAGTAATATGCCATTACATATGGACTACCGCACCAGGATGTATAAGAAATATATCTACAAGATCAGTACGCCAGAATTAATAAAATCGTACGCTAATTAAACAATTAATCACAATGCCTTTAAGATGATAACTACTGCCGACATCATGGATGAGAATAAATATATACGTGATTGTACAAAACCATTCAAGGCTGAACATTAATAAGTGTAACATGTCTATTGTTTACATAGCTTTGTAAACAAATTAATATTTGATAATGACAAAAGAAACTACAATGATGAGCGTAATTGCTCTCTGAAGTAGGCTAAACAGGTTTAATGTAATTTTACGCTAGGCTTGGGTATTGATGATCTAAGTCTACCTCCTGATTTCTAATCAGTTCCACTAGTGATATACAGTATGTACATTCTCAATGACTTAATGCTAATGAAATCCGAGCAGTGAAATACTTGGTCTTTGTATTCTCACACCATAATAACAGATTTATTTATTGGCCAGCTTATGGTTGTAGGCGTTTATTGAGAGGTCATATATTTACTGACAATTCATAGTGTACTACAGTAACTCAATTTTCAATTTCCCAACGTAGAAATTAATCAACTACAGTCTAGTAGGATTCCTCGTAGTCGCAACTCCTGTTTTCCCACTCTCGTATTTTGTAAAGACCATAATCGTTAACGCTTGTTCAATATGCCGGTAGTGATTCCAGCAATGCACACCACATAGGACTCACCTATTGAGCAAACACCTAGTAGAGTTGGCAAATAGCTGACACGACAGTAAGCTATCTAAGTAGAAAACATATCTTCCTTGAACAATCCACTCACAAATCACATTGCCTTTTGAGTTGGACATTCCAATAGCCCTGTTATATATCATCTTCAAACACCCACTGAGACCTTTGATACAACGTCATGATCCCAAGTAAAAGTTTTTGAGGAGAGTCAATCCGTCAATAGCCAAGCTGTAATGATACCCCTTTAGATGAAAGCCTCCCAGTACCTAAAACGTCTGTCTATGGATTTTCTCTCATGCTTTGCAGTAGAGATAATCTTACCATTATCACGTCTAAAAGCGCCCACTCAGCTTCTTACGCCATACCGCCTTCCTCTCTCCGAATGACGGATACGAAGGCTTTAGGTTATTACCTTACCCGTGGCACTCCGTGGAAGTGTTCGCTGGAACTTCATGATTGCAGGTCAAGCAGTGTACCGAGTCACCACTCATACTGTCGTCGGAACCTGACCCTATGACTCTGAATAGTTCCGGAGATGGAACCTCAATAGCTGCAGCCGGGGCGGTTTTATGGCAGTTCAATGTTTGTTTTCGATCGTTACTTATTCTGCCTCTGTCAGCACTTGCCATCAGAACGCCTGCCGACATGACAGCCAGCTCACCCCGCTGATGGGTGTTTCATACGAAGTGAAGATTTTATGACGTACCATTACTCTATCTGCAGGGATCATGTGGCGCTCCCGGAGGCCACGAATACCATCATCCCGTACGCTGAGGGCCTGTTATTTCTAGGGACTAGGCAATTTGGAGTGGATTCCTTGCCCATTACTCGCTCGATCTGTCAAAAATGAGATACCTATAAAATTGCAGGCCAAAAGCAAACGATAGGGACGTGGGAATTCCCAATTATACGAAGCTATACGAACATATGATGGAAAATAGATCAACATATACTTAGTTACAATTTATATTGAAGGGACGGCGAGGTCGTAAGTGGTTGTAAAGGCCTAGGGTATAGAAACATATACTCTGCCCAGGTACATTTGGGAAGTGCAGAGTGAACCTCAGTGCTTTGTAAGTACTATTTGCTAATAATAGTGATCGGGTAGGTCCTCGAGCAGCACTTTCAAAAAGAAAGAGAAACAGGTTTACATGTCATCCACTCCAAGTGTAGCCTAATTCATTGGTGGAAAATAAATTGTGGCATTGGCAGCTAGAAGCGATTGCAACTGCAAATGTGAATTTTCAAACGAAAAAGAAACCAAGATCATCCTTTATTTCAGAACGCGAGCCAACAGTATGCCGTCGCTGACGTACTTATCTTAAAACAGTGTTGTCAGGTCAGATGAATGGATTGCTGATGGTGTCGTCTTAGGTACCTCAAGCCGTTTGTCAAAGATTCCTTTCTGTAGTCTGGTGGATGGCAATTTTCTTTAAGTGGGAGATTTAAGGCCTTGGTGACACGATTCCATATGCAAATGTCATATATAATCATAGAGCTAATTCTTCAGGACGCCAGAGCGAAGGATGGCCAAATTTGGTATGCAGCTTCTGGCTATGGACGTTTGTCTAAGTGCATCCTTCTGACAGATTGAGACACTGTCAGGTGTTGCACCTTTGGTCAAAAAAGCATCGATTTTTTCTGCACTCTGGAGATTGTTTTACAGACCTGTATTTTATTCAAGGTGGATGCAAATAGATCTAGGAGTGAATCAGGTTGGACGTAGCTTACATAAATGTAAAAAAATGCAATTGCACTAAGTTGACTAATTGTAGTGGCTATTCACCAACTAATTAATTAATGGCACCATATCAAAAGTCATCATACAGCTTTAGCTCTATTACACAGAGAATGGTAGTTGGTAGATGGGATATATTTGAAGCACTACAATGCCAGATTCATGTTAAAGTTAACATAGAACTGGTTCTGGCAGGGTGGGTATACCTGCCATAATATGCATATACAGAACAGAGTATATAATATTTTGCCACCATAGTAACATTGCATGTCAAAATGTGAAGAAGATAGGTCTGCCAAAATGTTCTATTTCCATGCAGTAATTGGGCATTGTACGTTTTTTTCAGTTTGAAAAAAAAAACGCAGTGTAAGCAATCCAACATTAGCCTCAGTCAATTGGGTCAGGCATTGACGTCGTGAGAACCATTTCCAAAATGACTAGGATAACATGCTTGCTAGCCTGTAGCCTACGGCAAGACAAGCAATTGCATGACATTTATGTCCTAGATATCATAATCTCCAACACGCAAGCATTGATCTTATCATAGATTTTAATGAGCACAAAATGCCGAATTCCTAAGATAAAGAGAACAAATATTCTTCTCTCGTGTCCGTTATGACATTTCGAGCGGATAACGTTGACTGCAGGCGTCCTCCATGAATAAAAAGCGGTCCCTTGTTACTTTATATTCATCACCTGTGATATTCCGGAACCTACCTTTCACTCGTCCTCGCTTTCCTCTTCCCCGGCGCTATTTGTCCTTCGATGGCATCAACCTTACGTCCGACCCTTTTGCGGCAACGGTAACCCCAACTTCAGCGATAACGCGGCGCACCTTACAACGTCTTATCTCTGGAGCAGATTATGTCCAAAGTCTATTCTGCCTCCACACCATTACACCGGAGATGAATCTCCGCCAAACACACCTTCTCATGGGGCAACGTTTCCGTTTGAAAGGCCTGGTGATAACAGGTTTATTCTCGTGAACCGCTCTGATACCTGATCAACCGTACAGCTGCAGAAGACGGATAGACGCCGAACAAAGCGGTGTACATCACCAACACTGCACAATCCTTAATGCAGGAAACTAATGTGACATTTGACCTACATATGCCCGGGGCTCTGTGCCATAATGTGCCTCGTACTCCGGTGATTAAGGGCTAACTGTTCTCAATGCGATGTTTGACGTCTCTTACTTCAATAGGTGATTACCCTCTACTAATCCTGATTAAGTGATCAAGATCACCAATCCTTCTTAGACGCATCTGAGTCCTCCTTTCAACACAAAATGTCTGTCCTTTATATTGATTAACACTTTTGCCTTGCATGGCATTGTGGTAACCTTCTTTGCGGAGACTTATCAAAATTAAATCTTGAGTCGACATTTGTGATAAACTCGCCAGGGGTGTGAATAACTGGAACTATCTTATCTCTTCCTTAATTATGCAAAGCCTTTAATTATCCGGAATAGGCAGCCAGGGCTACTTTGCGTAGATGTTACATGTACACAATTTAAACACAACACAGTTGTCCGTCTTTCTAAAATGACGTCCATGCTTGGGTGTTGAAATGTCAACTATACATGACATATTGTATACAATGTGATACCGATACAAGACTTCCATGTTATTGTCTGTCACAAGGTAATTCAAGTGGTAGCAAAACTGAAGCAAAATGAAATTCGATAAAAATTAACTTTTCCCTTTATTATAAAGCTGAAAAATACATGTGAACCCGACACAGAAATATATGACACTGGTGCAAAGGTGACATCTTAAGAAGAATTATTACATCAAAGTCTTTATGGGTTACTAGCACAATTCATCGCATTGATTATATAATTTTCCTTATCAATCAATGAAATTTAATGCTGCTGTATTGGAGGTCAAAGCTATATTTTGTCTTGAATTCCGTAATAATGCGACTTGCATTAAAATGTCCAAAATGCCTCAAAATCAATGCTAACCGTATGAATTTTGAACGGTGCTTTCTTTTATAACAGAAATCGATTATCACATAACTCTGGTAAAATACATATTGTATCACTGCTTACCTGAAGGAGCAGACAACCAGTGGGAGCTGGTCAGGGAAGAGCTAAAAGATTTAGTTAAGCTTCGAAATAAGGTGGTACATGTAAATCTCAGCAGCACTACTTGTAATACATAATTATTATCTTGATATATATCAATTTAGTCAAACTTTTCTTACCTCAGATATCAATATTACACCAGTAACTTCAGTCACCCCTCGCGCTCTCAAGATGCTGAACCTGCTCTTTCCCCATGTTGTAATGTCACTGTTGTCATGCGCAAATAGGTATAACACCATAGCTTGGCATATATGACGACAGCAATGACGTTACGTAATAAATTACGGTGCAATTACACTCGCGGCTACTGGCGGCTACCACTCAGATAAAGTACTCATATACAGCCAACCGTGAGCTGAAACCTTTACGGAACATTTACGTTGGCGTTGTAGGGTTACTTACATATCCACGTTTCGCATCACAATATGCATAGATGTTACCATTTGAACTTTTTTGCCCTGGAATAGATGCTCCAAGCAATCACGTTGGAACCCATTAGGGCGTTTTAGTCTCTAGACATATGAACAGCAGAGCAGAACTAGTCTCTTGACATATCTAGGCCACTCCGAACGAATAACCATGCCCTTCCGACGTACTTTGCTCTGACGAGAAAAAGTCATACAATTTACTGGTGCCAGCATCCTCCTCGAGACGAAATAATAGTCTGAAGTCGGCGCCAACTTGCTAACAGGTCACAGTGCTTCTTAACATTGCTCTGCCCTCTGCTCGATGCGCTAATGTGATATTTATTGGAGACACTACAAAATCCAGCACCAACTGCTGTCAATCAATATGGCGCTCCTATGGGAACGAGAGCGATATTACCTGCTAGCCAGGCTTGGTCGTTCCCATGCGGGCCAGAAGGGCTGGGTACTTGACATATTGTTGACGTATGGTGTACATGTATGGACTCTTCTAGCTATTGTGACATTATCTATCTATGTATATGTTTAAAAACACATCTATATGACTAAATAACAAGTATATAAGCAGTGTTCTAACTCTGATAGTTTAGCATATTTGTTTTCGTCCGTTTCTAAGTGTATTTGGCGTGCATTTGACTCACAGTTGATGACTGGAGGTGGTATAGTATTTTATTTCTATGGTTGGTAACTGGCTTGGTCTGTGAGCCCGCATAGCAAGACAGCTGGATGTCCTTGGCATTGATACAGAATAGGTGTGTCTGCCTATCTAATAGGTGCACTTGACGAAAGTACTCACCATTGCCATTTTATACAATCAATGCATTTCTTTGTGACAAGGGGAACCCAGGATAAGCCATGTTAAACAGAACTAGTCCGATACAAAAGGACGTCGGCATAACCGAGCACCATGTAGCACCGACCTTCCTGTACCTGCCAACCTTGGGTCCCTTTTTGACCAGTCAGCAGATGAAACCCTGTTGATTGCCATACCATGAACATCGGTGCCATCAGGTTTAATTTCTCCCCGGCACATGCGTCATTAGACACGAGGCAATCAGGCCCCAGAAATGACCGTATAACTACTGCAAATATAAACAGTTCATTAGGGCGTCGCAGTCTGCTTCATCGTCTCATCATCTGCCATTCGAACATGAAAGTGTGTGTTGATCTTCATCATGGCAAAGTCGGGGGCACCAGAAGCCAAAGGGGTGAATACATAACCTGCAAGACGTGACCCCTAATATAGAACTACAAGGCTCGCATACATATGAGACAAGTTAAAGAGGACCGCATTCCGAAATATGGTGCTAAAACTTCATTTGTACGTTTTGATCAACTTTAACATGGCACAAAGTTATTCCTTACATAGGAGCTCCTGTTTTCATCGTCGATGCCGAAGAATATTCCCGACATAGAGGATGGTACGTTTCCTCCCAATGTGAACAATCTGTCAATATCGTTTAGTTGGTTGTTGAAGCGTACTATATACTTGTGCCAGGTCACGTGTATTGGGAGATATGCAGCATAATATAGTGTATCAGCTATGTTCTCTAGAGGATATCAATGTACTGAACGATCGGCAGATAGAATTAACCATTTCACATCCAAGACGTTCTCTTTAGAATCGAGGCAACATCGTCGTATTGGGAACGAGTGGTCACTTCCTAATTTTGTTATTTTTTGTCATTTTCCTCAAACGAAGGAAACATTGATGAAAAGGATATAGTTTCGGCACTGCAGTAACAGCTCTTCATTTTCTTTGGTTAAAAACACTAAGTTAAGCGTCATCTCCTCAACTAGTACTACATCTTGAATTCTGTGTCCATCACCACCATTGCCCATTGACAAAAGAAGCGATCGTAAATTACAGCGTTAAGCCATGCTAACAAAAAATTGCCCTTATTGGCGGTTCTTTATTGGACATGTGACCATTACCGGCCGGCAAACTTGCCCTAGTTCTAACTCCACTCATCATCTGGGATTACCTTCGTTTTATTGCTGCGATTGCAGCTGGTACATAATACAAGTCGATGGCCTGGTGCGTATGAAATTCTGCTTAAGTAGTGCCCTGAATGTATAAAGTCCAAAGTTGTCCTGTATGCTGTGTAGTAATTTTCGAGAAATTTCGTGCATATCTCGGCGTATCATATCATTATTTTGCATATACACCCGACAAAACGCCGAAACGACATGACTTACTGCCTAGTATGCTAAAATAGAAACGACTGGCAAAGTTCATTCTACATTCTTGTCGGACAAATAAAAAATGTACAAGTTGAAGATGAAACACTGGTACCAAAAGCGTCCTGAAAACATAACAATCCTACTCCTGTGGTCTACACAAACCAGATATTGTGTGTGTTTTTTTAATCCTTTATCGCAAAATTTTCCCAAATGCAATTTTGATAGGATGCAATGATGATACGGATATGTTCATATACACCAGGCGTCACGTGCATATTATTACATTTCAATGAGAAATATTATTGGACTGTTGAAAGGTAAAAGCTGGTTTATACGACGCTTTGATCATATGCAGTACATACCTTACTCCACACCACATAGTGGTCTCATTAGACCTGCACGGCCAGTAAAAATAATGGGCTAAAAGCCGCAGACACTATAGCCACAACAATTGTTCTGAAAGATGGCCATAACGGTACAAAGCACGTCCCTTTATTGCTACAAAGCGTTGATGAAATTCATCCCTAATGTGGCTTTACAGGAAAATGTTCTTGTCTTTCCTGGCAGGAGGACCGTATGAAGTACTGAATTGATTGTTTGACAATTGGCCCAGAAAATGCCATAGGTACTGTTATGTGCTCGCCTCTCTAAAGGTGTTGAGGGACAGGCAATCATTGTGGAGTTAGGATACAGCCTTGTTGAAACAAAAGGATGGCGTGAAGGAGGAGGGCAACAAAAAAACCTAGGGGATCATTCTAGACCCTGAGCTTACTCTTATTTCAACATTAGCAAGGAATGGGTTGATTGATTTCTATGTAATAAGTGGGTTTCAATGCATACCTACATATGCTTCAAGCCTATATGAATTAACAATAACCAATTAAGACCTCCAACGCAATGGATAGCCTGTGCAATATAGGTCCCTTATCGGCACAGGTCGATTGTTTAGTAGGTTAGACGGAGCGTATTTTGAGACACGGTTGGTAGAAAGGTTAATTGATATCTGCTTCCTGTTCACGGTGAATCAGGCCAGTCTTGTGCATCAGGTAATCTGTGCCGATGTCTAATTGAATACCATGTGTCAGCATGCTCTATTTCATGTAGGTATCTTCATGCCTGCTCCAATGTTCATGTTATATTTTGGGAAATGTTATGTAGCTTTAATCATTTATTCTAATATAGAGTCAGTTTTAAAATGAGGCGAATGTCAAAAAGGAAAGCCTTATTTTTTCAAATTATTAAACTTTTATCATAGACCCCAACAACGAACAGAAGTAAAATTGGGGAGAACAATATTAGACACATTAATTCACATTTAGCAGCCTAGAATCAACTAAGGGACATTTTACTGGTTCAGTCATTGATTGGTCACCTACTGACTTGTCCTACCTTCGACATTACCCTGAAAGATGCGTCTCAGAAGAGACAGTCTCGCTATCGAGCTGGGTACCAGATAATTCGCAAACGGCTATCTGATGTCACCTATATGGCTGATCGGTCAATGTGACAGCTGTCTGAGCCGATACCACCATTTTGGATTGCCTCTTTGTTCCTTTGATCAAGCCTATAGATCGTCCGAAACCGTTACGAGGGAAGGGTGAGAGACATGAAGCAAGAATCTTCCCTTTTTCTTACATCCGCAGCACCGCCTTTATCCTCATACCACATTTCAAGGCCAATCTATAATTTTCGTTTTCTTTTTTCCTAATCTAAACCCAAATTGTAAAAGATCGCGCTCACCATCGGTGCTGCCTGAAAACCACAAGGATTATGATCACCTAACACGCGTCTTGGTGCCATCCGGGAAAACGTCTTTAATGCTATTGGAAAGGAAATGAGATTATGTGAGGAATCCTGACTTGGATATGCGGTATCGCCGCTTCAGTCGGTGGGCACTATAGCTGTATCTTGTACACGCATAGTCTCTATACTCCGGCATATCATAAACATAGTATGTTGCCAATTTCTTCTGCAATGTTTTGCCCCTCACTTACTATGTACAGAATCCTGTCCTGGGCATGCGGGATCGCTGCTTCGGTCAGTGGGCACTATAGCCGTATCTTGTACACGCACTATAGTCTCTGTACCCCGAAATATCATAAACATAGTACGATGGCAATTTGTCCGCAATGTTTTGCCCCAGTAAAATAGCATTAGGGCTATTGTGGCTTGCTCTACCAATGGATGGTCCTCTGAAAAAGCTTGGAATTTGATGGCCATCATAACAACTTCCCCCCAAAGGTTAGAATGATGATGGTGGCATCATTGGGCATAATACTCAATTATATGGCAGCTTAAGCTAGCCCAGGTTTTAATACTCGTAGTGATAAAGGGAAAGCACAAATGGTCATAGCAATGGCCCTGCCCTTGGCCGCCAATTCAGGTGATCTGCACCTCTAGTCTAACGGGGATAATACGGACCTGGTGAATTGCTAACTGTCAACAATGCTGTTACGTTATTACAATCTAGGCGATTCCTAAGCCTGGCCGTCGGGTAATTTGAACTTCTCAATTCAAGCTAGAACAGTTCTATTAAGTTCTCAGGTGGTCACGCAATCCTTTCTAAAGGCTATAATCAGACGAGGAAGTCAACGTAATGACCTCCCTGTAATTCATCTTCCGCACTTGCTGCTGTTTAGTCTCAGTGACTAGAAGGATTTTTTTTACTTACATCTGCATACCTACCTTGGTCACCTACTATTTTTAGGATGTCCTTTCTGAGATATATATTTCCTTCTTTGGACACACATCACGACAACGGCCCAAAACAAATCAGCTCGTTTTTATGGTTCTTCCTTTTATCTAATTTGTTTCTTATCACTCTAATGGGCACGTTGCCCCCTCCAGAGATTTGATTTCGCTATCATAGATAAGTGGTGATCATCCCCTTATACTTTAATCACAGAATATCTCCCCAGGACACCATCTTCACTAATCCTGTCCTGGGGACAGTCTTGATCCCTGCTATTATAACTGGATTTAATATCCCAGTGGTGTTGGTCCATTGCCTCTTCATGGCCTTTGGAAAATTCTACTTAATCCTTTATGATGCCCATTAATGTTTGAGGGCCTATAGCTAGCCTCAAACTATGGGAAAAGAAAGTACATCTGCAAATTTAAAGTTTGTACCGTGGCCACAACTCTTTGCTGGTATTTTACCAGTAAGCCTTTTTTTTCAGTTTTGTTTTTGCTAGATTTGGTAGCCCATCGATATCTACCTTGTAGTTCCTAGTATCAGATAACATTCGTTGCTCTTGCGCTTTCCTGCTGCCTGAGACACTGTCCATCATTATTACTGATCAAAGAATTTTGTTTACTGAGTGATATGACGTATTGAAGGGATTTTAGATATATTTATGATAGGCTTTCGGCTACCTAGACTCAAAATCAACGGGACACATTACAGTAGCCGCCCCAAAGGGCCTGCTAAAGTTAGAAGTGATCCGTCATTTCGGTGGGCCGGTACCATCTGTCATCCAGGCAGAGGTTGGCCTAGATTTGGCGGGGGCAGCGCCCAGGTCTGCCGAGACTTAAACCAATCTCTCAAGAAGGTAGGCAAGAATTGAAAAATCGCCGGCGAGAAGAGTTAAGGCAGCTGTGTGCTCTGTTAGGCCCGCTCGGGATTAGGCGAGGGTCTCCCGCCAGAGGCCTGTGAAGATGGTGTAGAGATTGGCAATCGTGGGTTAATCCTCCCGCACCCTCGCACGCCCTAATGACACAGTAATGGGAACCATTCCTTAGGCCCCTGCCACTATCTGTGCTTCACCGAGGGAATAATTTGGAATCGCCGGAATAACAACTTGCAGTTCTTTGCAATTACCGTTCTCCCATGGGGACGCCCTTGGTGCTGAAATGTAGGAGGTTAGGTAAATAATTGCACCTGAGGGCGCGAACTTTCCTTCACTTACCGATCAGAGACGGTCTCAACTGGACCTGCGGCACCGCATCCTGCAGATGAGAACTTCTTTCTAAGTTTCTAGGTCGCATCAATTCGCGGCTTAGATTAGACACATCCATTACCTATAGTCCTGACGTATCCTTCCCGCCTTCTCTCATCTATGTTGAGGATTTTTCATCAGGGACGCAATTCGTCATCAGCTGGCAATCTTCTCACCAAGGGGCTGAATTCTGACTGACCCCTATAGTGAGACTAGTTTCTAACTTTAGATCCGATACTGGCACTCAAACAACATTCTTACTAGAGTTAATAAGTACATTCTAGCGGTAGTGGGAACATTGAGCACGGTACATGTGTATTGAAGTCAGTCGCAAGCACGTTGTACTATCACAATTACTGCCATTCCAAGTTGATTTAGTGGCCATCCTTTAGACATTCCCAAGGTGTATGTGTTATAGGGCTGTTTGTGGGCCAACATCGCTCCTACTGATCGCTTTATACTGCCGTCGGACTCCCCACTATCGACTAACGATATTGCACCCTACATGGGAGTGGAAATATCGCACACAGGCAATACCTCATCCACGTTCCCGAAGGTGCCGTTATTGGTGCATCGTCTATATCAAATACGAATAACCTTCCAGATGTGGGATCAAACGCCGTTTTGTTGATATCAAATCCTGAACAACAGAAACCAAAAATACGGCAGCATCTTCTTGGTACTTACGTTCATAACAGTGGGCCTGTATTTACAGAATGGACTTGCCGGGTCGTTCGAAAAATGGCAAGCTACCGGTACATGATGAAGTACGAAATCGTCTCCAATGGGCAACTTTGATATATATGTAATTTCGGAGGCATCATATTGAAAAACACTCGTAGACGGACTCCATAAAAGCGTGTAAAATGCTCCTTTTGGCGCAGCAAAGGGACCGCAAGCTCTAACCTAGGCGGGAAAGGTTATGTACTGGACGTGCGAAGAAATCCATAAAATGGGCGAATTTCTTAATCTCGTGGCATTCTTATTACATTACAAACACTAATTGATGGTCTCCTGATTGCCTGCAATATACGTACCGCCACGTGCTCATTTATATGAATACCGTTGGCAATTCTGGAGACGTCGCTGCCTATTAAGCATTTGGGGGCACAAAGCTTTGGAGTACCAGAGAAGCGATGTTCGTCATCACCAAGATAATCTTTGGGAAATGCACAACGGTCATCTGTAGCTAACCACTCAGCTCTATCGCACTGGACCATAGTGCTACGTACGTCAAGAACATTTCTGATACAAAGCCCAGTCTCGATCAGATCTCAAGTACTGCTCCCGCCCAGCCTGAAGGCACTGTGCATGATACCTTATCTTATCCTTACACAGACAACTACGGGGGTAACCAAAGCCATGTAGACATTCTAAAACCTTGCGTATCAAACTGTAGAGACAGTACCATCTATGTCATCAGTCTGTGGATGTCGTTTTTGTATCGGTGGACGGTAAAGCATAAAGAAACATAACATACCGGTATGTTATGCTTGACACTCAGACCCTCCATAAGCCGGGTGGCATTTTGCTTCTGTGCAAGTAGAATCGTTATTGACAACGGCCATGGCATGATTGATCATGGACAGGGTCCTAATTAATATTATGTGTGCCATAACAGGCAGCGAGCGCCGAGCTGGAACGTTTTTACGGAGATGCCCGCCACAACATAATCCTCGTATTTAGGGAAATTGCTCTAATTTACTGGCACGTGAAATGAAAATAGATTTTTTCAATATACTCAAACGTAAACAAAAGGAAATTAGCGGTCAGCCACATTACCCATACTACTTGGCATACAAAACAGAATTTCCAGTGTGGAAATTGGAAAGGGACTTCAGGTGCATGTAAAAATCCATGTTAAAAAGGCGATGTCTTCTATCTATAAGTAACTTTGATGAACCAAATGCTGTCCATGAAGCATTAACTTGAAAGTTGTAGGACGACAGGAGAAGCAAAATGAAGATAGATGAATCAATATAAAATGGCACCATATATGCATTAACCTAATCATCCCACAGTAACAAAACGTCTTCTTCTATGTAAATCTCTTAAGATGACAAGCAAATGCAGCAGCACGTCCGCATATCACAGCCAATTCCACCGCCTCAATCAGACCTAATGTGAAGGTATGCGTGATTTATGGGAAAGTCTCTGATTCAAAGTAAATCGACTGTAAGGCGGGTTGATCGGTACATCTGGAGGACACAGCCACCCTCCGCCACGACATAGAAAGCCCCCGATCCTATTGAAGCTTTTGAGCTTTTAAACCAACGATGTATGTATTTTCACTAGGGGAGGCACAACATACTTCATACCCGGACAATGCTGCCGTATCTGTGATATCTGCAAGGCCATAGTACTTTTCCAAACTATACACAAAAGGGAAACATGTTGCTGTAGTTCTACATGTACGTGTTGATACAGGTGCCCCTTACAGGTATGTTATTCAGGTATGCATATTTTCGTCACGTAACTTCATATAATACACGTTTATATGTTTTTATACCTCCAACTCATCTATCATAGCGTACATCTCAGTATTACCCACGCATGATTAAGGAGCTCCATACGAACCCATCTCTACCCCCTGTCACACCGCTGACCCCTCCGGTACACCCCTGGACGAGAACAGTCACGCTAAGATCGCGGATAAGTGAAAGGGCAAAGACGGGTTAGCGCACGGCGCCCCTGTAATGCCGGACATGTTCTGGAATCCTCCCTGACGCCAACTCATTTCCACTGCAAAGTCCTCTCCCGAGGGTCAAGGCAACTGTACAAATCATTTTCTACACAGTACTTTTAATAGAAATGCTATATAGTTGTGCAAGGTGGAAATCAATACTGCAAAAACAGTTCGACTTGTGGAAAATCTCCAAGAACACAGCCATACACGTTGCGAAGCTAGAATACTCTGCGGTCCCTTCTGGTCTACATGAAAGCATCTGCTAGATGCAGAAATGCAAACGGCCAGAAAAGACAACTTTAAAAACAAGAATCATCAAAACCGCCAAGATGAAGGTGAATCTACATACCGTGTTTCCCTATCTAGCACATCGGCCGAGCTCTACGTACGGGCACGCTCGTTGTTCAGAACCTTGGACGACGCGCGGCACCTTCTCACTGCTGGAACGCCCCGCTCTCATCGCAGTTGTGTCCGTGCGGCAGTGTTGCCAATCGCAATCTGTCGTCAGGCCCAGATTCACCATCTATGGCAGGCCTGACCTCCGACCTGGCCGTATTCATGTTGTTCTGTGAGAAATGGCTCCAGCATGTCCCCTTTGTTACCCACGTACGTGCAGGTAAAGTACACCTGATAAACTTATTATTGCCGGCTACCATATGTCAGGCGGATCGATGGAGCAAGGGAGTGGGAATAAATTGTTGTCACTCCAATTGCGACTTGAGAGGACCATTGCACATAATATGTAAATGCACTACTGATTCGAATATTTCAGACTGCCTTTGACTTTTCATGCGCACATTCACATGAATCTGATAGAGAGAGGGATAGCGCCGGAACTGCCAGAAGCGGGGAAGTAGTACGTCAGAAAATATGACAGTTTACTCAGCGGCTAACTTGTGATGTATCCCTCCACGCGCGTGCACTCGGCGGTTCATGTTGTGTTATTGATCTGGGTGATGATGAGGGAGATCTAGGCTGCGCGGACGGCTTTACATTCGCAGGGAAGCGTAGCGACGCCAGAATTACTACTTGTCGATCTTCTCTGACGAAAAAAAAGCTTCAGAAACCATTTCCATTTAAGCTAAACTTAATACAACATCCATTATGACTCTATGTGTTGTATGTATACTAGAAGTGGGTGTATGAATGATTTCAGATATAGATACCTTCACTTTAGAGTGAGGTAATATTGGGTTTGATAAATACATATGGATCTCTAATGTAAACCATGCACGGAATGGTATTTCATTTACACTATGTTCAGGCTCATTATGACTCTATGGGTTGTATGTATAGAAGTGGGCGTATGAATAATCTTAAACTATATATTATATCATCACTTTGGAGTGAGGTAATATTGGATTTGATAACTGCATATGGATCTCTAATGTAAACCAAGGAATGGCATTTCGTTTAGACCGTTTTCAGGCTCATATCATCAGACATATGAATGTCACTGATCATCAGAACAAGGCAAACGCCATCTCTACTCATGTAATATAGATCTAGAATTAAAGCAATGTAGCGCTACATACTCGCTTCACGAATCGGCGCAGTCCTTTATGAACGCCCTGAATGTTGACTAAAATCTTGATTAAAAAGTATCCAACACTTTCCTTTCAATGCAGATGCTCACTAGCGTGTATCAGCTCTTTGATAACGTCTAAGGTATTGAATGGAATGTTGGATGTTTTTGATACATGCAGGTTTGGTATGTTGATAGGGGCCTCTACATTTCCGGTACCTAATGACCCGTGAAGACAAAAGCTAGGAGCTGTCCACAGATGGGGTACATAGCTCTCCGGATTCCATCTGCGATTCGGTAAAGTCTTATTCATTTCCGTTTAAGGTTTAGGTTTAGATTTAGTTTCTAGGTTAGGGTTTGACGGTTCGGTGCTCTCACTAAGTAAAATTCATTTCCGCCTAATTTCTAGGTTTAAAGAAATTGTACCATCCCGTTTTGCACAGTATAGTATACGTTAGCCTTTTTAGACTGACTGACAGAGAGAAATTGTGTGTTTCTAGGTTTGGGTGCATTCTAAGGTTATGTTTCAAGATACTGGCACGATTCTTTATATGATGACGTTCAAGTTTTCCCTTTCTTACAATTTTTCCAAGTTCTTTCTTTCGGACGAACGGTATGCAGTTGACAACATTTTACTCTGCTGATCGTTAGACTTTTAGTTCTCGCGATATATTTATTGCAAACCAAACAAAACTGAGCAGGATCCTGGTATCAAAGAGCACCTAATGTCCTATCGTTAGTTGAAGGATAAATATAAATGGTATGTTATGGACACTGGCAAACTGAGATGCTACTACAAAATACCTATAAAAACCTGTTTGGAATGTGTCGAAACATTATATATACCGTAAAAACATACCAACACAACATCAGATCAGTGTCTTGACAATACCATTTATAAGGCTGTTGGTAAATTGGATCAGTCGGAAGCACAACATTGATGACGACTAAGTTGGAATATGGTGAAGCATAACGCGAGGAATTTAAGATGTATCACCTTAACTACTAAGAAAGATAATAAATACATATTTACCATGCGAGAGCACAAGCAATTGCAGCGGATGTAACAAGGCCCCATGTGGCTGCTTTTGCGAATAGCATTTGCAGCAGCTATCTTAGAATAGAAACTTCAACTACGTGCATTTTTATTGCGATAAATTCCTTTCAGCGTTGACCTTGCTCTAAAAGCAGCGATAGCGTTAAAACAAATCTGCTGTGTCAATGCGAATTCCCTTCGACTTGAATAACACGGTCAAAGTCAGGAAGTCGATCCGATGCCAGGCTAGTCAGATTGGACACTGTAGAAAGACTTATGTTTTCCTCCTTCAACAGCAAATGCCTTTTAGCATCCGAGACTACCGGCTATTATGCTGTCCTGAAAAATCGAGTTTTTCCCTTCTGAAGAGCTGACTAAGTCTACAAATCCAATACCCTGCCCCATGCTTTATGGTCACGTATTGACTTTTGTGATGCCCGCGGTATTAGCGAGAATCTGGCTTCACACGCTACACAATTGAAGGGATTCTGAGGCCAACTCAGAAGACCAGAACCGATCAGTAGAAATCGATATCTCTGTAAAGCCGGCGCAAAGTTCTAATCCTTTGAAACCACACGTAGATGAATGCTCGCGAGGAAAATGTTCAAATTGCCACCAATTTTCACCAAGGCTCCTCAGGACGTGGTCCACCTGTCTTACCACGAGAGATCGTCATATTTCACTCACTTTTCTGGCTGTGGGGAGAGGCTGAGAAATCGTTGTACCTGTTCTTCAGGCCTCTGTAGATCTATCTAATCAGATGATTGTACATTCTCTGGGCGGCACAGGCACAGTTGCGGCTTAACGGTTGGGAAAACGTGCGCTAATGCCTGGAGACGTATGAAGAAACAATTGCCAAGTCCATCAAACACCGTGAAATACGGCCCACCAGTGCACGCCGCAGTGCGATAAAATATGTGCCTTTTGTCGACTCTCCGATATCCCATCTTTCAGTGAAATTAGCAGAGACATTTTATACACTTACCCATATGTCACACCACGACGGACCTTAGGCAAACGGCTACGAATGTTTTTCTAATGTTCTCAAACAAACAAAACATTTACATTCAAGGCAGCTGATTGCATCTGCACAACTCCCTTTATGCGGCTCCAGATTGCAGGGAGTATAGACATGTTTAAAGATAACATCAACCTACAAGCAACGTCTTTTTTTTACATCTGAAGCCGTGCTATTCGATCATTCAAGTTTACTTACAATAGTTTCACGTAGTCCTGTAGAGCACACATATTCAAGGCCTGTCAGCGGGCCACTGTGGACTCACCTTTGGCCAACGCGTTCACGCCGGTCGTGTCGAGGTCACTGCGCGATGTCTTGAGCAGCACGGCTGGACATCTCCCCTCGTGTTCGGCTGATTTCCCCGTACAGACATCCAATCTCTTCCACCCGCCTGGAAATTGGGTAGTCAAACAGTGAGGAGTGGAAGTGCCAGGAGTAAAGCTGCGTTATAAGGTCTTTCCGGAAGAGCAGCTCCCCTCACTTGGTCCTGATTGCGTCTTGGCGTCTCGTGCTGAATGTTTCAACACGCCGCGCCTTCTCCCCAGTGTTAGCCTCCGGCTATATCCATAAACGTTTCGATTTTTTCTGTCGTCCATGCATAGGTAAATAAACGAATCGCGCATGGCCTCAATTGAGTCAAAATTTTATTCGTCAATATTTGATCTCCTTCCTAAAGAAATATCGACCCGTTAACGAACAAACATCTGAAACCTAAGGTCCCCTTTGTTGTTACACCGTAGACTTCTAAATATGGCATCAGCTTTCACACACAAGATTACACAGGGGTCAATCCTCTGTTTAGTTAAAATTGACCAAATGAATCGAATAGCACGTCCTGATTTTCTTCAAAGCAGGGAAGTTTAAACTACATCCTGTGAACGCCACCCGGCATCACATGAAAGACTCTCCACAACTTTCTGTAAATCCCCTCAC
The DNA here is from genome assembly GCF_001625305.1 of Branchiostoma belcheri. Taxonomy (NCBI): domain Eukaryota; kingdom Metazoa; phylum Chordata; class Leptocardii; order Amphioxiformes; family Branchiostomatidae; genus Branchiostoma; species Branchiostoma belcheri. Next base: position 1,034,891 of record NW_017804131.1, read on the forward strand.
CGAACGGGCTGCCAATTGTCATCACACCTAACACGCTGAGAGACGAATTAGCATGCAGGCGCTCAGCATAAAAGGGAACGGAACGACATCCAAGCAAATTAAAAGGGGTTGAAAACTGGGACATCAAAGATAAGAACGAGAGAGATTCGAAAAGCGGATGTATCGACTTGGTAGCTGTCTCTTATGTGATATTAGATGTTTTGTTTACATTGCAGAGGGCATAGTGTGTATCATGGGTCACACAGTCCTCAGTGAGTCCTCGGTGTAGAGGACTGGTCTCGCCAAATCATCGGAGAATTGAATCCTCATTGACTGTGAATTGACTGTGCCAACCAGGAATCGCAAAGATCTGTGATGACCGAAAAACAAAACTGGCAAGCGTATTGGTGATGCAGTCCTTGGAGATGTTACCAGCCCTACCACATCCGTTAAAATGGCCATATGTTGCCATCAGTGGCCATGATGACATTTCAATTTGCCATGAGGCGCCAGGAAGGGGTCAGTGACACTACCGATGATTAGGACACCAGAGTGCTGATGACTTTATGTCCCAGGGTGGACCCGGAACAGATCACAATCACCAGGGTTCGTTCCGCTACAGTTCTTTATTGCCTGTATGGTCATTCCGTAGATCTGTACGGAGCAAAAGCAAACAAACATCATCCGCTTCTGATATCAACACAAGTGCAGGAAAACTATGTACATGTAGCAAGTCCACAAAACTAGCCTGGTTATCAAACCTATTATAGCTCCCGAGTCCTACATCCTCTCCGCAAATCTGACTCGGGAGCTATAATAGGTTTGGTAACCAGGCTACCCAACAACTCCAAACCACGACTTTCAGCCTACTGTCTCTAATATATGAGTGCTCAAACACAAGAACTGCTACATGTTCTCATCGGCGTTGCTAGTATAGTTCCGATACTTTGATGAAGGTTGGACAGCCAGGTAAATGATATCCATGCACAATTCAAACACACTTCAGCTGTGAGATTACTTAAAGGAAGTTTGCCCGCTCCAACATGAAGTTGTAATAGTTACTTACTGGTTGATTTTCAAATACAATTGTCTTTAATGTCCACAATTATACCTACAACCAAACCGAACCTGATCTGCAATTTATTATAGAAGTAGGAATAATAGTAGCTTTTTATATAACATACATTTGTGCAGCTACTTAACAAAATGTTATAAATTGTATAAGCATTTATTAATTGTATACAATGATTTTATAAGTATTAGTGGCCAATTTATAAGTGTGTATTTTAACTAATCTATAATGTATCGTGTATTTTAATCATTATGAGACACAATTTGTATAATGTTTTGTAAAAGCTGTGCAATTCAGCCATAGGGCTGCAAACATGCTTGAAATAGATAAACCAGTCTACTACTACTGTTGGACATAGAAATGAACATTATGCATTTGCTTTGCAGATGTTACCTTTATGTATATTATGTATATTTCTATTACATGTGTAGATATGTACATGTATTGCTGGTACTTTACTTCTTAATTCCCGGTGTGTCCCGGCTCCGTCCTTAGCACCCCGTGTGTAAAGAGGCGTGTCGCCTGCAGATTAAAAGCGGCGGGGATGAGAGGACCTGCGGGACTGCATGAGGAATGGTTCTCCTGGGGGAAGATGGCGGCTTGTCAGTCTCGTGTGAAGTGAGTCTATCGTCTGCGCCGCTGGCTCCAGGCGGTATGCATTATGGCGCGGTCACATTTCCCAACCCGGGGCCCGGCCGGGAAGTCGTATGGAACGAAAATTTTTATATAAGACAGAAAAACACAAAAAAAAAAGTTTTAGAAAATTAACCATTAGGACTATTTGTGTGTACTCTTAATAAAAATTGTTAATTTTTCGTTCACACAAACAACCCGTCCGGGCCCCGGCATGGAAATGTGGCCGTGCCATTACTCTCCAAGCAGAGGTTTGGGTTTTGGGGTTATTTTGGCGTGTTTTTACCTTTTTTGATGAGGTTTCTTTCTTACGGTGTGTTTTTCACCATACCCAAATACAATCCGAGTCTAAAACAGAAACCCCGATTTAAAAAAAAGGCTAAAAATATGCCAAAAACAACCCAAAACCTCTGGTTTGAGAGTAGGGATGCATCACAAACTACTGGCGGGATGTTTTCAATGTAAAAAGAGTTAGACACGTCTCTACTTATACATCAATTGGTCTCAGAAAATAAAATGTTCTCAATGGTACATTGGTGATCATTGGTCATCCAGTGAGAGGAGTGATATCCAAATTTGCCGAGCACACTGGGTCTCCCTTCATCTTCTCTATAACCGTGTTGGTTTAACAATTAACACGCTATAAACTATGTATCAACAGGTCCAATTAACTTCATGAAAGGCAATTAACGACATGAAAGGCATCCAGTACAGTTTTAGGGCTTCGAAACCCGATTTTCTAAGCCAATATTGTAGTCGCTTATCTACATACTGAGTTGAACCCACATTATTCCAATGTATATTGACCCTCAACTTCCCAAAATTCTGACAGAAAATGGTTACTGGAAGGGCCCTGGGCTGATTTGTAGGGTACCACCCAGAAAATAAAGGACTCATCTTGGGGCTTGCTTTTGTAGTTTAAAAATTCCCAAAGTATGAAATGCTGATTTAAGCGTACTGGTTTGAAGCAGTATGTGTCAATATCACAAAGATTGCCTTATTCAAAATATTGCAAAATGACGAAGGAAATAAATTGTCGGTGCGTAAATGCAATCTTTGTACCCTTCCGCGTGATGAAACTTTGCACAAGAACGATATTTTGTTCCCTCTCTCTTATGCAATATAAAGTGACTTAGCGCCATCTACTCTGTCCTGTACGCGCTCATTGAATTTGCTGCGTACACTCTAGACAAGTTATGATAGAGCACGCAATTAAAACCGCCGGGCTGACTTATTTCGTCGGGCGCCTGGAATCATCTTTAAGTATCGATCCTTTCCTGCGTAAGTGCACATTTGTGATATTTACGTAGTTTAGCCCGGCAGAAACTCTTACAATGGCGAGGCGTTGATAAGAGGGAGTGGTTGGATCGGCGCTTGACGTGATGAGAGGGTTGGGTGAAATCACTGCAGTCTACTGCAGGTCATGGGCGCTGTGTCGATGTCACTGTGGGATTGCTTTTAACGTTGACATTGTGTCATATCGTCACGCGAAATCGCACCCTTCTGTACTTCCATAGATGTACGAGAGACCAACCTAAGAGAGGTGGGCAGAAAGACGGATTTGGGACATTTGCCAAGATGGAATCTACTTTAGGCACGCATGTTGAGCCCGTCTGTATCGCCCATAATCATCATCTTTTGGGAGGATGAGTTTTATCATCCGGAGTATCGGACTACCCTTGCCAAGGACAACGTGTTACCGCTGATCTACAGTCTGATAATCTCACTACAAGTTCACTAGAAGTTCTTTTACGCATAATAACAAACAACGTGACATGGAAGCTTACTGAGTGTTAATTGGCTGAATGTGGCTGATAACATAACTTTATTTCATAACAATTGTACAGGGTACAAAGTATGGCCTCTATTAGTACATATTAAGTTTCATAAGGCTCACCATACTAATACAAGAGTGAGTGGCTAGTAAGGGAAGGGTATGAACTTTTACAATCAATGGAGGAATTTCTAATATCTATACAGTCTTTGCTATATATCCCTATGTATAACATGCAGGGGTTGTCACATGTCATATTCAAACTTGTTTTTCTAAAAAAAAACTACCTGAGTAAAAAGCAAATGACGTGTATTATATTACTCACATTATTATCAAAGGAAAAGTTCAATTAGGTTTTTCATTGTGTTAAAAGGTACCTGAAGACTTGAACCGTAGGAAAAGTTGTTTACATATTTACAGCCTCTTATGTTGTTTCCAATTACAGTTATTTTCAGCATTTAACATAAATGTCAGCAGCGCTGTTTAATCATATCAGTGACACTCCAATAAGTCAAAAACATAAAGAACGTGAATACACGGAGAGACGAGATTCGGTTGTGAAGTCGACTGATTTTGTTTTCAATACTAGTACTTAATTGAATAATGCCATCTTTCCACTGAATGGAGACCATTCAGGAATTAAAATTAGATTTGTATGATGTATGAATGAATAAATTGAATATGATCCATGATGCGAATGTGCGGCTTAAAAGACAACAAACACACACAACTTATAAATATACCTCCTTATCAATGAAATTCGGAGATTTTGGTAACTCATCGGTCGCCACTACTCTCCAAGCAGAGGTTTGGTTTTGGGTTATTTTTGGCGTGTTTTTAGGCTTTTTACGAGGGTTTCTGCACTGGAATTTTTGGGGAGATGAAAAGAAAATTCCAGTGCAAAAAAGAAACCTCGATAAAAAAGTATAAAACACACCAAAAAAACCCAAAACCCCAACCTCTGCTTTGAGAGTAGCGACGGTCGCCACCTCAGTGGAAGGGGCGTAAGTATGGATCGGCCAAACATAAATGCCGAGTTACAGTCCGATGATTTGTCACTCTTCAAATGAGCAGACAGTCTGACTGCTCCTCGTCACCCCCTGGCGTAAGTTTGACGGCACAACGAGGATCAGGGGAAATTCTGCTGATACATATTTCTGTTTTACAGATCCAGTGGCAATCTCGATGTCCGAAAGAAGCCCGGTGTGTACGATACCGTAGCTTCCAAAAAATTGTCTTCACTTTATTTGCATATCAATCAATAGTTAGTGCTTATAAACCTGCATTTCTCCTCTGGTGTCTCAGTCACTGATGAAAGCTAGTGGATACTAGCTGAAACGTCTGACCGTTTCCAAAGTCATATCCAGTTTCTTGAGTAACTGCTTTTTGGCGTACCGTATTGCCTGGATGTCTAACCTTCATCGACGTACCGTAGCTTCTTTTTTTCATGTTTTGGATTAACCTAGCCTTTGCTTACCTGTTTCCATTATGTTCCTCTACTAATTAAACCCTTTCATTTCAGTTCACAGACACTATGGTAGGGTCGATACGACTGTGATGAAGATATCTCCGAATGCTTACAGTATAGATAAAGACGTGTCAAATCAAAAGAACATTCTGAATTATCCGTAATTTTTCATGAATGTTTTTATGCCCAAAATTTCTGTGAAAGTCGTGATGGACTCTTCTGCGTTGACTTTCACTAAGTTTGTGCTTATGTGAAAAAGAAATAGACATCACTTTGTCAAATACTACAAGTTAAACTTTTCTTAAGCTATGATCTAAGTGATTTACATCTCCACTGACATTATCTATTGACATTTTTACTTGATGAATACCCTAAAACTTCCTCTCTACTCTTTGTATTGATCCAAGATGTATTCTTCATCCGGTCGGTACAAACTCCATTGCTTCTGAACTGTCCTTGTTATCTTAACCGGCCATCATCTATTTGGGGCCAACTACAATCATGTTTTATTCAATTCCGCTATCAAACCTTCAAAGATTACAGATAATGATCTTTTGTCGGACCTGTTACTTTGTCTGCGCGTTAATCCGGTCATTATGCGTTCTGACAATTTATCGATTGTCCTGTATAATACCTGGGAATCAGATTGCCCTCCCCACCGGAAAAGAAAGAGAGCGGCGTTTTGTAGAAAGCTTCATTGGCCTGAATTGCTACCTTTGATTTGCTGTCGATAAGTGATGAGCTGTTATCACCAATTTGGACGAGCAGCTACCGTTTCGGGGTTGGGAAAAAGAGCCCACGTTGGCAGAATCTTCCTTATCTCATCTCGGAGTAGGTCGGTGATGAGTGGCGACGCTTTATCTTAAGGCATCGACGTCGTAACAACAGGAGGAGAAGATGTCATAAACATTGAGATAAAGCACGACTGTTGGTCACTTGTGCTGATATTTGCGCTGATACTGCAGAGACGTTAAGTGGAATGTTTCCTTCAGCATAGATCACGTAATCCATAGTCCTTTAAAATGACATATTCACTCATAAATATCCTTTTCATTGGAGCATTTTGCATACAAGCTTTTGTTTGTATGCAAAATGCTAACGATCGAACATTTGGTACGATCATCATGAAGTACATTCACTCATAAATATCATTTTCATTTGAGCTAGCAAACTTGGTAAAACTGTTTGTATGCGAAATGCTGACGATCGAACATCTGGTACGATCATTATTTAGTACCAGTCATTGTGTAACCCTGTCAAAAGACACTACTACCATTGACAAATAGGCATGCAACGTCGGAAATGTGGGAATTCGAAATAGAAACTAAAAAGAAGTCATGAAAAACTAAAATCTAAGTCAACAACGCAAACTAAGTCAAACTTGAAAGAACTCTTTATTTGAAACGTGTATATTACAGCTTTAGCAATAGTTAGCGTTTAGATACACGTTGATTTGCGATCAAGCTTTCGTACAAAAGGAACTTCGTTGCGTTGAAAATGACAAGTTCTGTGTCTTTTATAAATTTGCATAAGTTGTATAGTAGATAAATGATGAGTAAGAAAGTTATTTCAAACATGACATGACCAGTTGTTTCTCTGTTGCTATTCAGTCTCACAACTTTATCAGGTAAGAAACCTGTGTTGAACTCCGTGAACCCACCCCTCCCTGTGAAGTACAAGTCACTTTGATTCACCGCTGCTCTTAATGTGCATTAGTCAGACGGACACTAGTTCGCTGCGCCAGTCTCTCCATCACTCGGAGTGTTCCCCGCCACCAGTGCTACATCACCGTGCCGATGTCATGCCTGCCAGGCTTCACAAATGGCGCTTCCATCGGTGAAGAAGTGTCGCTACCCGGGCTCTGTGTCCGCTGGAATTACGGTACTTGTTACCTCGCGCGGACTTGATGCCGTTTTTCAATATTTCATAATCAAGCTGTCAGGAGCTGAGTTCCGGGCGGTTTGCGACCTTGGCAACGACACCTCCCTCTAAACGTGCCACCTGGGCCCGCCCGAGACAGATCTATAGGTCTGCCCAGCCCGCTTGAACGGATCGTATTGGGCGATATGTAAAATTCATAGGGTGATGGTCTGCCGCCCTTTTTCAACATCGCACACGGCTTGACTCGTAAAACTTCAGCAGCTCAAATAATTGAGTGAAGTTGGCTGTGGAAATCTATTTGGTTTTAGTACGTATTTTATCTTTTGCTTCAGTGTGCATATCTCTCTGACATGCCTCCACTGCATATATCAAACTACGCTTTTCCCGGAGCAACGTACATATACAACACAAAATTCAGCTTCACCATTGAATATTTATAGTACAATATAGGGTATAACATATCCATTCAGTTTGTTTTTGCTCATTTTCTGCCTAGTGTAAAATAGCTCCCAAAACAATAAAACTTCTTTTTCATTTACGTATCAAATACTGGTTCGGGGAAAATTAGTCCTATAACTCAAGCAACGGCTGTACTTTAGAATAACCAGTTCGTTTTATAATTCCAACAGCTTTATGCTATGATAGCTGCAGTAAGGTCCCTCCCTCGTTTGACAAAAACCGCCTTGAAGATTTATACTGACCTATGTACAGATCTATATTTGGCTTGCGGGAAAGACTTCGCCCGATGAAGCTCATTGTGCAGCGTTTTCCCCGCCATTCCTCCGTCCGTCCGTCCTTCCACCAACACCGCGCGCGGTTCTTCTGCCCCAACACGAGGAGATCTGAAAAGGTTAGCCTGCTGCAAACTCAATCAAGATGTGGGAATGAACGGCTCTCCCGCCAATCTGCGGGCTGCATACAAATATCTCAGACGTCAAACTGGAACTGCAGTTGAATGATTGAGAGGAATGATAGCATCTTCTCAATGTTCCCTTCAATGTAGTAATGAATGGCCGATATGGGGTTATTTTTGACTCGGTAAAAAGATGCATCCTATCGCATAGTAACTGCAGATAGATGCAAGTCGAGCAGGGATGAAAATGTATTTTACATCCGTGAATAATTTCATCAGATTGGCAAGAGACTGCATAACAAGATTCTTCGTTCAATTTGTACATCAACAACCAGTGGAATTTACATCCTCTGTTTCTATGACGTCCGTCTCTCACCTTCTTTAGGGCAAGCGTACTAGTATTTCATATCATTCAGAAATTTGTGACGTCCCATCAGGCTATAGCAGATGCTAATAAATCGTTGTTGACGAGTATGTGGAAATAGAATGAAGGAACAATTGTGGCGTTACTGGAAAAAGCGGCGTTCGAAAGAGTTTCCGCTCATCGACACTGAACTTGAACTTCAAGAAAAATCAATCGGCTTCTGATGAAAAATGAAATCCTTTATCATTTGGTGATCACATGAGATATCTATTTTTTATTATCGTATGTCTATGTCGAATTCTCTTTCACTTTCGTCACGTTCAATCTTAGTACTAGTATGTCCAATTGCCTCTGGTCATTCGAAGGAAAGATGTTCTTTCTTTGGCTAGATACTGCTGAGATATCTCAAAGTTCGCTTGTATTGCAACACAGACAACGGTAACCCACCAGGCAATTTCTTTACTGTCTTGAAAGGTCTTCATTACCGTATCTGACCAAACTTCTTCGTACATTCGTCACCTTCCCGTAAACTTGACATCGGTGGTTGATAAAACTCCAATCTGGTTGAACTTGAAGTGAAGAGTCGCGGTGCCTTTTTACCACTGGTCGACTGACTGGTCAATAAAGTATATATCTAGTCCGTAACTGGGTTTCTCCTCGCCCTACTTTCATCAATATTCAGTCCAACTCCCGCCGGACCGCACAAAGCGGTAAACTTTGGCTCGACTTAAAGAGCTTTTGATAATATCTCAGCTGGGAATGGATTGGACTAACTCGTAAGTAGAGTAGGTCACTTTATCGACAACGTGGGTGACCTGGTTTGGAAGAGATATATTATTTTTACTCTCCCATGCGAGAACTTCTTCACCCAGGCCCTAACTAGGTGTGTTCAATCTTACATGAGGTCTTAGCAGAATAAACGGCGTTTTCCTAGATTTAATTAAGCTCCAGTCATCATTCTTTTCCTGTGTTCGTTCATGTCATTAGCGATGACCAACAGGGCCATTTTATCTGTAATGAGATCGTAACTATCAAATGTTGATTAATAAATACCCGATAGAAACTTAATAATAGGCATTGTACTGCGTTTCGGGGTCAGTAGAGGTTGATTTATCTATTCATTACTTATTTTCACAAACCGTCCTCGTAAAGTAATCTTATATCTACCTGTTTTCAAAACTTCTAAATGGGACCTAATGATAAGTTCATATTCTTCAAAACTTTGTTGGGGAATCTGCATTGATCAAGATCTTCAGTTTTATCTGCATTTAACCTTAATTGGCCAGAGAATAGCCCGACCTTCCCTGGAAGCTTGAAAACACATCTATGTCAGGAGAATCGGGAACATCTCAATCCTGTTGATTTATATGCATATGTGCTAACATGGACCAGTTATTTTAGAGAGAGAACTGTCTGTTACCATAGCGCTAGCGTTGAAGGCTGTGATGACTGATTTTTATAGTGGCAGAGAATCCTGAGCTCCTATTGGACTGATTTGAGTTATGATAAAGAACTCTGAGCTCCTATTGGCAGCGCTGAGAAGAGTCCTCACGAGTTATACAGGTGTATGGTCACGAGCTCTTGCGAAGGAAGCCCAATCAGACCCGACACAGAGAGATTATGGCTAGTCCTTGAAAGGTGTCTTCAGAGGCATACAAGACCATTTCAGGGCGGCAAAACTGGAAATACTTTAAATAAGGCGATCTGTATGATATCACATACCGTCCCACATTAGCACATTTGATTCAGTATTTCATACTTAACGCATGTAAAACAAACCCCAAGATTAGTCCTTTACTTTCTGGGTGGTACCCTTAGAAACAGTTTTTTGTCAGAATTTTGGCCATTTTTGCTCCATTAATGACGTTCATATACTTTGGGACAGTGTTGTTGCAACTTACTATGCAGATAAGTGACTAGAATATTGTGTTGTTGCAACTTACTATGCAGATAAGTGACTAGAATATTGACCTTTAAAAATATGGTTTCCAGGCCCTCAAAACTGCACTGGATGCCTTTAAGCAGTTCTGCCTGGTGTAACTTATGGAAGATCAGGGTGGACTGTAGCCAACTTGCTAATCCGTTCAAAATGTCAACGTTTGAATCCACAAAGATTTTATGCATTTCGCATCAGCACAAACTCGTATGTTCACGAGCAAAGAATTTTCTGTTCGCCATTCACCGTTGGTGGTGCACCCTAGCGATCGGCATCTGCAGGACAACCCTGTGCTTCAACCTTACTTCAACGTATCTACACTTGACGTTGCTGGTTGGCATCTTGCCAATCACAATCCAAGGAGAAACAAATGTATGGAACTCGGTCTATCGCTCACTCTGGGGTAAAAAGATCATTCAAAGAAATCAATAGCGAGTAAACAGAGAAGATTTGCCGGGGAAAATATATCCCTTCCCTGCCTACCGAAATGGCCATGCGTCACCCTTCTGTCTGATCAAGGCATCCGTCTCTGAAGAGGTTGTTTTTCGGATGTTTTAACGATTATCTTTAGGCCTAGTTATTAGAAAGAACAAACGTATAGACAGGTGTAATACGATGATCAACATATGGCGATGCAATCATGGAAATCAAGGAGGAAAATCTATACAATAGCAGATAGAAAGCCGTTCTACTTTTCCAGAGCTGCAGCAGCAATTAATTACATTGTAGAAACAGAAGTGAACTCAAAATTAACAATGTGAAATTATGCCATCATATCTGTCTCTAAATTTGTGAAAATCCGGTTTCAAAGGTTCGTTCATCATCAAACGAGTCCAGATAAAATTATACCATTTCCGCACAGCATGGGGGATACTTCCCGTTAGGTCAAGAGGTGGCGTTTTGTAGTTATTAATCCAATTTGTTGATTTTTAGTAAACGAATTTTCTTCTCCCGCTGGACTTAAAACGCCAGTAGATTAATACATGCTGAAATTGAAAATGACAACAATATGACCTAGTTTCGTTATTTTTCTTTCTTTTGACGTGGTCCTTTTATTCTATGACTGTAAGGTCATACCTGATCATGTATTGCATTTATTTCCATACAAGCTTGTCTACAATGATTTTTTAAAATTTACTGCCCCCATGTCATAACGTACATTAGTATCTGGTATCTGTCATTTCCATTGTTTTCGCTTCTCCATCATTTGGAGATGTGTTTATTGACAAGCGCGGATGAAATCATTCTAATGGGGGCGTGACATGTATCAAATCGCACGTTACTAGATAATACAACACAGGATTGGTTCAACTAGAAAATCAACCTGTATTTTCAATACAAATCCATATGTGCCCAACATTTGTTTTATATTTCTGAAAACAGTTATCAGTACGACATTTACGCAATCTTCTCACTTCTGCCGATTGTCAAGTCCGCTTCTCAGGCTCCGCTTCTGTGTAAACAGCTCTCTTGATCTCCAAGAAGATCTGGCTACCTCAGTATTTATCCGCATGGTGTGTGTTATTAAGTGTCTTTATACTAGTTAAGCAAATGTAAAAGTACGACCTACTTGAAAGGCTAAAAGCATATAGAAATGCATGGGCATAGGCGGACATAAGTCTGCTCGCTGCTCCCTACAGGCGCTTTTAGACATGTCATGGAGAAACAGCATCAACTCGCTATGTGGCGCTTTTCCTGTTGTGCGAAACGAACGAATTTTGTCAGGCGATACCTAATCGCAAAATACTTCTTTTGGCCTATGAACGGTTTTGGCAGAATAACCCTTGTAGAAAACATGTGGAGAACTTGAAGTTCCAGGAAGTTGATAACATTATGTCATACTCTGCTGAACTGCATTGCTGCCTTGCATGACCCAAGTCTCCTATAGCCTCCCGAATACAAACCGAATTCCCCCCACAACGTGTGGCGTAGGTCCAACGTCGGTTGGGTCAGTTGGTGTTCGGCCAGATCGGCTGCGCCAGCCGAATGTTTCTAATGGTTCAAACATTCGGGTATAGACAAGAGGTTCCGCCATGGTTGGCTGGTGTTCTAGAGTACATGTAGTTAGAGGTGTGGTTGGCCGTCAAATTCGACTCAAATTTAACTCAAATTCGATTCGATTCGTATAGAAGCGTAGGCGTGGCCTTAATCTGTCCCAGAACTTCAGCCAACCTTGGTCGGCCGGTGTTCGTGGGAAGGTTCTGAATGTGTGACAGTAGCTTTGCTCTACCCTCGGCTTTTTCTACCAACAGCATCTGCCAGTACGGTTGTCAATAATGTCTCCTGGAGCACCCTGTAGCACGGCGGCACCTCCCGATCATTGCCTTCTTCATCCCCCAGTCCGTCAATCCATCACTCTATCGACCCGCCGGACCAGCCCGAGTCAAGTGTATCGGCGTCCTTGTCGGCGCCTGGCAGACATTCCTTCACGGCAGATCGAACTGCGGACACTAATGTACGTTCATGGACCTGACCCAAACACACCGCTCTCTACACGGCTGTGGGGGCTGGTTACTAAACATCGTGCAATAGATTTCCATTATAGTCTTCGATAGTGGCTATTGTTTTCGTCTGTGAAGCAATTGCAAGCGACTGGCATTTACGGACCATTACATGAATGGAGACTTGTACTTAGGTGTGTGCGTGCGTGCGTGCGTGCGAGCGAGCGAGCGAGCGAGCGAGCGAGTGAGTGAGTGAGTGAGTGAGTGAGTGAGTGAGTGAGTGAGTGAGTGAGTGAGTGAGTGAGTGAGTGAGTGAGTGAGTGAGTGAGTGAGTGAGTGAGTGAGTGAGTGAGTGAGTGAGCGAGGTGGGGGAGCGCTTTCAGAGAGCACGCGCCTAAAAGTTAGTTTGAAAGTTGTTGGCTTACCTCATATGACACGCGGATGAAAACACTCCGACTGAAAGAAAGTTCCACGCCATAACAATTATGACTGGTCAATGACAAAAACAAGTCTACTTTTCAAGTGTTTTCTGCCTTTATAACAAAACGATGAATGACGCATACGAAGTCTCGAGTTTTTATCCAGACACAACAAGTAACAGTAAAAACACTTCATCTTCGTCAACAAGTCTTTGTTGAAGCGTCCTTTTACGTACATGACGGTTGATATGTCTACATCTTTGGGCCGCTAAATTGTCTCTTTCCTTGCAGTCTACCAATTGAAAAAAGTTAGCCCTTTGTCCAAGTTACTGGAATTAGTTTCCTATTATTGAGGGTCGTACGTGGAAACCTGTAAAAGTACTTGATGCAGTCGTCCATTATCAATCGCTTGTATTACATATTTCTGTTAAGGCATAGACATAAGAAACTATTGCAATACTTTTGATACGTGAAAGTCATTCGATTGGTAGCAGCTGCTTCGGTTATAAGAGTTGGAGTTAAGTCACTACTTGAAGTGGTGATTAATATGAGTGAAGTGCAACGTGACAATGGTGCCTGTACACGTGTTTTGCGCACAGACCGTATTGTCTTCAAAAAAAGAGACGAGCATTGCGTAAACCGAGTAAAAAGAAACCGACTAGTTTAAGAATATAAGGCCCCAGTTCAATCCACAAAGTACCGCACTTTAGAGAGAGAGACATCCAAGTATCCCGAAGAAAACATGGCGACTGTGCTGGGAGTTCTGATGATGGCATTTGCCATCTCTGTCATGCCGGCTGCACAGGCCTACATGCCCATCACTGGGGTAGGTGGTTTTACTCAAGTTTACTAGATGTTCAGACAGTGGCGTTATGGACAATGGCGTAGGCGGTAGCTATATCTGTCTCGAAAAGTTGTCATAACTTGGACTTGTTCACCTTTGTATTTTTTCATACGTCAGGAAAAGAAACAAAGCTATCCGTACAAGTACATCTGCTTCTGGTTGATATTGATTTTTTTTTAGAAAATTCCATTCTTCTTAATCTTATGGGTTGATCTAGTCTAGTAAACAGCTGCTATATATATATCATCCTCATTTAAGAATGATCAAAGGCAACCTAGCAACATTGGGTGTCATTGCATATAATTGTGCATATAGATATGCGTATTTAGATTTATCAAGTATTCTCAATGAAGAAATTTTTAGAAAGCATATGATAGCAAAGGTTGCTTCTTTTGTCTGTGCCTGTTTTAAGTGCTGTGCGCTCATTCTGGTATATGTGGCGGTTCCCATACACGTATATGATCAGGATTGGGCGCTTGGTTTAATCTGAACATTAAAGTTGTACATTCGGAACACTTAACGGGCAAAAACATCATCATGTTTGGCTTCTTTTCTTGTACAAATCTACTATATGTGGCTTCAAACCGGCTCTATTCGATGGACAGTCGAACAACCTGACACAACTACCCCCCTGTACACATGATCTAACTCTAGGCGCTTAGTGAGGGCGTTTTCACTGCTCTTGGTGGCAAGGAGTTCTAACCTCCAAGCAGATGTCTGGCGTTAAAAGCGTTACGGTTATAACAGAACTGGTCATCTAGAGAGAGTCCTCAGCCGCCCAGGCAAATTGTAACATCTTCGAAAAAGGATACTGCCTGGCCAATTTGATACTGTCTTTGCAGCCACCGAAAGATCTTCTTGGAGATTAACAAAAAGTTCTGTAGATGTTTAGTTCTGTTCGTCGGACGCTGACTAGATCAGTGATTTGTGGCCATTTCTATACACTAATCAAGCTGAAAAGCTGAAGTACAAAACGATCTACACATATGTCTGTTTAGTTATGTTCGTCTGACGCTGATAACATCAGTGATTTGTGGCGCGTTCTATACATGTACACTTATCTAGCTGAAAAGCTAAAGTACAAAACGATCTGCACATATGTCTGTTTAGTTCTGTTCGTCTGACGCTGACTGCATCAGCGCGGAGGGAGAGGACGTGTCGTGCTGCGCCCAGTGGAACCTGGGGATGCCCGTGCGGGTCTGCAAGCCGCTGCGGGAGGTCGGCGACGTCTGCCCGGTGAACGCGCCGCCCTTCCCCCTCGATCGGCGGCGAGCGGCAGACGTCCTTCTGCCCGTGCCACCAGGGCCTGACGTGCCGCCGCGTCCGGGGACAGGTACAACTAATCTCCAAGCAGATGCTGTGGGGCAATGGGAGCCTATATTGGCCGCGTGTATCCACGTGGGGAGGCCAATAGATACAGGCGGCCAATATAGACTCCCCTTGCCCTACAGAATCTGCTTGGAGATTAAAGTACAGCTACAACTCCTCATTGTGTCTTTTAATAATGTTATACAGTTTAAAATCTACACGTAGATTGTACTTGAGTAATGGTATTAGCTAGTATGTCCTGTACAACGTTTGCCTTACATTTGTACGTATTGTCTTCTACCAGTACTGCTTTGTATATTATAAATGAGCTTAGAATCTATGTGTAGGTCATACTAGATTTGTGAAATTACCCAACGCTTTACCTTTACCTTAGAATATACGTGTAGATTGTACTTGATGAATGTAGTAAGCCAGTAGTTTTATACAACGTAAGCTTAGATTGCACCTGTTACAATTGTGTACTAAACCTTTCCTCTTGACCCAGACGCTGGTTGGCCGCTGCCAGGACGTGGGCGTCATCGCCGCCGCTCACTGAACATCACACCTGAACATCCGGATTTTAACTTTTATTTCATTTTCTTCATCTTTCTTGTCAACATTTCGTAAAAGCCCAGAAATGTATGGAAATAATATTTTCTATATACCCAGTCCCTAGGAAAATCTGTTAAATCTATATATCTTATCTAAATACCGAAATATCAATTCAAACATTAGAACTGAAGAAATTGACACAAGAAAATACAGCGACTTTCGTACGATCTAGAAGAAAACAAACACATTTCATATTGCCTTGACAAGTTTATGATCACACTTCGATTGTACCATTCTGCATTCATACGAGTACCTACCTCAATAGCCCAGATACGTAACATACAAATGTCTATTTCTTAAAAAGCTGTATTTTCCATTTATTGATGAGTTTGGCAAAGTTGTTGACATATCATATTAAATCATTTCAAAACTTGACACGTTATTCTAACAGCAAAACAATTCCCCTATGATATCTACTGTGACAGCACATATTAGTGAAGATTTACTGTTGACGAGAAATATGTTGCAAATGCAATGAATTCAAAATACCGCATGTAACCGACCGCTTGAATCTGACATTGGCTATCCGCAACGACACGAGATTTAGAATTCATAACGAGATACTTCATGTATTGATTATGAGTATCATGCTATAGTTTTAGACACGAGCTTATATAGGAAGAACAGTAAGAATGATTGTGAACATGACCTACGGATGGACTTCTACTATGATAATGTAGCAAAACGGCTTGTACCATGTAGCGAAACGAACTGTTCAAAGCGAATGTGTAGCGACCAGTAGACACAAGGACATCTCAGCGATGGCGTGCCCTGGCATTCAAAAGGCACATTATACGTTACAGCATATAGCTCATATTTACTCAGTAATAAAGATATAGTTAGAAAATATCGCATGCAGTCTCTTTCTTTCTTCGCTTCAATTCACTAAGGTACATACCTCCCACTATTACAATCGTGCATTATTACAAAGGGCACTAATTACTAGTATGCAGAAATATTAAATATCATAAAACATGTGTTGTGTATGCCTGCCAGAGCATACGGATTCTTTCTCAATTGACTTGTGTGTATTGTATTTATGTCCAAATATCATTCTTCTGATGTTGTAGTTGTTATGGCTAGAAATTTACCAAAGAATATCATTCATTCTTTGTCAATACATGTATAATTGTGCGATCAGCCAGCCCGAATCGGCATTTATTTATTAATTCAAATCTTTTCATAAACGTCGCTCAACATTATTATCTTCAGTATACTGCATGCAAAATGTTTTTTGGAACCGTTAAATGGACGAGTAATAAAATATGCCAGTGTTCGTCTGAACTGTGCTCAGTCTTCGCCTCTGCATGGACGTTCTAGTTGAGCCTGCAATGGCTGTCACCAATATTTTGTGTAACTACAATCTAGTCTGATAGTATGGCAAATGAACGTTATACTATGTGATGTTTGACCGTGGAATTTTAAAGCACTTTGATATCTAACTGGGAACTTACACGGCATATTATGTTGCCTTTCACAAACAAAAGAGATTTCAATAACTTATCAGAATTGTATTGCTCTTAAGATTGTACAAACTGCTTCGTATGATATAATCATGGACATAACTATATCTTTAGTAGACTTTTTAGAGATGTGTAGTGCTTGAGACCGGAAATTCGCTACATGTACCACATGTATTGCGTTGTTACCATCTGAATAAACTTTAACTCAAACTTGCTTCTTTCTCCATTTCCATCAGCATTTACTACAGCTGTAAGATTGACAGACGTCAATTGTGAGTACATAGACAACTACTCTGCATTCGAAATTGCTTTTAAGAAAGCGAAAGAGTTTTCTAAAAGACACCTAGCACTGTATGTGATAAGCCTGGTTTGCTGGCACAGACTAGGGTGTATTGGATTTGCCCAAATACATGAAGAATTCGTTAAACAATCTTTATTTGTTTAAAACTATACCCTTTATTTCACCAACGACAGGAAAAACTTTTCAAGTATTACACCAGAATCCCGACTGTGGCCTGATCTATTAACAATAACTTGAACGACTTGATGACATCTGAAATGGCTTACATTTGGCTATGTGTCAAATAAATACGTTTACATTTAAATATGATGGAAGACTATACTGTGCTGACATGTTGTTTCACCTTTCAGACCTTTGAATTTCTTCCTAGCCATTTTGAAACATATCTTGAAAGACCTTGAACCCTGAAGGGGGACATCAGATAACACAAATCACATATACAGTCATACATGTAATCAAGTAGAACAATATACTTAATATACTCTAAATTTTTATATTATTATAATATTTTGATACTAAGTGTCCTTCAATGACATCTGTCTATCTATATGATAGACAGGTCAATACTCCCAAATCATCAAGTACTATAAACCGCAAGAAATACTTTTTTAAACATATACAGTCATACATGTAATACCACACTATGATAATTGCACTCTAGTTTCCTGTGATATTTTGAAATAACACATAGCGTTTAAAACTAAATATGCTTCAGTGACATTTCCCTATGATAGACAGCTAGTTCAGTCCTCCTCATTTCTGCATGTTGTATTTCCCCCTGATCTCCGCGAGCCGTTCCGGCGCCAGCGCAGTCAGGTCGTCGTCGGGCAGGAAGGCCTCCAGCCCCGAGAGCTGGGCCTGCGCCTCCTCGGTGTGCGGGAAGCCCCAGAAGTCGAAGAGCGGCACCAAGTTGCGGTCGGCCTCCTTGGAGAAACGCACGATCCACAAGACGATCCTCTCCTTGTTGTTCTGCGGTTCTTTCTTCTTGGGGTCCTTTTCGTACTGACGGAATACCTGAGTGTGCCATTGGGCAGAAACCACTGTTAGGAAATTCGCAAATAAAATAGCATGCAGTAGCATTCAAATATAGCATGCAGTACACGCCTATGAAAATACGAGACTGATTCTTGTGAATAGCAAAAACAAGCTACTTTTCATGAGGTGTTTTTGGCTCTATAACAAATCAAGAAATGACGCACAAGAAGTTTCAAGTTTCAGACACATGTTAAGTGTGTAATTGAAAGGAAATTAGTAAAGAAAGCACACCAGCTGATATGTTTTAAATCAGAATTGAACTTATACAAGTGTATATCCGTTTCACACTATCCCTCTGTCGTCAGATGCGACTAGTTCCCGCATTTCTTTTGAAGTAATCAGGCAGCTTTTTGCCGACCTTTTTGTAAGGTTCCCAGCCGAAGTGATGCGCTAGTTGAGCGTACACAGCCAGGGCCACGCCTGCTTTCTTCTTCCACACGTCATGTGGAGCGCCGTCCTGAGGGAAGACAACACTTATAAACAAACAAACAAACAAACAAACAAACAAACAAATAGAAATAATATAAGGGCATCTGCCTCATATTGACTTTGACTGGCATTTGTCAGCAGATTTTCGTCATCATTTATACTTGAAGCGGTTGAAATAGCCTAAAATCAAGCTACTTGAGGTGTCTGATTTTTGGGGTACCGCCCATAAATAGCTAGAACCATTCTACGATATGAAACAAGCAACCGTTTTCCATCAGCGACTTTGCATATTTACCTCATAGATATCAGTATGTTATCGGATAGGATTGATTCAACTTACTAAATAAAAAGAATGACCAGAAAATTGACTTGAAAATTCAGTTTTGCATCCGATGTTACACCCACCTTGAAGAACTGCTCAATGGAAGGCCACTTGTTCCGTACCCACGGATGTTGCCAGGGGTCTCTCTTTGCCACCACGTCCATGGCGTGAAGAGTGAAGACATTGCACGTCACCTGCGTGTTCAAAACAACATATTATCGGTGTTTTGTTTTCTGGTACTTGTACATAGTTTAATTGGATCCAATTTTTCATCTACAAATCAGCACAGTACAGATTAGGCGATGGAAATGTCTTTGCAACTGGTATTGCTTGATACAAGCTTTAGAGTGATGGAAAAAATTGGCCTTCACCAGGCCTGCCCAAGTTATGGATAGTAAAATTCGGTAAAAACAGGGTCAATCATTGGCCAGGGGGTAGGACTTGTAGCCAAACTTCCCTTGCAAAATGCTTGCTTACTTGCTTATGGCAGACCGTCGGGTGCCGACGATGTCCTCCCTCCTCTTTCCCTTCTGAGGTGGCGTTTTGCCCTCCTGGCCTCCGACAGCTCATTGAGTCTCCTCGTATAGAGCTGTGAGCCGGCCGTACAGGCGCTCCTCCACCCACTCCTGTCTGCTGCGCAGTGTTCCAACTCTTGGGTGGGAATGTCGCATTTTTTCAAGTTATGTTTTAAGCAGTCCTTGAAACGCTTATACTGTCCTCCGACCGCCCTCCTGCCATGTGTTAGCTCACCGTAGAGGACTTGTCTTGGCAGACGGTTAGGGGGTAGGCGGATTAGGTGACCAGTCCATCTCAGTTGTCTCTGTAGTAAGATGGTCTCCATGGGGTCGACGTTGGCCCTCCGACGTATTTCGACGTGGGGGACCTTGTGCCACCATTTGAGTCCGAGGATTCTTTGTAGGCATCGGATGTGAAAACGCTCAAGAGACCGTATGTGTCGTCTGTAGAGAGTCCAGGTCTCGCTGGCGTAAAGCAGGATGGACAAGCATACTGCCTTATAGACCGCGACCTTTGTCTGGGTAGCTAAGTCCTTATTCAGGAAAACTCTGCTTGAAAGGCGTCCGAAAGAAGCAGATGCGAGTCCGATTCGCCTTTGGACGTCGTCAGTGGCGTCAGAAGGTGAGGTCAGGACCGATCCCAGGTATGTGAATGATCGGACGTTCTTCAGCTGTGTGCCCTTGATCTGTATACAGGGGGAGCTAGAACCTTGACCCTGGAACATCACTTCTGTCTTTCCGGTGTTGATACCCAGACCGGCACGGGTATATGCAGTGTCGAGGGTGTCGAGGTTCCTCTGCAGGCCAGCAGCTGAACGGCCAACGATGGCAGCGTCGTCAGCATACTGCAGCTCGAGGATGGTCTCGTGCTTGACTCTGGTTGGAGCTTTCAGTCTACGAAGGTTGAACAAGCTCCCGTCAAGTCGGTATGTCAAGTCGATGCAGTCCTCAGGGTAAATGTTCTTTTTGGCAGCAAGCATTACAGCAGCGAGGAACAGGTTAAAGATGACGGGCGCAATGACACACCCCTGTCTAACACCAGTGCAGACAGGGAAAGGGTCAGACTTATCACCGCCACCTAGAACTCTTACCATTGCCCCGTCGTGTAATGACCTCAGTATGGCTATGAACTTACCGGGACAGCCAAATCTCTTAAGGACTTCCCAGAGAAGTGGTCTGTTCACCGAGTCAAACGCCTTGGTGAGGTCGATGAACACCAAGTAAAGCTCCTGGTGCTGCTCTCTGCACTTTTCTTGTAGCTGCCTTGCCACGAAAACCATGTCAATTGTGCTTCGGTCTTTTCTGAAGCCACACTGACTTTCTGGAAGGACGTCCTCTGACACGGACTTGATCAGCCTCATCAGCAAGATCCTTGTCAGCACTTTACCTGCACATGACAACAAAGAGATGCCGCGACTGTTGTTACAGTCACCTTGCAAAATATTCTCCCTATAGCTATCGTAGTTGGTCTGGTAGTGGTAGCAACAAAGGCAAGCCAAAGATTATGACCAGGTATGCAAAATGAACACAACGGCCTTGACCTTTGTTAGGCATCCAACACGACATGGCTCCTTTACGTTTCAAAATTGTCAAATTTCCCATTTTTGCGAACTTTGTCTCTTTTTCTGATATTCACATTCTAGTATCTCTGTAATATATAAAACCCCGTATCCCCCACCTCTCCGGTTCCTTCAAACGTCCACGCCTTCCTCTGCATGTTGTGTCCCAGCTCGTGGAACAGTCCCCAGTTGCCGGCCTTCCTCAGCTTCTTCCCGTCCAGGATAAACTTGTCCTTCTGCGCGATGTCCATGTTCGTCACGATGGGGTAGCCGGCGTGCATCCACCCGGCCTTGGGCTGGCGGTCTGGCACGATGCGCTGCCGGTGGTCGCCGCTAGGGGTCGTGCCGCGCAGCTCGTGGTGTGCCTGGAGGAGTGCATAAAAGAACTTCACTGCACGACAATTGTACGTGGTACAAAGCACGGAAACAGCTATAATTGAACTCCGTAAAAGAAAAGGTATGGAATAAAACAAACGTTTACTAGCAGATGTTAAAACTGAATCTTATCAGGATAATGTCTCTGCTGTTAAGGTTGAACAAGCATACGGTGAGAAAAACCAACACACAAACCCATTAGACACAAGACATTACTTGCGTACCCGGAGTTTATTACTTTACCCACCTTAACTACGTCGTCCCAAGCCCGCAGGCCCTCACTGGGGTCTTCCAGGTCCCGCACGGATGCAGACGGGAAGGTGAAGATGATGTGTTCTCCGGCCAGGTCTGCCCAAAGTCCCGGGGCCTTCCTGCGCTCAGACCAGTTCTGGACGCTCCTGGGATCCTCCAAGTCATAGTACGGAGCCTCCACCACGTTCTCCATTGACGCCGTGAGGTCCCCCGCCTCTTTGGGACTCTCGAAGTAGATCAGACCACCGTAAGGCGAGCTTATCTTCGTCTCTGCTTCCAGACGTTTCACCACGCTCAGCTTCGGCCATCGCTTGAACTCCTTCTTCCCGCTCAAGTTGTCCGAGTGTGCTCCAACCCTCACCCGCCAGTCCTCCAAATGTTCTCCGGTCGTGGTCGCCTTGATGGTCAGGACTTTGCCTGCAGGGAGGTAGTATCCCGTCGAGTGGCGCTCTTTCCTTGCGGATTTGATGATCACAGACGCGCACTGCAGTTGCGGCTCGTCTTCAAAATCTCCCGGGAAGTCGTTGATGCCAGGCGCTTTGACTTCTTTTCCCATCTTGGCTTGTTTCTCCAAGAAACCGGTGGTCAGAGAGACGACTGCTCTTCCTCTACTGTCCTTCACTTTCTTCTTGCCACCCTTGGGGATGCAGTCCTTGTGTTTCTTGATGCATTTCTCGTAGCACTTCTCCATGGGCGTGTTCAGACGCTTCTCGAAGCACTTGTCCGGGATGGAGTGCGCGTTCTCGGCGACGGTCTCGGCGTACTTCTCCACGGAGTCCGGGTCCAAGTCGATGGCCTTCAGGGCGCGGCCTAGATGAGACACCTCGGCCCTCTCCTTGCTCTCCGCCGCACTGATTTCTTTCTTCGCTGCGCAGGTTTCGGCTGTGAAGGACAGGCCGACCTCGTTCACGATTGCCTGCAGTACCATGTCGTCGATGGTCTTGCGGGGGCGCTTCTGCAACCATCCCCACGGGCACACTCCACACAGCAACCCGCCTCCTTCTCTGATGAACTTCAGCACGTCAGGAACAAGCTTCTTCCCCTTATCGCCTCCGCCGGCGACCAACAGAACACCTGATGTCGGGATGTCTGCGGCTTCTTTGATCTTTCCGGCGTCCGTCACGACATCCCCCTCCTTCATTCCCAGCCAGGTGCGAATGTTGCGGTTCAGGGTCTCGAACTTTTGGTTCTTTCCCTCGCTGAACTGTTTGATGTAACCGTTGTGGCTGAAGGCAACGACTCTTCCCGCTCCGTGCGTGGCCGCCGCCATGATGGCCCTTCCCCGGTCGTCTAGCAGGATGGGTTCCGCCTGGTCTCCGAACACCACGATGTTTCCCGGCACGCCGACCTTCGGGACCGTCGTCACGTCTTTAAGGAGCTCGTCCTTCCAACTGCCGCTCGGAGACGTCGCCGCTGCTGCTGCCATGGGCACGGTAGGAGACGCACACATTTCCTCCGGCATCTCGACACGTTTTTCGACGCACTTGCCCGGAGTGTTGACAGAACCTTTCTTCATGTCAGCTCCATTCTCCTCTTTCTCCTTGCCCTGAACGACGCTGAACTTCTTCTTCTCTACCTCGCATTTTTCTCCCGTAAAGGACATACCGGCCTCTTTCACAATCTGCTGAAGTGCCATGCCTTCGATGGTCTCCTGGGGGCGCTTTTGCAACCACCCCCACGGGCATACCCCACACAGGAATCCCCCTCCTTCTTGGATGAACTTCAAAATACCCGGGACGAATTTCTTGAGCTTGTCTCCGCCGCCGGCGACGACCAGAACGCCTGATTTGGGGATGTCTTCAACAGTTTTGAGAGTGTCGCCAAACGTGATTTCGCCCCCCTCCCCACCGATTCCCAGCCAGGTGCGAATGTTGTGATTCAGGTTGAAGAAATTCTTGTTTTTGCCCTCCCGGAACTGCTTGATGTAGCCGTTATGACCGAAGGCCACAATCCTACCTGAGCCGTACGTAGCCGCAGCCATGACGGCCCTCCCCCGGTCGTCTAACAGGATGCCTTCCGCCTGGTCCCCGGACACCTCGATGATTCCTGGTTCACCAGCCTTCGGGACCGTCTTCAGGTCTTTAAGAAGCTCGTCCTTCCGACTGACACTTGGAGACGTTGCCGCTGCCATGTTGGAAGACGATTTGTAGAAATCTTCACGATGTAACTCAGAAATGTTTCCCACAGGACACGTTGTTAGCTCTGGTTGTAGTGACGAGTTGTAACGTGTATGCACTGAGTCTTCTTCTGAAATACACGTAGCCGCAAGTGCAAAGGCTAAATAAACAAGGACTGGGTGTGGTCGGTTAACGGTCATTAACCAGGTTAATAGGTTGATGATATCATCTTGACCAATGATGCAAGATTGCAAATCTTACAGGTAGTTCACACTTAAGACTTGTACAGGTCTAGAAAAATCCTTGTTAAAGCCCCGGGTCTTTATAGTAACACAGTTGGGGAGTAGGTTTGTTCATTTATACCGGATTTCGTGGAATAAATACAGTTTATTTTCAAGTAAGACCGATAAAGGTCACTGCACAGATTTAAATCAATAACCGTGTAATGTCATGCACGTGATTTCACCGTGCAAATGATGTCATGCAACTATAGTGAACACGTCACCAGTATCCGTAAATAATTTCACTACGTCACCAGTAGTAAAATTCCCCATGTATGAAATGCTTCAGGTGAAATCGTAAGGTGTTGACCTCGTACGAGATCGATTTGTAGAACAAGGGGCTTAAAATCAGACTTGAACGTGCGTATTGAGTCAATAGTAAAATGAACCTCGAGCTCTCTTATAAGAATAGCTACATACACCAGCGTCTCAGAATAAGCAGGATTGGAGCTGTATTTGGCGAGCTTCTATGTTATTTTATTGACCCACTCCCACACATAGAGGGTCACAGAGGTTTTGCGTCTATTTCTGCGTATTGTTTCTAATATGGGACGTTTTCTTGTGTCTACATGCAGGGAGAGGTGAACCTACGGCAGTGCAATGCTAGTTCAAAGAGTACTGAACGTTGCAAAAACAGGCATACAACGCTGATAATGAGCCGGATCCTTATTATACGAGTATGTAACAGCGAAGTGGGGAAGATGACAAAAGACGACCCGGTTTGTCACG
The DNA here is from genome assembly GCF_001625305.1 of Branchiostoma belcheri. NCBI lineage: Eukaryota > Metazoa > Chordata > Leptocardii > Amphioxiformes > Branchiostomatidae > Branchiostoma > Branchiostoma belcheri. The sequence continues at coordinate 1,059,853 of NW_017804131.1, forward strand.
CAACAGACCAACATATGGCGGAACAACTACACGTACCTATCTCTCCTTGGTTTCGTCCGTTTCACCGAGCATAGATCGATAAATCCCAGCAAACTACCGTAACTCCAGAAATATTTGTGATGGTTAGTATTAAAATATGTTCGCGGTTTTGTGGACGCCCTTTGACATCTGAGTCAGCAGAAGTCGCCAAACCGGTCTGATGACCAGTAAATGTCAGGCGTTGCGATAGTTTGATGCAACAACACTGGGCTGTCTCGTGATAATGATGAATAGTACCATCATGTGACTGTGTGTAACCTATAGTATTGGCTAATGTATGTGGGCAGATGTTAGCTTGTTTTGCACTGCATGTTTGGAAAAAGGAAGAGGTCGATAAACCAGTGAAAAATGGCAATCGAGTATTGCGTTGTATATTGATATAACGATGTTACAGTGACTTCAGATGTAACTTAAGTAGGGAAAAGTTGAACGTCACAAAAGGGTCTACTTACTATTTACTATTGATGGTTAATGAATCGGGAACTTACTCTTTATTTAATACATGCATAATGTTTCAATGTTACTAGCTTGAACCCGATTCATGACGGAATTCAATTCATGCATGTTATAGGTGTGTAAAGCTCAGCGCTTGTTACAAGTTATATAAACTTAAAGCGTAACTTTGGCAGCAGTCACAAGTAATGCGCAACTTTTCTGAACTTGTAAACTCACCAGCACCGCACCTCACACAAAAAATATAATCACCAGTATTCGCGGCTTCTCACTGTCGGCTGAAAAGATATTTTATTCTCTCTTCCCAGTTGGCATTATACTGCATTATACATGTATTACCTCCTTCGATTAGGCCATGTTGATTTGATTACATGGATGACATCCGCGCGCGCATAAATTTTGGTCCGTTTCCAATCGTACAAAGTAGCTGCAAAATAAGAAAATATATGCCGTAAATTGAAAAAAAAGGAAAACGATTCTTATGTCACAGAATGCCAAAATCCATTCGAAATGACAAGAAGAAAATGTGAAGTGATAAAAATGAAGAGTTTATTATTCACCATGCCAATAAAATATTACTGTGTGTTTAGTCATTTGTCAAACCTTCACCTAGATTTCATATAATGAAGGCAACTTTTTTTTGCCAAACTTTTTTTATTCGCACGCTCACATCAGTTTTGGGATTCTCAGTGGATGTCATCCATATAATGAAATCAACATGGCCTTACTAGTAGTAGTAGTATCCCATGTTCATGATAATCACTTCCGGGTCACGGGGTCATATCATTGATGTTTTGGTCCGCTACTACACCTCGCATGTTTTGGTCCGACGTTGTGTATTAGATGGGCAGTTAAAATGCATAATTCGTTGCTGTACACAGCTTCTGTGTTGTTCATCTTATCAGTAATCCAGCCTAGCGTTTCAGATGACCCTTTTTGCGGTCTGCCCTTGCCCAAAACGTACGTGGTGTACAAACTGCGTGAGTGGGAGGGGGGCGTCAGTGTGGACGGTAGGATAGACGAACAGGCGTGGTTAGACGTGCCCAGGACAGACAGGTTTGTAGGTACGTACGGTCGTGTTCTCACTCATGTTCCTTCTGAACATTGCTTTTAGAGTGTCATTAAATTACTGTTGATGTTGTATAATTTTGTAGGCATGACAAGACACCCATAATCACTTCATAGTCCTCCAAATTATGTAACGTTACAACTTAAATACGAAAGTTGTACGTCAACGTTAACATAAACTTATGATTAATTATAAGTAGACGTTTTGTACTTACATAATGTTGCAGATTAGACACTCAATGTTACATCAATGCAAAATGTAAAGTTGTAGTGATCTTAGCCTTTTATACTGGTCCAACTGCACGCTTACTTTAATCATATAGTACTAGTAATATAATACTCTTGCCTAGTACATGTATCATACTTGTGATTAATAAGCCATGTTCATTATTAAGTTTTAAAGTTGTACGACACTTTTGTCGAGTATGGAAAGCTTTTAGTAACATTAACTTTGGTTATTTCAGTGTAACTCTAAGGCAATTTTTTGTGTTGAAATGATCTTTGATTTTGAAAAAAAAATTTGAAGACATTCAAGGAGAGGATTATCCCAGACCGCGCTATGAAACATACGCCAAGCTGAGATGGGACGACACGTATCTGTACGTGGCGGGATATCTGCAGGAGTCAGACGTATTCGCCAACCAGACCAAGCACGACTCAGTAGGTGGGTATTGTAAGGTGTATTTCTGTCAGTGAAACCTAATATCGCATACTCCAACATTCAATTCCATTTTATTTGTACTCATATCTTCTTATGTACTTATATTCGTATACTTATGTACGTATATTATTGCAATTCTGTGTTCTGTAAGTTGTGTGCATCAGCTGTAATTTATTGTTGATCATTTATTTTTCTTTATTTTTGCAGTATTCGAGGACAATGACTTTGAGGCAAGCATTTTGTATATATACATTGAATCCAGGTTACAGTGGCTATTACACTACAGATACACTACTAACTTCTTGTGCAGAAGACATTCTACCTGTCTACAAGTCAGAAATGCCATTACTTGTTGTTGACATTAGATAAGTTATTTAGATTAGATCATGCATGTCCTAGTACATACGTACATATAGTTCTATTGTGGTAATAGGATTTGAAGGGTTGCATTAGTAATTAAAAGCAAAAACAAACTAAAGTGACAATGTTGATGTTACATGTACATACACAAATGCCAACATATATGATGCAGTTTACCAGGCATTGAAGCATACTAGATGTGGCACTAGAGATTAAGTACATTTCTATTTAACAGTATCTAGGAATGCAGCAAGATATATATAAATCTTCTTCTTTTACTTTAAAGGTGTTCACAGATCCTGATGGGAATACTCACCAGTAAGTACTGTAAAAATCTTTTAACTATAAAAATATCACCTGGTGTTCCCAATTGTTGAAAGACAATGAAGACAAGATTGAACATAATTCTAATCAAACCAAATAATTCATATCTGATTTTCAGTTACAAAGAGTTTGAAATCAATGCAATCAACACCACATGGGACCTGGAGCTAAGTAAGGTAGGCTCTAGTAGTGATATCGTTTAGAAATGAAAATCATGTTTGCCACTCGTTTTGTCATGATTCTCCCATTGGGATAAAAAAGGAGTATGTTTTAGAATTTTGAGTTCCAGATTAGGTACTGTAGTATACAGTATCACAAACATAGTTCAAGTCCTGTTGAATGGCTTTAACCTCCCCAAACAGAGTGGTGTACTGTGTAATTATCTCCAATACCTTTTGATACCGTACCCTAAATCTACCTACATGTACATGTAGGAAGTGGTATGAAATTAAAAATGCTAACTTTTACCTGCTTTTCCGTTTGATTCACTCTACACAGCCCTACCTGAATGGAGGGAATGCCAACAGTAGCTGGGAGATGCCAACAATGAAGTCAGCAACATACATAGAGGGACCTGTCAACAACCCACTAGTGCCAAGTATGTTATATAGAGTGGTCTACTTATGTGGTAATTAACATGTACATACAGTGTTAGTATGTACTCAGCCAACATCAGGGCAGAGTTCCACCTGCCCATAGTGCCATAGGTTTTGCAGGTCAAGGATCGGGCTGTACACATGAGGGCCTGTATAATAGGGCAACCTTCCTAGAATCTTTGGACAAAAAGTAACAGCAATCACTTTCCATTAGAGGCTGAAACTGTTGAGCAACTAAATACAGATCACTCGAAGAACTCATAGATAATGAAATGTTGTCTTTCAATTTGAATCATACTAAGCTTTTGCATCATGCATAACATTCTAATTATGAATTTCAATATGATGTACAATGTCAGTCGAGGGTCACACAAATCCAAGCTAAGTATATAGTAGAGGGGATTCATTCCTCTAGCTAACCGATATCTTGCACATGCAGTTGTCCCTCAGTAAGACACGGCTTAGGTTGTGTCTCTTTTGCTTGTCCCTGTAGATAAGTACTGGACAGTGGAGTTGGCACTTCCATTTAAGGACATGGTTCATGACTGCACCGTGGCAACAGCCCCGCCCAAACATGGCGACCAATGGAGGATCAACTTCAGCAGGTGATGAATGATTGATTGATAAATGATTAATGTACCAGTTATGACCAACTAGAATATGAGTATTGTTATATGTTTATGATCGTACACTTAGTTTTGAAGTCATTGCCATCTAAAGTGTTTTGACTTTTTCTTCTTCCCAGGGTTGAGTGGCATGTAAAAAATGTTAACGGCCATTACGAAAAGGTAGGGATGAAATCTTATATTATACCCTTTATACATTTTGTACCATTATGATTGTACTACCCTTTTACTTGCAGCCAATTTTGTGTATGTTTTTCTGCCATTGTTTCCCTTTATTTTTCTTCAAAAGTAGGAATTAAATGCCTGTAACATACTTGTCATGACTTTTATTTTGATTCATCTTTTTTGTTCCAGTTTTCATGTTTCTTACTTAGTGTATCTTCTATTTTTCAATTGCACCTATGTTTGCAGGTCCCTGGTTTACCTGAAGACAACTGGGTGTGGTCTCCACAGCACTCCATTAACATGCACCTGCCTGAAAGGTGAGGAGTACTGCTAAATGATATCAGTACCCTTTGATTGCACATGCATATGTACATGTAAGGTAAAGGTCCTTTGAAGCCATAGGGGCAGTGGGTTGTTCATTCACTATGTCTGTAAGGTACAGTATTGGAAGGCAAAGTCCATTCCTCTCCCTATCATAGTACTACGTAATTCTTCATGATTAATCTACATGTAGTAGCAATTTGTTATGTACTAATCATGTGTTGTTTGGTTGTCCTGTTAGATGGGGTATTATACAGTTTAGCACAGACCCAGTCGACTCCACAGAGTTCAAGCCCAGTCCAAACTGGCCAGTCTACTCCAACCTGGTAGAGCTGTACAATGCTGAAAAGGTTGGTTCAATACAGCATTGATTTCTGAGCTGGTAACATTAAGGTCCTAAGTTAGAAGTTGGTACATCCACCAGTTTATTAGTTAGTTCACACATCATGCATTACTAATTGTCTTGTTTTCCTTCCCTGACAGAAATTCTTTGCGATCAACGGCTACTTCACAGCCAACCTGACCCAGCTTGAGCTGCCAGACTATGTGAGGAAAGGAAAGTGTGCGAGCATTCCTCATGTTAATGTCATCAAACTGTACAACTTCAACGCCACAGTAAAACCATTCAACTCCTCACTTCCTAAGGGGAACATCAGGGATGATAGGCTCATCTGGTTTACTTGATGAAGAAATATATTTTTTCCTAGAACAGTTTATTGTTGATATAAGGGTATACAGTATTTTTAGAAGAGATTGTTATTTTGTGAATTGGGAATGTTTGGACTTACTCTCCTTCGTAATTCAAGTCTAAAATTAAATATGAGATCATTGAGTATTGTGATGTGTGTGGGTTCACAATGAAATACTAGTAAATGTTATATGTCCTTTCTTTAAAAAAAGGGAATATATAAGCTGAAAGCTTTGAGACTACATTAAAGGGAAATGATAAAAACTTACAGGAGCTGAATATGTGAGGTGCATTTGCCCTTTTGGTTGTCCATGCCTGGTATAGAATGGATTGTTTGATGCAGAAGTAAACACAACTGTGCAATATAAAAATTAGCTGAAAGTGTCCTTGTATTTATTTTGTCTTTCCTATTAAGCATAAAAAAAAACTTCACTCTTCCTCTTTAGTCTGATATGTGATACAGTATCTTTGTAGCCTCCTTCACAGACTTGTTGGAGCAGTAAACAGGAGGCTTTAATATCTCTGAACTTCAACAATTAAAAACATTCACAACCAATTGTACAAACTCTATCATATAAGATACTGTGTTGGGAAATATGCACACAGAAATACAGAAAACCATTCTTTATACACTTCTAATTTGAAATAAACAAAAGC
>NW_017804131.1:1065830-1070457 GCF_001625305.1 Branchiostoma belcheri
ATATTGGAAGTCAGTCCGACTTTGGAAAACCTAGGTAGTTACACGTATCATTGAAATGATACATAAGGTACTTCGAAGACGACCCGACTTTTGCGTGTATCATTTATATGATATACACGGAGGGCAGACCTTAATCGCCTTTGCGAGAAAGAGTACTCGCCAAAGGGTCAAGGATTTTTTGGAAGAACTTGTGAAACCGTAACGGCTTTGCAAAGGTCACCTTTCTAGTTGATGATTAATTTATACTTATGTTTAAATCATGTGATTTCTGTATCCCACGTACTCATGCATGGTGTCCTATCAGCCTATATGGGCTGGGCGACAATATTTATACACTTCTATGCCTGGCTTTTACCTGTATGATTGCAATTATATACACGGGAGACGATTTTGCAACGATTGAGATTTTTAAAGTCGGACTGTCTTCATGCTGTCTAACAACAATTTTGGTAAAAATTAGGTAATTTTCGGGGCCCAATGTGATTCAGGTGAAAGTCGTGTTGTCGTCGATACAGGCAAAATGTATCGGCTATCGAATGATTGCTAGCGTACTCGTTTTTACACAAGTGCATACATGTCAGTGGCTCGTTCAGTTGAAGCAAAAGAGCCATATATATAATTCTTGAGCATTCTTTCCCGAAAGGGTGAGTATTGCGCAGTACACTGCCCTTGGCTTGGCAGCGGCCCTTCGCCGGGTAATGACGTCGCTGGACGTGACCCGGAAACAGATGCAACCAGATACCGCGAAACCCCCATAGGGTGCGTATTTTGACGGAAATCCAATGGCGGAAACCTCGCCGAAAAATGGAAATGAGTCAACTTTGACGCTACAAAGCTCGTTTTTGTGTACAAGTATGATCTTCAAGTGAACTTCCCGAGGTTCCCTGACTTGTAAGGATTACAACGACATATATTTTAGCCTGGCTTTCCCGATTCTGACTGCGCTATGATAAATTCTGTGAACCATGCTAAGGACTCATTTCGGCGGTTAACACATGGTCACCCTCCGCCATGTTGATGACGCAATAAAATGCACCGGGACAGACCGTTCCATTGTAGTTTAGGGGATCAGAGAGACTTTTGAAAATGTGTCTACAGATATAAAATGATTTGGTACCGAGGTTGTTTCATCGTTTCGAGAATTTTTTCAGCACATGTTGGATCTCCATGTAACGTTATACTAGTAGACACTTAACATGTTTTACTTCATACATACTATGTAATACATAACAGGTGTTTCTTTGGCAAGATATAAACGCCGCCTAGCGGATAAGCGGACATGTGCAATCTGAGATAAAAGCAAAGACTAATGGTGTTGGGGCACTGTGGAAGTTCTGATACCGTAAAACACACCAAAATACATTTCTTTTAATACGGTATTTCGGTGAAAAAATAACGTATCGCTTTCAACATTTCTATTTTTAGAGGGATCATGCGAAGGGGTCCTAGTTTATTCCCCAAAAGCCAAATAGAAGGAACAGGAAAAGCAATAGACGAAGGACAATAATATACGGCCACTTTTAATTAAATACTAAATCATGGTAGGTTTCGGAGTTCCCTTGAAACTTTGGGAGACAAAAAAAATAAAATGGAGGTTCTGTGGTAATGAGAAGAGTGTGTTTGTTTCCAGGACTTTGTAGACCTGGAAAAAGTTATGACAGTCTGATAGACATGCATACAGAAATAAATCGTTGTTTTATATCACATGTTGTTGGATGGAAAGCAGCATATCGTTTTCCAACCGTTTGCTATACAAGAATCGTGTGAAGGGGTAGCTGGGCCGCGCTCCACTGGCGCTCTGAGAGTTCTATTTAGTCAATGTCATTATTACCGAGGTTACACAGCACCGATCTCTCCCGGCGGTCAACAATAGTATCACACAATACAGCCGCAATCAGACCCAAGCTGACAGAAAAACACCACGAACACAAGTCTTGTGGAACGAGAGAGGCTTTCAAACTCATTTCGCGTAACATACCTGAGTATTTTTTTCTCAAGGCAGTGGTCATTTCTTTTTTGCCAATAACTTAAACTTAGCTTGGGGATAGTGCATTAATGAAGCTTACTGGTCTTTGTAGTCTCACAAAAATGAGTTACGGTGACTCTTTCCTCATGTAAAAGACTTTTTGTTGATATATGGTAGGTTATATTAAAGTTACAGTAGTTCAAAGTGGTTGGAGTGACTTTGCAGTCGCTCCAAACCAAGGTAACACATGCGACCCAAGGTATTAACGTATTCTCCCCACATGGTGAGGTCATAGGTCAGTTCAAATCATGGCTGCTGCCGACCTGAAAGTCGCGACGTTCTGTGTTGTAACCGGCGCTAGCAAAGGGTTCGGACGGGCCGTGGCCATCAACCTAGCCGAGGCAGTCGGGGACGGTTCTCTCATCGTGATCACAGCGAGAGGAGAGGGCGGTCTGGACGAGACGAAGAAGAAAATCGAGGCGGTGGCGCCGCATGCTCAGGTGAAGGTAGTTGCAGGGGACATTGCGGGAACGTACAGCGACGCGCTACACGCCAGGATCTGTGACATACCCTCACCGGGGAGTTTTAAACATGCCATCATCATCCACAATGCGGGTATGTACTTACGTGTACAGAATTTAGACATTTTAGCGTATGCCTAGTCATGTCGGCTGTTGTTTAAAACAGTTGTCTTACGGTGCAGTACAGTATTATTCCGCATGGGGCGCTTGGTGGTGGGCGTGGCTCGTGGAAAGCCGGGCCGCAGGTTTAGCATACTAGTTGTAGTCAACGCTTGTAATGATGTGGAATATCAGATAAACTTGGGCTTTTAAAGATGTACTACGTAGAGCACTATACTCAAAGAGAACTAGCAAACGCGGGGTTTTTGCAATCAATTCAAGAAATCCAACCAGATTTCTAGCCTGCATATCGTTGCTATTACTAGTATGTTTTGATATGACGCAGTCTATCGTTTCTATCTTTACAATTTTACTCAGGTTCGCTAGGTGACGTTTCCAAGCTGACGTCAGAACTCTCCGACCCCAAGGTCATCACCGACTACTACCAGCTGAACGTCAGCAGCGTCCTGTGTCTGAACTCCACGTTCTTCTCAGCCACGGCGTCCATCCCGAACGCGCGGCGGACCGTGGTTAACGTCACGTCATTGTGCGCGCTGCAGCCATTCAAGTCCTGGTCACTGTACTGTGGCGCTAAAGCTGCGAGAGACATGATATTTAAGGTGTGGTACTGGTCTGTAGTTCCCCTTAATTGAACTTCCTTTTGTTTCCCATGTGTTTCTCTCATTTTATCGTCTTCAAGTAAGGCGGTACGGCATCGGATTCTGTGCCGGGTGTTGCTGCTAAATGGTCACTCTTGTTTTCAAGGCCCACAGCTTGCATAACTCAATAACACGCACACAAACCACAAACTATTTTTCTAGGGATTTTTCTGTTCTTGTATACCACGCGTATTACACGCTGTGGTAAGTTACCAAAAAGAAAAAAAAAGAAATTAGTGAAGAAAACTCTTGTCTCTCCTGTCTAGTTTTCCTTCTTTTCTTTTTCTATTTATTTTGTTATACCCCAAATAAAAACGGGTTATGCCTCATCGTTAGATGAGTTACACCATCATTAAGCGCACATTTCCCTCCAGGTTCTAGCGCAAGAGCAGCCCGATGTCAGAGTCCTGAGTTACGCACCCGGCCCGCTGCAGACTGATATGGCCGAGGAGGCAGCGTAAGTCGGAAAGAGTTTTTATCAAAATTGATTTAGAATTCAATTTTTTTTTACTTAAAGGTGTCTTATAAGATTTTGATTTAACACTGTGTAACAGTGGGTTTCAAGCGCTACCAACTGGCAAGTGTAAGTACTAGTAGTTCGGACCTTTTTAACCTTGCGAGTAGGGCGTTGGGTTCGTAAGAGTTCGAATCCCGGGAGTCAGGAGACTGTACAACTCGCCCCTTTGCGTGTCAACTGAAATGATCCGTTAATGTGTGAGATAGGATATTGATACGGATGTCTTTATGTTTTTCTTCGGTCCGCAGGCAGAAGACTGCAGACCCGGACGTTCGCGCGTTCTTCGTCGGCATGTCTAAGAGCCGGAGCGGCCTGGATCCGGACGTCTCCGCCAAGAAGATGGTCAAACTTCTCGGGGACAACAAGTTCGAAAACGGGAGCCACGTGGACTTTTATGACTGAACATTTGTGTATGAACGTTCAATCATAAAACGTGGCCTAATATATGGATATTATTTTATACAGAGCGTATAAAGTAGAGCGTTTCAGGTTATGTATTACATGTACGTACATTTAACGGTCTAACAGCTAATAATATTTACACGTGAAACTCTAGGAGCTGTTTCAAACTCTCACATGAGGATACCCGCTACCTCTACAGCATGTAGTATTTTTAGAACTCGCGAATTCGACATTTTATCTTTTGTTTCAATTAATAGAAAGGTTGTCTTTGAAATAACAAAAAAGGATAAATCCTCGTTACAAGCACTTACGTCTGACAATGACTAGCTAACATTAGTTATTTGCTAACTTTACGCAACAAAAGTAGACTGACTAGTTTATCTCATGGATAGACATTCTACAAGCTTGAATCAAGAGTAGACTGTCATGTGCCTTCCTCGCTTGTTTGTGACAGACAATTTTG
>NW_017804131.1:1070477-1071534 GCF_001625305.1 Branchiostoma belcheri
AAGATGTAGTAATACAAGACGTAGTTCTGACCTCTGACTCTCTGCCAGTGCCCTCTCCATGAAGTTCTGTGTCCGCTCTGCACTGATGTCCTCATTCCCCTCAAATCTACCCTCCTCCTGGTACAGGATTGAAAACAATCATTTATAGTGAATAATGCACAAGTTTGTGGCATACATGTAGTTTATGCATATGATACGTGTATTAAGGTAACCACTGCGCGCACTTAGATCACAAGAAAGCGTTGCTAAGATGTGAAAACTTTACATACAAATTTAGCCAAGCGAAATTAGCTACAAAGCAATGCGAAAAACTCTATACCCCACCCCTGCGAAACAAAACAACACATATCCCTGCCCCTATCTCACCCTCTGTTGGTTGTAGTGCGCCATGACGAACTCGGACAGTTCCCCGGTTCCCTCTGCCCCGGCTGCCTCAACTTCTTCCCCTTCAACCTCCATCATTTCGGCGTTTTCGGCGTTGTTTTGGTCCGAGTCCCCGGCGTCCCTTTTACCATGGTCACCCTCCGCCATGTTGATGACGCAATAAAATGCACCGGGACAGACCGTTCCATTGTAGTTTAGGGGATCAGAGAGACTTTTGAAAATGTGTCTACAGATATAAAATGATTTGGTACCGAGGTTGTTTCATCGTTTCGAGAATTTTTTCAGCACATGTTGGATCTCCATGTAACGTTATACTAGTAGACACTTAACATGTTTTACTTCATACATACTATGTAATACATAACAGGTGTTTCTTTGGCAAGATATAAACGCCGCCTAGCGGATAAGCGGACATGTGCAATCTGAGATAAAAGCAAAGACTAATGGTGTTGGGGCACTGTGGAAGTTCTGATACCGTAAAACACACCAAAATACATTTCTTTTAATACGGTATTTCGGTGAAAAAATAACGTATCGCTTTCAACATTTCTATTTTTAGAGGGATCATGCGAAGGGGTCCTAGTTTATTCCCCAAAAGCCAAATAGAAGGAACAGGAAAAGCAATAGACGAAGGACAATAATATACGGCCACTTTTAATTAAATACTAAATCA
>NW_017804131.1:1072253-1151689 GCF_001625305.1 Branchiostoma belcheri
CCCTTCTCTGGCTAATAGATACTGCCTGGCCGATTTGACACTGTCTTTTTGCCACCGAAAGGGATGTGCTTGGAGATTACATCTGGCCATGGCCGGACTACTTTGGTGGACTCTTGGATTGGATTTTTTTTCTCATTGGCCCACAACACTAAGATTATTATTCCTGCCTACACCGACAAGATTTCTATGTACATGTGTGACTGTAGCTACATCACATTTCGAATCCGTTCAACAGTTCTGTGGAACATACGTCAGCACGGATTTGTAACAAGCCTCAGTAGACCCAGTCTGTCTAACTCTAGTAACATCTGAAACTCTGCGCGCATGGTGCTCAGGCTGTCGTCGCTCTGTTCGTGTGAGAGGTGAGGCCACATGGACTGGGCCAAGTGGAAGTCCACGGGCCGCCCTTGTTTGTCCTCCGTGAAGGGCCAGAACCCGAACACTGTGACCTTGGTACACAGAGACAGCGCCGAACTCACCATGTAGAAACCTGCAGTAATAGAAAATGTCGTAAGAGGTCTCTGCCGTCACGTGTAACACATTATTGCGACACTTAGATTTGATATTCTAAATGATACGCTAAGTTGCTTTTCCTATTGGATCACACAGTAAGTCACATGTCTCGAGCATTGATGTCTCTGACTTAGGGGTACTGTGAGAGCATCTCTTCTCGCCAACTTACTAGTAGTTCAGCGCCTTAAATGTAGAAGTGGTCTCTTAGCTTAATATGTACGGACGAAATTCGCTAAATGATGAAATGTAAGACATAGCCAAGAGATCTTATCTGTCGTATTCTTGTCGCTACGTCACAGCGCTACAGTAACCAGTAAGCACCCAAGAAGGTACCGAAAGGTTACCAAAGCACCGTCAAAACTCGGCAGATACACACAATGTCTTAATAAAGAGCCCAGCATAAGTTTCTAGCTTTTATTACCGTTTGACATGGTCCTCTCCAGCCCTGCCCTGTGCCAGTACTCCACGGTGGCGTTCCTGTGCAGGGGATGTCCCAGCACCACGGTCGGCCTCAGCCCCTGCTGATGGACGGTTCTCTGCAGGTCCAACTGCCGCTGGGTGTGCTCCCGTCTGCCGAACGGCGCGGTCAGGATCAGCACAGGGCCGTAACGACTGTTGGTGACGTAGTTCTGGAAGGCTTGTTTCCAACGTGGTTCTCCCAGGTTTAGAAATCTAAGGAAGACACACACGAATGCGGAATTAGGGCTAGAAAGTCGACACAACTTGCAAAACAGTGATACCAAAGTGTACCTTTTATTATATGTTACTGGTTGTGTGTTTTGGAAAGAAACATTACTTGAACATACAGGCCAGGCATATGCTGTTAGTTATGAAAGCAACGTCTCTCCAAGTACTTTTCCATGCTCTATTTAGATATTCCCCCTATTCTTAACTGCTAGCATAGAGTCATTAGAGATGCAGGTTTACTTTTTGTTGAGTGTGACGTCATCACACGTGACGAGATGAGTTTTGACTCCCGTGTCGTCTGTGAACTTGGGCACGGTCGGGAACAAGTTCAACCTACAGAAGATAAGGTAACAGCCTTCAATTAATTCTGGACTTCCAGTTTAATTCCGAACTAATTCCCATTCTGCAGAATTCTGAACTGGAACCAGAATGGACCTATACCATTATTACGTCACAGTTTGTTTACCTGTTCTAAAGAACATTCTAGAATGGTCAGTTAAAGAATAAAGATCATTTCAAAGTTTTCAAAGTAAGGTATGTCTGATTTTTGCTGCGTCTAGTTGTGTTGACACAGCATTACATGCCGCATGGGTGATTTAGTTGTGACGTTAGACGAAAGTGGTACTGTATTAAAAGCCTTATATTAGGCTAACGCTACACAAACACACACCGCGCTACGCACCCCTGTACAATATAAACGTCGATTGACCGGCAGAATTAAACTGGAGGCTGTTAGGTACACATATCACGTAAGCCCCTGTCACACGTGGCTGAATATATCCCAAACGCTAGCTGAACTAGAATTTACCAACACAGATGAGCTTTCATGCTGACACTATAGTTTTTCTCGTGCTCGATATGATTTACCTGAAGATGAAGTCTGCCCCGTCTATCTGAGGCCCACAGCCGCTGTCCTTCAGGATGCCGCTGTTCCCCACCACACTACAGCGGTTAAATATGTCTGTTCCTGCCGCTATACTCTGTCAGTGGGATCAAGGATATGCTAAATCAATTAAGGTTATAACGTCATGATTAGATATCCAGGTAATGCGATACGTATATTTAGCTACAAGAAAATTCTTACTCAAGCAACTGGATGGGTTTTGAAAACTGTCAGACGTTTCAAGTAGCATCCACTACTTTTGTCGTACCTTTATGTAATTCTAACTACACAATATATATAATCACCATTTTGTAACCCTACTTACAGACGGTTGCAGTGAGTACAATGTTTTGTCGATGTTGTAGCCACCTCGGCCCCTGTAGTACGGTATGCGGTCGCCAGGGCGCGTGTTTGACTGTGTAAGAATGAATATCTCCGCCGTGTGAACTTGACTGCTCAGTTGATTTCTGAAACACAAGCAGACAAACTTTTTTATCACACGATCTTAATTTTCGCGTTGTACATAGCTAGAAACAGCCCACGATAGGAAAAAAGCAACCGTTTTCCATCGGCAATATCGTATTTTTACTTAACAGATATCAGTATGTTATGGGATAGGGTTCATTCAACTTACTAAAGAAAATTGACTTTGAAAATCTAGTTTTACTACTCTAAAATTGCTATGGGTTCCTATACGCCATACCTGAAGACTTGTATCGCTGGAGAGTTGAACGTGTGACGTGTGGGTGTCAGTCTGTCCACGGAATCTATGACGTCCCTGTTCGTTCTTGTGTGGTTTACAGAGTGGGCTAGCAGAGCGGCGAGCTCCGACCTGTTGTAGAAATACATTTTGGTACAAGAACAGCTTTTTTAGGATCGTTACGAATATAGCCTCCCCAAAACACTGTAAGGAACTCCAAATCCTACGTTTCGTAAATTTCATCGCAGGCGACTGAAGTTTTGTTGACAAGCTCTCCAGAAAAGAAACGGTTCTTCAGTAGTTAGGTACACGTAACTTTGTGAATAACGTGTCATCCATGTTAGTTTTATACTCCTCTCTCCCAGTTCAACCAGGAGCATAGGAGTCCTATTCACTATTCAAATAAACGTGGATGGCTTCTCCTATTCCTCAAATGCTTCTTGTTTTAGAGATCAAGAAGTGTAAATAATAATGTAGAATGAGCACACAATGTACAACTCACGGTGGTCCGAAGTCCTTTTGTGAGGAGTCGATAACAATCTTGACCCTGACGTCGCCTCCGGTCAGAGTGTACCTCAGACTCGTGGTTACCAGGAACAGTAGGAAGGAAAGCAGCGCCAGTCGCAGGGTCTTTATCTTCGGCGACATTGTAGCGTTACCTGTAGGAAAAGCGTTAAAAAAACATAGTAAGACTCTACCGCATTCATGTCCATGGCCATAACACCAATGTGCTACCATCATCTCTATCTTTCGAAATTGAAGGATGCACTGTGCTGCCTGATTATTACCTTCGCCAAGAAGGTTATGTTTTCGTAGGCGTTCGTGTGTGTGTCTGTCTGTCTGTCTGTAAACACGATAACTTGAGAAGGCTTAAATGGATTGACTTCATATTTGGTAGGTGGGTAGGTCTTGATGAGACCTCGAAATGATTAGATTTTGGGCCCCCTGGCGGCTTCTTATGGTACTGCAGCTGAACTTCCGGTTTTGATATCTCGTGATCCAGACAAGCCAGGGTTATGAAATTTGAATGGTAGATAGCTCTTGTGCTGGGGAATAAGTGACGTAGGTTTGGGCCCCCTAGCGGATTGCTCTGGAACTGCAGGGGCATTTCTTTAATATTATACAAAAGAGGATAATTCAAGAACCGGTTGACGGATCGTCATGATTTTTGGCATGCAGGTAGCTTACGTGATGTTAAACATGATCATGGGGCAATTATGCAAATATTGATATAATTTGCATAATTTATGAGGAAATTCTATAAATCTGTTGCATTACATGATAGGACTATTCAAACTTGTGACATATGTAATTGAGAACGAGAGAAACACAGGCAGATGTTGATTACGTAAATGAATACTTAATTTGCATAATTAATGACAAAATATTATAATTAAATAATAGTAACTGCCTGGAATGTCAAACTTGGGGTACATGTATTTGAAACTTATCTGAAGATGAACATTATTAAACATAACTTATTCAAATAAGACCTCATTTGCATGATTTATGAGGAAAAGCTAGAGTGGCATTTTTGGTCAAGATTATACCGTCTATTGGTGGAGAATATGATCAACTAATTATAGTTCATGGAAATGAGGATATGCTACAGTCACGAATTTTGCATGGTAGATAGCTCTTGGGCTCAAGGATAAGTGACGTAAGGTTGGGCCTCCTAGCAGCTTGTTCTGGAATTGCAGGAGCATTTATTAAAAAGTGTTTTGTTTAATTGGAAAAACTGAAGAACCGGTTGACGGATTGTAGTGATTATTGGTACGTGAATAGCTCGAGTGATGTTTGACATAATCAAAGGACAATTATGCAGATATGGATCTTATTTACATAATTGATAAAGGGATTCTATACATCTGGTGCGATCCATCATAGGACTACTCACAAATGTGACATGTACTTGAGAAAGGGAGAGTGAAAATTGACAAATCAAATTCTGCAAATAAAACATAATTTGCATAGGTGATTAGAAAAGTGAATAATTAATCAGTGGTAATTGGCCTAAATTTTATCTACAATCTACAGTCTACAATCACCAAATTATAGTGGTAAATGAGTCCAGTGCTGACAAGTAAGTGACAGAAATCTGTGCCTACAGATATAGTACGTTGCAGTACAGAGCAGAATGACATAAGCTTTGTTTTCAAAACACAGCTGCATGAAATACTAGGTTTTAAATTTGCCGTACAAAGGCCTGTGGCCCTGTGGCACATATAGGTCAGATTGTATGTTGGGCTTCAGGCTGTCCCAGAGGGGTAAGGTCATCAATCAATCGGTGTAGCTTGCACTCGCTCACAGGTGTTTCTCGTTAGAGGAAGTGCCTGCTTGACAGCTGAAAGCTGGGGTTTCCCCCTGACATGTCCCGCACATCTGTTTTTCCTGCACAATGCGCGATTGCAGACTGTTGCATCAGCCAAATGGTAGTTTTAGCAAACAGAGTTCTTCTTTCATGAGAGCTTTTCAACCCCAAGTCGTGACTTCTCGTGAGAAGAGGCTTCAAAAGAGGATGACTAGTGAGTGTAACTTCTCAACACAATCATGGTGAATGAGAAGAGGCTATTCAGTTCAAATGAGGATGACTGGTGAGTAAAACGTAAGGTTGTGTTGTACATTTCAACCTCCTCTGTGGGGCCTGGACTGTTAAAGGCATTGTTTGACGGGAAGAGGGAATTCACTATGGTTTCAAGTGTGCAGGAGAATCAATGCTATTTTGAGAAAAATATCTACCGAATAACGCCCGAATGTCTTATCTGCATTAGCACAAAAAAAAAAACAACCAAATTTAAAGGTACATTGTACATATTGGATTCCTCTCTTCTACGTGACATACGGTAATACTTCTAACAGGCGGCCTGAGTAAACATTCCTCTGTTAGAGAAAGGTTTTAGATCTAGGTGCAATTGGGAAAGTCAAGAAGTTACTAAGCCTTCTGTAGGAATTCCTTTGTGGCCCAGTGTGGATGATCTTCACATTTTACCGCTGCTTGTAAACTAGTCTAAGTTTCACTTGAGATTGAATGGTTTTTGCATGCACGAAAGCGTAAGTGAAAAATATGCCTCGGCCAAGATTTTGCAAGATACATGGTCAGTTCTGTCAATATAGAAAAGGTTATTACTTATTCCAATCAGACATGAAGTTCAGCACTTGACCTTGATATTTCAGTGCATAATCTTTATTTTTAAGGAAGGCGCCAACTTTAAACAAAGTAAAGCTACATATAACTCTCCAGTTCTCTAGATGAGCAGGTGACAATTTTGCTGTTTCCCATGAGCTCTACTTTTTCTGTAAAATACACACTTTGCATATTCAAACAAAATACTTAATTTCTTACAGCAGCACTACTAGGAACGTCAGGAGACCAAGATTTTAACTGAACAAAGAAGTCTGCTGCCAATAGAAACATCAAAGTATAACTATGCCCAGGTCAAGGCGCAAAAGTGTAGATCAGAGGAAAAGGATGGTCTCTGCATACAATAAAAGGCAGAGATTGCACGAGACATCAGATGTATCTGATAAAAGACGCATGTCTGACCGGGAAAGAAAGAAAAAACAGAGATTGAATGAGACGCCAGACACTGCTGAGAAAAGACGCGTGTCTGACAGGGAGACAAAGAAGAGAAAGAGATTGAACGAGACGCCAGACACTGCTGAGAAAAGACGCGTGTCTGACAGGGAGACAAAGAAGAGAAAGAGATTGAACGAGACGCCAGACACTGCTGAGAAAAGACGCGTGTCTGACAGGGAGACAAAGAAAAGAAAGAGATTGAATGAAACGCCAGAAGTTGCTCAGAAAAGACGCATTTCTAACAGGCAAGCCATAAAAAAACGCAGAGAAGAAGAGGCTGTAGAAGCAGCTGAGAAGCGTCGCACATTAAATAGAGTTGCCATGCAAACACAGAGAAAACAAGCTACACATGAAATTGTTGAGGCAGGACGGGCAGCTGCAAGGGCTCGAATGAAGAAAAAAAGAAGAGAGGAACAAAGCAAGGACATGGCAATTGAAGACTGTGCTGCCTGCTTCAGGTCGAGAATAGCTGAAGGGCCCATTTATGCTTGCATATCATGCTGCCGGCTGCTATACAGAAGTACAGTCGTGGAAATGAAGGTTGACAATTACCCGACAAACGAAACAACAAAGGGCATACTAAAGTCTAAATCTCTTAGTACATGTACATGGCAAACTAATGGCAAGTCCTGGGTTTGCCAGACTTGCCATAAATCCCTTAAGAAAGGAGAACTCCCAACCCAGTCATGGTTTAATAACCTTGACCTTGCCTCTGTACCTCCTGAATTGCAAGGTCTCCGGCCCTTAGAGTTGAGATTGATCAGCCAACGAATACCATTTATGAAACTGGTGGCATTGCCCCGAGGAGGACAGAAGGCCATTCACGGAAGTGCAGTAAATGTACCCTCTAAATTGCAGTCAGTGGTATCTCTATTGCCAAGATTACCAGAAGCTGCTCAAGTGGTAGCACTGAAACTGAAAAGGAAACTATCTTACAAAGGCCATTACATGCATGAGTACGTCAGGCCTCAAAGAGTAATGCATGCGTTAGAGTGGTTGAAGAAGAACAACCCACTGTACAAGGATGTTTCAATTTCTGCTGACTGGGAACGGCAATGGAGAAACCAAGACTGTGATTTATGGGAGGCCATGACAGCAAATGGTTGTAAGGATCCGGAGATAAGGGAGAGTTTGCCTGCATGTCCACCATCTCCATGTCCACCATCTCCATGTCCACCATCTCCATGCCCACCATCTCCATGTCCACCATCTCCATGCCCACCGTCTCCATGCCCACCGTCTCCATGCCCACCCTCTCCATGCCCACCGTCTCCATGCCCACCGTCTCCATGCCCACCGTCTCCATGCCCACCGTCTCCATCTCCATGCCCACCATCTCCATGCCCACCATCTACTGCTGATGGCTACCAGATTCTGAAAGATTTAGCAAGGAGGCGAAATCTTGAGATCAGGGATGTGCCAGGGGATGGAGACTGTTTCTTTCATGCTGTCTCTGTATCGCTTCCAGCAGCTGGTGTGCAAGCTATCCCTGGTCCCGAGTTAAGAACACAGCTAATCAACTACCTGGAGACCACAGAGTACAAAGAATATTACTCAGGTTTCCTTACAGATCCAGTTCCTGCCAGATCCAGGCCAACGCCAACATGCAACACGAATCAAGATCAACGGTTTCAATCATACATTCATGGATTGCGAAATGGGGAATGGGCCGATTTTCTGGTAGTTCACGCTCTTGCTAACATGCTAAATATCAATATCAAAGTCATCAACACCATCACACCCGACTGGCCGGTTGATGTTCATCCTCTACTGCAGAGAAGCCAGAACACAATTACAATAGGGCAGATTGGCGAGCTACATTTTGTGGCCTTGCAGGATGCTGGTGTCGAAGTTACCGAAGACTCAGAAACAGAGTCTGAAAATGAGGAAGATGAGGAAGATAGGGTTGCTTTTCAGGAAACAAGCAAACTACGGGGTCTTCCTTATGACACCCTACTACAGGAAGAACAAGTTCCCAATGGCGACAATATATACTCTGTTGCACCAGGGGAGAATCAAACACCCTGCGCTTTCTTCACTGATGATAGATTTGAAGAGCTCGCCAATCCATCTAAGTATCCGTATGGCCGCGGGGGGTTAGGTGAGAAGCGCCAGAAGGGAATCACGCCTCGGAAGTATTTCAACCTACGGCTTTTGCACAAGGATGGAAGATTTGCTAAAGACATCGAGTACCTGCTGGCTGCACAATATTCAGTAGAAGCAAAGCAGATCAAAGATAGCATCCAGATCAATCTGCGCCAGACCAGGGGCCATACATTTCAGAATAGGAAGATCAATGCTGGCCTAATGAAGAACTTGGACAATGTGCAGGCAATGCTGCGTACTGACAATGCGTTCAAGTTCTTGACGAACGTCAGGGGATCTCCACCCTACTGGAACAAAGCTCTACTGGATTTACTGGCCTATGTCCGGCAGCTGGGCATACCCACGTGGTTCCTCACGTTATCAGCTGCGGACATGCAATGGCCCGAGGTGATCCAAAGTATTGCTCACCAGTATGGAAGAAATCTGACGGCTGATGACATAAAGAACATGACATGGCAAGAGAAGTCCAACTGGCTTCGATGCAATCCGGTTACCGCAGCCCGGCAGTTTCATCACCGACTGACCCTGTTTTTCAGCGAATTCATCGGAGGAAAGGCTAACCCAATTGGTCAACTCCAAGACTACATGATTCGAATTGAGTTCCAAGCCCGGGGGTCCCCCCATGCACATACGATACTCTGGATGAAGGACGCCCCAAAACTCGGTGTGAACAGTGACAGCGACGTGGTCAACTTCATTAACAAGCACCAAACCTGTGCCATTCCTGGCGAAGAGGAAGAAGACCTGAGGCACCTGGTACTCTCTTTGCAAAAGCATGTACATTCGCAGACATGCCGGAGAAATGGGTCCTGCAGATTCAGGTTCCCATATCCGCCAAGCTGTGAGACAATGATCGCCAGACCATCACACGAGGCAGATCCGTTAGCTGTAAAAAGGGACCTCAAAGTAAAAGAGGAGGTTTTCCGGAAAGTGCGTACCGTAATGGAAGACAAAAACACTCCTGAAGATATTTCCCTGGAACAGCTGCTGCAAAGGGCCAAGGTGGGTCCAGATGTGTACCAACAGGCGCTGAAGCTGACAAAATCAGGTGAACAAATCGTCCTTCAGCGTCATCCATCCGAAAGATTCATAAATCAATACAACCCAAGCATCCTTCAAACCTGGCGTGCTAACATGGACCTACAATTTATTCTGGATGCATATTCATGCATCATGTACATTACTAGTTACATGTTGAAAGGGGAAAGAGCAATGAGCGAGGTGCTAAAGAAGGTGCTGGAGGAGAGCAGAGGCGATGACCTGAAATCTACACTGAGGAAGGTCGGATCAGCCTTTCTCAATAACAGAGAGGTGAGTGCACAGGAGGCTGTGTACAGGCTGCTTTCTCTGCCACTAAAAAGAGCCAGCAGGAAAGTGGTCTTTGTAAACACTGCTCCAAAAGACAAACGGGTGTCCATGCTCAAGCCGCGGAGTGTCCTGGACGCCATGGACGACGAGGACGATCATATCTTCTGTACGTCACCCCTCGATAGGTACGTGTGCCGACCGAACGTCCTCGAAAAAATGTCCCTAGCTGAATTTTCAGCCACGTACACAACCGGTGGAAGTTATCTGCCCGACGACCACATTCCAGATGTGCTGGATGGCAGGGATGAAAATGGTGCTGCCGACAATGAAGGAAGCAACCAAGACGACATGTATCCAGCCGTCATCACACTGCAGAACAACTTGGGCACCATGAGAAAGAGGAAAAAGCACTTCATCATCAGGTACATCAATCATTCACATTTTACATGACACTGCACACACCTTATGCTTGTTGGTGAGTTTTTGATTTCCGTTGTTGACATGTAATAATAGTGCATATCACATACCATTGCAGGTTTCACAAAGAAAGAAAAGATGGCGAGGACAGGTACAGGAATTTACTCATGCTGTACTTGCCTTGGCGAAACGAGGAGGTCGACATCAAAGCAACCTTCCCATCGTTCAAAGAACACTATGAACACGTCATAGACACCATCCGTACCAATGAAGCGATGTTCAGCATAAACGCTGATGCAGTCAATGCAGCCTATGATGATCTGCGTCAAAATGGTCCCCCAGAAGACATGTGGGATAGTGTTGCTCCGAATGTGGAGTTCCAACAGGCTGAACAACAAGATGAAGGAATAACTGTGGAGACAGAAGTATTCCAGGAGGACCAATGTGGAAACATCGACCTGGCCCCACATTCAACATCCAGTCCTAGTTGTGAACTTCACGCACGCTTTTCAGCAGAGATGAATAAAGTGCTGATGAGTTCAGAGGAATACAGAGCTATGATGCGGTCCTTAAACAGCCAGCAAATGGAAGTTCTCAGGTTTCATCGCAAATGGTGCAAAGATACCATCGTTGCTCTGAAACAAAACCAACCCGTGCCACAGTACACGGTATTTCTGAGTGGCCCCGGTGGAGTTGGCAAGAGCCATATAATCAAGTTGGTTCATCATGAAACACTGAGACTTCTCAGACCTTTGTCTGGACATTATTTCGACCCAAATGACCTCCCAGTTTTGTTGACTGCCTTTACAGGAACAGCTGCGTTTGGCATTAATGGTATGACCTTGCACTCAGCTCTCAGCCTCAGTTGTGGTCTGAACAGGGGCAAAGACTATCAGCCATTAAGCAGTGACCGACTGAACACCCTTCGCTCACGCTTGGGAAAGCTGAAGCTCCTTGTTGTGGACGAGGTGTCGATGGTCGGTGCAGACCTCCTGTATCACATCCACCGCCGTCTGCAGGACATCTGTGGCAGCCCCGACCCTGACAGCCGGTTTGGAGGGGTCAGCATCCTGGCTGTCGGAGACCTGTTCCAACTTCAGCCTGTCGGTCAGAATCATGTCTTCGGCCTGCCTTCAGACAGCTACGCCAAGTTGCATGGATCTCTGTGGGAGGAAAACTTCCACATGATGGAACTCACGGAGAGCATGCGACAGAAAGAAGACCAAAACTTTGCAAATCTTCTGATGAGAGTAAGAACAGCCTCATGCACAGAAGATGACATTCACCTTCTCAAGTCCAGGGTCATATCCAGAACCGACCCAAGCTATCCATCAGAAGCCCTGCACGTCTTACAAAACCAACAGAGAAGTAGATGAGCACAATGCCAAACACCTGACAAAACTTTCATCAAAGGTGTTTGATATCAAAGCCATCGACTCGAAGAAAGATCTTCTAACGGGTTTCACAAATGTTGCCATGTCCACCAAGCCAAGTGACACGGGTGGCTTGCGAGAAGTCGTGTCTGTAGCCGTGGGAGCAAGGGTGATGGTGACTGTCAATATTGACGTTGCAGATGGACTTGTAAATGGAACATTTGCAACGGTCGTTGGCATTGACAGCACAGGTCCTGATGTCCATACCATCCTGGTTAAGTTTGATAGTGATCGTGTTGGCAAACAAGCCATTACCGACAGCCAATATAAGCAGGCTTACCCCGGAGCAGTACCCATCAAAAGACAAACTGTTCAGTTCTTCGCTGGTAAGGGAAGACGGTCGGTCCAAGCACAGCGGGCTCAATTTCCACTGTCATTAGCATGGGGCTGCACTATTCACAAAGTTCAAGGCAAGACATTGAGCAGAATTGTTGTCTCAATGGAAAGCAAAGGTTGCTTCATGCCTGGCCAAGCTTACGTTGCCCTAAGCCGGGTGAAGAGCCTACACGGCCTGTATCTTTTGGGATTTAACACAAGTGCGATCCGTGTCAACCCAGCTGTACTCTCAGAAATGGACCGCCTGCAACAAGAGCTTGTCCCGAAGGCCCCACTGCCGTCTTTCACCCCTGATTGTGACATTTCTCTCATCATCAAGCTGCTCAACATACGATCCTATCCTGAACATCTGCAAGACTTAAAAGCAGACAGGTCGACGCTTCCTGTTGACATTTTCTGTTTCGTCGAAACCTTTCTGCAAAGGCATCAACAGATTGAACAATTCATACCAGAAACCCGAGCCTTTAGAGCAGAGAGAATGGGAAGAGGCGGCGGAGTCATGAACCTTGCAAGACAAGACATCAATCCCACACATCTTCAAATTGCAGTCAAGGGACTAGAATTCATAGGTACCACTGTCACAAAAGCATCCACCACAGTCAACATCATCACCATCTACAGACCACCCTCCTTGCCAGAAGCAGACTTCATCGATAGACTGCAAAAACTCTTACTTCAGCTTCCCAGGAACATCTTGACAGTTATCCTCGGTGATTTCAATTTCGACGTCTTCAAATGCCCACCTCCCAAAATTCTATCTGTTATGGGGCAGTTTGGCTTCAGCCAACAGGTTCAAGCTCCCACCACTGACTATGGTACCCTCCTTGATCACGTTTACGTCCGTGACCTTGGACAAGACAGTGTCCATGTCAGTGTTCAGGACACATATTACACAGACCATGACATGGTCTGTGTTTCCTTGATGTTAAAACATCAGACTGTTCCTTAAGTAAGACTATGGATCCACTCTAACACAAAAGCTTTGCAGTTCATGGTTTGACATGTTCAAGATACAAATATGACAGCAGCAACCTTTGCGCATCAAATCCAATTCTTAGCTTGGTATTGATTGTGACATTCTCCTTCTCTGATATTGTAAATAATTGATTTACAATAATTAATACCCATGAAATCGAAAAACATATAATGTAAAATAAATAAAACAAATATATAATGTAAAATACAACATTCTGATGTAAATGGTGATGTAAATACTATAAACAAATGTATATCTGATAATTGTATACATGTACAGTTTGTTATTGTATAGAGCAGGTTTAAAATGATTATTTCACACTGATGTATAATAATTCCATTATTAAGAAATGATGATTGAACTATATGTAATTCATATAAATAAATTATTACGTAGCATGGTATAATGAAAGACCAGTTTCCATATTTTTTAAAATGATTTGCTTGGAATCCCACATTGATTATTTCCATAATCAATGACATTCATGATTTCATGCCATTACTTGTTAGAGCTTGTTATGGCCACTGGGCTGACAGGTTTCTTGGTTTTTCTGCTTTCCGTCTTATCGGCATAAGAATCCCGACAGAGCACGATCCAAGAGAGATGAGCGGAACAGATTTATCAAGACTCCTTGGCCATGGTCTTACCCATGTTGACGGATCTACAGTCTCCACCAGACTAACAAAGCTGGCCCAAATGTAGCCGTAAAGGGAGGGTTTGCGAGGAAAGTTTGGTCACCACAGGGCTGCATTTGATGGGCCGCGCAGTGAAATTTGTTACCCTTACAGCGGTATGACTTTTCATTCGGAAGGCCCGGGGGAGGCTAGTGACTTTGACAGCTTTGATTTGATTTGGATTCTTGGCTCGCGTGTTTGTCGAGATTGTGCGCGCATGCCGTGACGTCACCAGTGAAACCGTATGACTGGAACTGCAGCAGACAATATCCTGTCATCTTAAATCACTGGTCTGACAGCACAAGTAAAATCATCTTTCCACACCCCTGCTTTAACTGCGACACACCCGTGCTTAAGAATGGCCTTCTTTCTAAAGACTGTTATTGGATAGAAATTATGATCACCTGACATAATTTATGCAAATAAGGAATGTTTATGATGTAAATCGTCAATCGTAAAGGTTAAAGTCACTTGGCGAAGGTATGAGATCGTGGAACTCTAGTTGTTTTTTTTTTTTTTTGTATATGGCGTAGCGCTAGCAAAATAAGTTGTAACTTAAGTGTGTGTCACATTGTCCTTGTCCTTTGTGTAATACTAATAAAACATTAAGGGTGTGTCATGGCTGATATCAAATTATACACAGTAGATTAGATTTAGTAGAGTAGATTTTCTAACATGCAGAAGAAATGCAAAGGATTACACATTTCCCCTCCCTTAAACCGATCCATAACGAATATATTATTAGGCTGTTACTCGCTCATGCTGTTGTTAATGTTGATTGATGCATGCAAGGTCAATCAAAATTATGAGGAGGGGCATATCTATTCTATGTGCAGCACAGAATAATGACTCTACATCGCTGTACATTATGATATTGTTCACGAACTTTGTAAAACTTTCTATGGTGAATCAACTGTGCTGCCTTTTCTTTATCTTATCAAGACCCAAGATCTATATACTAAGTAATACACTTCTTACCGAAGGACCTCCCATCCAATTTTACACTTCAGTAAAAACACCTCACCCCACCGAGGTCGCCGACACTTGTCTGGTGGTACGCCATGTGTGATGATTACAGATAATTCACCCTCACCACGTACATGCAGCCTCAATCAGATCTCTACTACTGAAAAATAAACAGGCAAATAGAAACAAGATATCAACAATATCTATAAAAGTTTGTAATGGAAAAGACGCTGAGAAAGTATAGTCAAGACGCAATCTACCCATGCTTGCATAATACGGTTGTCCTTGACCGATGGAGGAAAGCACAGCGAGATTTGTAGCGTCTTGAGCAACAGTACGGCACTTAAAGACTTTTAGCTATCTTATCCCGTAGTTTAGAGACACAACACAATATCTCTGCGTTCGTAGGAATCAGTCAATCCATCTTTTAAAGTCTGATCGGTGGTGCCCCGCTTGTTGAATATAATAGCTCCACTTAACTTGTGCCCAACACATTTGATTGCACACGTTTGACTGCAGGCAAGGTAAACCGCAAAGATCACCTGGTAAATTTAAATACCACTCTTGCTGCTTTGTCTCTTGTTTTGAACAAAGAGGGTGAATATGTGTTTAGTTGCATTAGAATATATCATAAAAAATGGCACGTGACAGCCCTTGAGATTCATGGTTTGAAAGCTATAGCTGAGTAAAAAAAACGCAAAGTAGATGAGATTAGACTAGACATGTCCATTATTGCAAAGAGGTAACTATAGTTTAGACACACATTTCACATAAAGGCATATTTAGTCTAAGGGGGAGCGAGCAAGGATACGTTTTTATACTAGTTTCTTTTCAAGGAGTTCAAAGAAGACTGACGTCCTATCTCCTTTTTTTAGCTGGCCGTCTTAAATCATTTTCATCCCCAATATACATGTAGTACTACAGTTTAATGTACGTGAACCCTCTATCTCTTCTGTACAGTGTGAATACAAAATATGCATTGATTAACTTGGATTTAGCCGGGATCTACGTTCTACCTTCTCTCTGACGTCATTCTTAGTTCCCATGGTAACTTCGTCGGACCCCCAAGAGTGAGGTAATGACGTCATTCCTCCAGGTGTCGTCTGAAAACACTCCACAACACGATATTATCGGAGCCAAAAACACAGAGTGCGTGCTGCGTGCGTAAGTTCACTGTAGTTATCAGAGGGACGCTCAAAGGTCAGATATATGATTAAATTTTGCTCCATGAGCAAATTGAAAAGAACTAAGCTCAAGTGTTTTTGTCATCACTCGCTTGTCTCGTTAACTTCAGGCCCCTTTTCAGAAGACGTCTATTGCTGAATGAATGTTGAGCGACAAAAATGTTAATTTGCGACCCTCTATACATTAGTTGGAATATGATGCGCAATGCAAACGTAAATGATTTTGGGAACAGCAAAACACACAAAACGTAATAAAAATCATGTCAATAAACTTCGTTGAGCGATCGCGATCTGTCAAATATTTGGTCGCTCAATCGTGGCAGCTTCTGGTCGAAAGCGGCTCCTGCACTACTGTTTTAAAGTAAGTGACTGTTGACAGAATTATTTTCAGAAGACTAGGTCAACCTTAGAATCAAAAGACTTTCTTTTCTTTAGTCCAGCTTGGATAGGAATAATAGGATCATTGTTTTTAAAAAAAAAATGGTATATCCTCCGGCGTATCATTGCAATAATCGCAGCTGTGTTTGTCTCAAATTAAAACTTAAAGCAGAGACGTCAACATTCATTCTTTTTGACTCAACTCTACAAATCAAATCAAATCAAATGTTTGGAATTAGGCTATATTTCACCAAGGGGCTAAACCTCCTTAATTCCACGGCATAGCATACATGTAAAAAGGGAAATTATCTCTATCCAGATTTAGGTTATTCAAGAGCTATTCTTCCAACACTGTTCATGGTAGAAAAGACAGACGATATGTACAGTATTTACAGATTCATTGTACCGGGGTAATTCCCCTAGTTCTTTTCTACAACCACAGTGTGCAGTAGTGGACCACGGCGTAATGTCCTTGGATAGTTCTGCGACCCTTTCCAGTAGCGTGCATGCGACAAAAAAAACAGGATTCGAATTCCCAACGTCTTGGTCCAGAGGCAGGGTCGCTAAAACCGCTGGACTAACCGCAGGTGTAGCTGGTGGTCTAAGTCTATATCTTATATATGTCGTCAACACACACCTCCCGCACACGCACAAGCTTGTGACGACCTTGCACCATGTTACTGTACTGATGATCGCACACGTGTGGGGACCTTGCCTCTAGCTCACCGACAGCCACTCTCAAAATACTAGTGTTGTTAGCAACGTAGGAGCAAGTCACTGATATCAAGAACCATCTAGTAAAAAAGGAAAATTACCTTACACTGTCGTTAGAAGTCGTCCAAGTGCACGTATAGACCCGTCCTGTTTTTCATATGTACCCGAGTTGTTAATGGGTCCAATTACGGAACAATGTCCGCCTGTAGGCGACTGTCACACGGGTCGGAAAAAAGGAGGTGTGTCCTCAGAAAGGTCAGAACCCCATTGTGTAACAATTGAGCTGTAACAATCGTGATATTCAATGTAGCAACAGATTGTGTCAAAGAACGCCCGCCAAGTTGTCGGGCATGTCAACGCGATATTTATGATGCACCCTTTATTGTGAGCGATGAAAGACCAACAATTTAATACTACATGCAGTAGATTGCTCGATGAATTATTTCATAATAAAAAAAGTGTGTGTGCTTTTTTCTCGAATATCTTGCATCAAATTCTGATTATAAAATCAAAGGTACTTAAAGCGATCAACTATATAGTTGAAAGGGGACCAAGGAGATGCTGTCATTGGATCGAAGTGATTTTTGATTTTGATAAATACGGCTGTAGTTGAAGCTATCGTCGCTAGATGGCATTTCTGAGTCTCTGCAGGTAAGTCATGCCATGGCCAGGTACATGTAACAACTTTTGATCCATGAAAATCAAGCCAACTTAAGCGATGCATGACGGTACCGTGTTTGTGTCACCTTCTGTACAATTTATCTTCTGTACTTAAAATTATCGTCTGTGCTAAAAAAAGGCCTCACTACATAAATCAAAATATATATTTGTGTATAACTATATGCTACCTGATTGTTGAGCTTACAGTTACATGCATGTAACTGCTCTGACATTTAAACAATGTATTTACATAAATTTACACAAATACAGACACACGCCCATGTACACAAACTCTTTGTCACACTCAAAATGAGACAGAACGTTGCAAATAAGATAGTAAGTCTTGAAATATAGCAAAACAAGTACACACAAAAAGAGAATGTACGCTTTTGTAGTTGATGAAATATCCATGTATAAAACATATTACAATAAAGACAAATATACGGAGCAAAGAAATCAAAATGTAGTGAGCATCATACAATTCCATGCCAATAATATAGCACCCTTGTAGCAAACATTGGTCAAGATAGGGTTTAATTCATACCTATCATAATTGTGCTTAATAAAATAAATTATGGCATAATGGAATCAACAGAATTCTGTGTCGAAACATCACGACCGAAACAGTATAGCCTATAATCACATATGGGCTGCTAAAAACAAGGGGGCCTGACAAAATATAGGTCCCTTTGCAAAAACTATACACATTTTCAGATGACTTCAGCAAATACAAATATACACCTGGGCAGACCAACTGTCCCTAACCCACTGCACAGTATAACTAAATCAATCCAGGAGAATGGCTATGTAACATGTATTGGTCAGGTCTAGTCATTATCAGGTTGACTCTGCACATGTTCCTTATAATGTTACATACAGGCCAAACTCTAAATGTACAGGAGCTGGGTAGGGCCAAAAATGGCCACAGAAGTTCACAATGTTACAACATGGCTTCTTCATACATGTATGTTTTATTCTTCCCCATGAAGATTTTTTTAGTAACAAATGCAGTAACGGTATCAGATGATGATACAGTTTCTTAATTAATGGATGAATATCAATCATGCTATTGGCTGTACTACCGGTAATTAAAAGGTTCCTATTGTTTTGAGTACTGATGACATTTGTTGTACTTGATAATATTGCTTATCACTAACACATGGTAAACTCAGTGTATGTTTCTGCAAAATCTTGCCTGGCTTGTGTTTATTTTGGCAACACCACAGGAGCACAGCCATTTCCTCATTATCACCTTTTTACTGAGAGCAACAAACCATGATGCAAGATGAGGTTATGTTATGTTACATGTACTACCTAGGCAGGGGGAAGCCTGCTACAGCCAAGTCTGAAGAATAACAAATAAAATTAATATGCAAGAACTCAAAAATGCAGCACAAACATTCATCTTTCAACCAGGCAAAGACACCATGTGATAATTTACATTACAAATACCTTAGTTTACAATATACAATTCATTAACATTGCACGAAATGAAAGTTGAACTCCAGCTCTTAAAACTTCCACAACAAAAGTTTGTCCCAAAACATGAACCAAGGCCTGCTACCCTGTGAGTTACAGCAATGAACATGGAAGTAGTGTTAAGAATTGGATTTCGAATACATGTATTTCCTAACTACATGCATATACATATACAACACATTCATACAGGAATTTTGTCTTAAGCAAGCAATTCAGTCATGGCAGATGAATTGTCAAATTGTATGATGATTATTTCTTGATCAGCTACATATATAGTCTGACTTAACTATTGTCTTGTTTCTTTTTACACTATTCTAAGAGCCTAACCTATGTGAGTGTCATTGGAAATATTTGTTTTGTACAGAATATGACTGCTTCGTGTCTTCGCATTGGGAAGACTGTCCATTTTCAGACATGGAAAATTAAATTCTTCCACAATGTCTCTATGAGTTGTCCTTAGTTTTAAAATGCTACAATAACACTTTGCATAGAGACATATCATGTTAAAATAGACTGTGTTATGCTCTGTAGCTAGTCAAGCATTGTTGGTCAGGTTAGACAAAAGAGAATATACCGTGAAGGCAAAGTCTTGTAGTTTTCTTAGCCTCCTTATCGGGCTCTATATGCCTGGCTTTTTGGGGCTTACAATGTGCCCTTTTCTGATGGTATATCAATTCTTGGTACTCAGTTTCTTGTAGGTCACCTCTGAAAAGGCAACTAAAAAAGCCTGACTCAAAGAGCCTCATGAGGACTCTATACTTCTCTGATGCTAAGGTCACTTGGCATAGAAGTAACATTGTTGTGAACTGGTTTGACATATGAAAGCAACAGCAGCTAGAACAAAACAGCAACATGAAACATGCAACAAGAATATTTTCTTGAAAACTCACCAATAACTCAATAACTACAAAATTACTTGAAGTATTGTGTTGCACTACAAAACAAAAAATCTGCAGTGGCTTTTGGATGGCATGATTAATTATCCCATGTAGCCTTCAGTTGTAGCGAGAAGTTAGTACAACAAATTTTTACAAGAAACAGAATAACACATTCAAGAAAATGTATATTGTACACAAAACGTTGAATATGGAGATTTCTGCTGTACTGTCATGTTCCAACTACATGTAATGCACAATGTATCTCCTAGAATCACTGCAAGACCACAGTTCACGAGAACAAACCTTTCTAGATGTATGGGCTGTGTGATAGAATTCTAAGATGTCAATTGTCCATATATGGCAACACTCGAGAGAAAGTGCATCCTTATGGCCATTAAACATACATGTATACATGTAAACTGGAAAAATTCAGCAACAGGGACACAAACCCAGTGACAAAGCAGTTGATAGTTTCATTAATACGATCCTCATAAAGTATTTTAATTTGAACGACTGAAATCATGCAATTGTTTCCATCCCTGTATGAGTATTTGCTCAGTTACCCTAATATTCCATTAAATAACTAGTTTGCATATTTATTATTACCATTCGTTCCTATCTAAGAGGATTCTCCATTCATTTAAATATGCTTCTGTTACCTTCATCATATTCTCAACGCTATGACTTTCTTGATACAGAGCTTTTACAAACTGTGGTTTGTTTGGAAAGTTTTGTTTTCCCTCAATGCTCTTCCATGGATAACAGAGTTGAGTTATTTTCACTTTTTTTGCACCTCTAGAAAAAGAACAGACTCTGAGATACTTTCAAAAGTACCTGGACTGTTTCCCTTCACTGACCGATCAAATTTCTATGCTACATACATGAAGATTTATGTGTACAAGTATTTCCTAATTTCACAATGAATCTTGACAGAATTATCTTGAGTTATTCAGTGATAGAGCCCACTTTAAAAATTCAATCCTCATGAAGTCAATAGGAAAATCCATATTAGGTGAGCTGACATCACAGAAAAATTCAACAACCACTAGCCCATTTGGTATCTCTTTGAGTAAATCTTCTCGATGTCTTGTTTTTGACTGGATGACGATGTTGTGTACATGCAAAGGTGAACATGACTGAGAAATTGTTTCTGAACTAAAGGAACTGAAGTTTGGTTAATACATGTATCACAAGACAAGCTGGTCATGATCAGACTAGATTCATGATGTTTAAAATTTGTCTCATTTGATGAGTTTCTCGTGTCTTGTCAGACAGAAGTGAAATGAGTGTCCAAATTTAAATCCTTCATTCAACCTCCCTTTATACCGTGATAAACTTCCAGTTTCTCATTGGATGAGAGAGTATACTGCATCCCATAGACAGGTATAAAACACCACAATAAACCAATCATCTACCCTGTTTGATCTTGTCAATCTTTGTAAGACATTGTCATCTTTGCTGTCATTGGCATAAAGTGCATCCAATCAGAATGAAGAAGACAATGGAGTGAAGCAATCATCTGCTCTGTTTGATGCCATGGAACATCCAGTCGACCTTGGTGGAGTAGGACCTGCTGTAGGCTTCATTGAAGCAGCTGGAGAAGTACTGAAGAGCTTCTGTGTCTGTCATCTCCACAGCCAGAGTCTTACGCAGGTACTCAATGTCGTCAAAGGACTGGAGCTCGGGGATCCCCGTGGAAAGCATCATGGTGAAGAGTACGATGAACAGGTTGGCGTGTTTGCGGAGATAGAGGTACGCCCGACGGCACAGCTCTTGGAAACTGGAAACGGTAACAGCTGATGAGTCATCTTTTTTAAGCTTGACCCAGCTATGTTCTTCCAACCACAAATTTATAGTTCTATCAGTACAGGAAGGTTGAAAAATGGTTAACACAGATCTGTGAACAGGTTATACATGGCACATACACATGTACATTCTTCTTCAAAATAAAACTTTTAACTATTACTTTGAAAAATGGATTTCTAAAGGCTTCATCTTTCAACAATCTAACATATCAGTATGAAAATATTATGCTTATTTATTCACTGAGGCATCTATGGTAAGATGAATTCTAACTGAAGACAAAAAACAGTACAACGCTTGGGGACAGCCAGGCTTTGACTTTAACCCAAGATCTTACCTTTTAAACTCCTTGCTCTTCTGGTAGTCGCCTCCCTTGGCTATGACCTTGAGGAAATCTTCAGTCAGTACGAAGGGCACACGTTCCCTCTTGTACCCAAACTTCTTCTTGAAGTGGCCCAGGAAGTGGCCGAAGTCGATGTGGAAGATCTGTGAGAGGAAGTGATATTTTGGGATCAAGAATATGTCTACAGACAGACTGACCACTTTTACCAAGATGTGCAAAAGTGGGAAAAAATGGAATAAAAAAATAATCACTGAAGAGTCATTTCTAAGACAACAGTTGCCATACTGGTCAAGTTTAGTTTAATGACACCTGCTTGGATATCTTGACACACTGATTTTTGTCTGTCAAAGACAAATGGATTGGGCAAAAGTTTTGTCCATCATCACTAGCAAAATTATTTTAATTGATGGAAAAAAAGACGCTAACAAAGAAAACTGGTTGAGAGGACTGTTATTGTCTTACCTGCCCCTCTTCGTTCACCATAATGTTGTCGTTATGACGATCACCGATGCCCAGGATGAAGGTGGCCACACAGTAGCCTGCACAGGACAGTGTGAAGGCCTCGATGGCTCGGTCATACCTGGACAGGGACATCAACACCTGTTAACGGACTGAAACAAGCTGCAAGTTTCCTCCACTTCCCCTTAATGCTAGCAAGATCTGTTTCACTGAGAGATGGTCATTGTAATCTCCCAGGAGCTGTAGGATATACTGTAAGTAAGCAGTAGGCTGGCGTCCTCATCTGCATCTGCCATGAGATGGCTCATACAGAGCGTACAGTCTGACAGGTTCCTCCTCAGGCCTACATGTACATATGTATGCAGAATGTGTCCCAGAAAGTTCAGCTGTCTCTCTCTACATAGTAAATTCTTTAAAAACACACATTTAATTGTTTAAATCTGTGTTTTTAAAGAATCAAACATTCCTCCAATGCTCTTTCATAGCACCCATGCACTCAAAAATTTCATGTTTTTGTATTACATAGCAATGTAGTGTAGAAATGATTTTTTTCATCAAATGACAACATACCACTGCTGTGTGTTGTACCACTTCGCAAACTTAAAACAAAAAGCAGCATCAGATAATTCTGTTTCCCCGTAGATCTGACCTGTCCCCCTTGTTCTTGGACTTGATCCACTCGTGTAGAGAGTCGCTCCTGAGCTGCAGCGTGCCGGTGATGCCGCTCATCCTCTGGATCTGCATGACAGTCTTGGCATTCCTCACGACCTCAATCATGCCCACACAGTTACCAGCAGACAGGCACTGGTACGGCAGCATTCTGGGGGACAGAAGAGGGGCAAATACATGTATACCCAGATGAATGAAGCATAACTTTCCAATAATGTACATTTCATTCTAATCCTTTCAAACTCAACATCCAATTTCAACGATATTGTAATATCTCCAATCATCACATTAGGAATTTCAAAGTTGAAATATACTGTCTCTTCAATTTGCAAAATTCAAAGTGTCACACGTGCCCTATCAGTATCAATACATGTATATTTGTATATTTGATACACAAAACATCCTAATCTTTGAGGTACATGTATTCATTTATTTGTAGTGGCCACTATTTTCCCATTTTCTCATGTACTAATGTTTAAGTCAGATTTGACAGATGAACAAACAAACAAGCTGTAGCTGTGATCTGTTTGAATGAGATCCCACCTGAGATCCAGCCCCTCGGTCTGCCAGATGTTGTCCATGATCCGGATCATCTGTAATGTCAGCATGTCCTGACGCAGATCTGAAGAGAAACAAAAAAAAATGCAGAAAATTAAACACATTAAACAACAGCCAGGTCAAAGATGACAGATTGGGCAAAATGTTCGTCTGACATGAGCAGCAAAATTCTGTCAAATGATGGAAAGACTGGTTCACAGCCAAGTGTTGCCAACCTGCACACAACTGTCCAAGCATAGACTAGACTGGCTAAGTCAGCACAGATTCTGAAAAACTTCTTACCATCACCATTCTTGAAGATGATCATCTGGTTGAGGAAGTAGAGGTCAGCCATAGGGTCAGGGTTCTCCCAGTTCAGCCACAAGGGGCGCTTGGCCGACTTCATCACTTTACACTCTTTAATACTGCATGTTGGAGGGAAGAAATATGAAATGACATACATGTACATGTAATGTAACAGGTGACTATCACCTCTTCCAGATGTCAAACCAGAGACCTGATTGTAAGGTTTGAACCACTCACACCGAGAAGGACCCCTACTATTTTCAAAAAGTGTGGTGGGATCTTTAACATGTTCAAGGGGTGGCTCTCCTTAAAGATGGGATATCTAACTTTCTGTCCTAACTGAAGCTATTTATTCATTTTTACCTCAAGAGTCAAGGGAGGAAATAGGTGCCTTTCCCAAGGACACAACAGTGGGGCCTGCCAGGGATTCAAACCCAGAACATTCAAATTCGAAAACCCTAACCACAATACCACCTTGCCACACCCCACTTATAGGACTGTTACTTGACGTGTAACAGGTACTTACAGCAGTGTTCCTAGCAGATGAGAGGGGTTGAGTGGACAGGGAAAGTTCTGCAGGGCCTCCAGATAATCCTCCTGGTTAATCTTCTCTCCTAGGAACTTTAATCTCTCCTGGAGATGAACAATAAAAAAGTCAGTACTGCTGTCATTCATGATACAAGAAAAAGATCAAATGAAGCCAGACTTTCAAAGACAAACAGTTATTGATAACTGGAAGAAACTCCACAATACACAGTCTGTAAATCTAGAATCTTGTGCTTATTCTTGTTCCTCTTAATCACAAAAAAAATTTTTACACTGACCAAAATGAATACTAGTACATGTATATTATTCCTCCAGCCCATCACATGAACACGCTGACACATTAACTTGAAGAGGTCAAATTTGTCAACCTTCCTCAGATAAAATCAAATGCGCTGACTTACCAGAAGCGTGATGGATCATTTATCTGACAAAGGTTGACAAGTGTGACCGAAAATTCATGATGACTTCTCTTTTGTGTTGAAACAAAGTTTAAACTCTACCATTCTGGATTGATTCTACCAACACAGGTAAGCTCTCATTCCAACAGTCCTTACCCTCTGTGTTGTGTCCTTCTTCTCTTTCTCCCTCTCCTGTAGTGTTTCAGTCAGCATGGTGAGTTTCTCCTGGGCCTCCACTTGTCTAACCAGGTTCTTCAGGTACGCTCCACAGGCTCGACAGTAAGCCTCCAACAACAGGCCAAACCTGATCCGAACATTCTTGTTGGACATCTCTGCCCTACAGAAATAAGAAGGCTCTTTCAGGATTGGACATCTTAGTATGTTTAAAGCTATTCATATTTTGTATAATTACATGTAGTAGTTTATACACAACACCCTTTGTTCTTTCAGATGATTGTACCACGTACATTCAGACTGGACTGTACCATGTACAGCTACACTGTATTTTAGTGAATGCAATTATGAAGTATGTACAAAATCCCAAACAGTAAACCAGTCAAAATAGCTACACTTAAAGTCATTGCAGAATTTTCTTACATGTATGTACATGATATCACTACAATTTTTATGTGTACACTGAATTATTAGTGTTGCAATTCTGAGGATTAGAAGTTTTCTTTTTATGTAATAAACAAGCCTTTAGGGTATCTCCATCATATCAAGTTTTGCCATGGATGTGCTGACTTACTTGAGATGCCAGAAGAAGAAGTGGCCAATCCTCTGGTTGAGGAGAGAACGTTCTAACAGCACTCTGGCCAGTGGATTGTCCAGATAAGGCTCATACTTCAGAACCTGGGGCAAAAAGAATTACATAGAATAATTTTCAAACATGTGCACTGTACAAAATTTTACCATGTTTACACATTTGTTGTCTCATAGAGTCATAGTCACAGCAAACAAACCAGAGAAATGGAATCTTGACATTCATGTATGTGCCTACAACTGGCATCCTAGAAATTCATCTACCATATCATGAGCTACAAGAGCCATAGTTCCTATTCTTGTGATTTTCCTAATAATTTAATTTGTACCTCCGCTTTCTACTATCTACTACATGTTGACAAATACTGACCATCTAACTTCTTCCTCCAGTGAAATTAGAAATCATAACTTTCATCTGGGAATCTATAACACTGGCTGATCTCTCCAGCTTTGTCTGTAGTTAACAGAAGCAAAGACAAGATTAACAATTCCCCACCTGTACAAGCTGCAGCAGGTACTGTGAGAGTTGGTCGTCAGTCATGGTCTTCCTCAGACAGTCCACAGCGAACTTTCGCACCTTGAGGTCAGCGTACGTACAGTCTAACAGCTCCAGGGCAGTCTCTGGGGACACCTGTGGCCAGTTCTCCAGTAACATGTACATCTGGAAATATACAATAAAATTAGTGAACAAAAATGTAATAATTTAACATAATGATTATAGCTCTTATTGATACTACTCAACATGACTGTACCTGGTACACATTTTGTAGAGAGTCAAGAAAGTAATACATCCAAGGAAAAGATAGTAATTGTCTTCCTTGCTATTTTATACTTCATGTGTGAAAATCATAAATATGTTGTAGTGTCCTAGTTGTTTGTGTACAAGAAGCCAGCACGTAATATCAACTTGTTGACCATTCCTTAGTTTTAACAGATACATGTACCCCTGAACACAATGTTTCTGAATCAGAACATTCAATTTGGTTAATGTATCTGAATCTCGAGTCTCATAGATCTTGGCTGTCGACCATCCCTTCTTCCATGGCTGGGGGATTTCCTGACGGGGAGGAAACAACGCACCCGCTACCAGGACACGCTGTCTGAATGGAGGACGCTGACATGTGGACTTCCCCAGGGCACCGTCCTCGCGCCCATAGTGTTCATTGCTATCATCAATAGCGCAGCAAGCACAGCCCGATCACACCACTGGAAATTTGTGGATGATCTGAACATGGTTGAAAGCAGATCAGTCAAAGCACAGTCAAACCTACAACAAGATCTAAATGCCCTCGATCTATGGTCTAGTACAAACCACATGAAACTACACCCAAACAAATGCAAGGTGATGCATATCGTTTTCAGAAGAACACCTCCCCCACTCCCCACACTTCAGTTAGCGGGCCACGTCCTTCAAGAAGTTACTGCAGCCAAGTTACTGGGAGTCTGGGTACAGAGGGACCTAAAGTGGGACAGTCATGTTACCCACATGGTGAAACAGAGCAGTAAACGGTTATTCATCCTACGACGGTTAAAGAAGTTCAAGATCCCCGAGACAGATCTTGTCACCGTTTATACATGTTACGTGCGCCCCTTGTGCGAGTACGCTGTACCGGTATGGAACCCTGGTCTCACCAAACTCCAGTCAACCCGTCTAGAGACAGTTCAACGCCGCGCATGCCGCACCATTCTGGGCAAGAAGTACACCTGTTACTCTGAAGCACTTACAGTCCTCGGCCTGTCTACCCTTGAAACAAGGAGAGAACTGCTGTGTACGAAGTTCGGACTCAGTCTACTGAACTCTGCTTCCTTCAGACACTGGCTCCCTCCATCTCGGGGCGAAGTCAGCGGGCGGAAAACCCGAACTAGTCACAAACTGAACTGTATTGTTGCAAAGACTCAGCGCTACCGCAACAGTTCCATCCCATATATTGTTAGCCTACTAAATAAGTAATCGAGCGTTCTCGGTTACGACCTTCCAGTCATTGAGGGGTAATTAACTGTCATGCCGTAATAACACGTTTTGTTTAGTAGCCCTCTTTATGACCACTGTTTTACCTCGAATTCGTAATCTTAATATGTATTTTATCCAGCAATGTAAACTTATTAACATTTATAACTCTAATAGATTTTACCATATGTGTATATGTTTGTAATAGATGTTGTTCGATTTTAAAGCTTTTAATGGGTTGTAATTGTAAGTAACAGTGCAATTCAGAACCCCTGGGTTCTGCAAAACTGTTTTACGCCGTTATCAATAAACCAATCATAATGTATATATTTAATATTGGAGCTAGAATCAGACTCATAACTACATGCTGTTTCTTTAATTACCTGGGAGACATCTTCTCTGCTACTCCACTTACACGACTGCAACAGTCTCGGGAGAGAGTCTTGGATTTCTTGGCATCTTTTCCTGTGATAGTTTGCACAGATTTTGATTGTAACACATAAGACTGGACTCAAAATTAACATTTATCCCAAACCATCTACATGTTGCAAAAGCCTCAACACTTGCATAACTACATGCGCATGGCAAGTAGGATAAAATTCATTTTATTTTGCAAATGCAATTAAAAGGAAACTTAAAGTTTGAGAGAAATTAAATCTTTTAATACACGTCATACATGTAGTTGAAATTTGGCTATCTGAGTATAAAATTGAGTCAGATTAGCATTACTAGTAGCTCAAGAAAGATTGTCAGTCTCAGAGCAATTTTGACCTGCCCCCTGTCCTGACATGGTTCAGTCTTACCTCATCTTCCAGACCAGGTCCTTCTCCTGTTCTGAGAAGTCTGACAGCGGGTCTTTCCTCAGGATCTCATGGAGCTGCTCCAGTTCACTGTCTCCGTTCTCCGCGTAAGAGTTACTCGCTCCGTGGAGCTGATGGGGGGAAACACGGTAGCACAGAGGTTAAACACCTGCAAGTACATGTATCTACACATTGTACACTTATATTGTAAAATGTATGCACTTGTCGATACAGTTAAAAATGTTTCATGGGGGGATGTTTCATGGGGAGGGGGTGGGGTGCAATGGTTTCCACTCTTGTCATTTACACTTAGACATTAGTTAGAAATCTGCAAACCCCTGATTATTTTCTCTGATACAAATATACAAGGCTTTTAGTCATGTAATACTATTCAGAATCAACTGACATTTCATCATCATCGGTCAACTGTATTGGTAAGGGTTATATATATAGAATACAACACGGTGTATTCCGTATCGGCTGAGGTACCAGCCCGACCGCGCGTCGGATCGCCCGACGGCCGAAGGCCGGAGGGAGATCCGATCCGCGGGAGGGCTGGGACCGAGGGTGATGCGGAATACACCGTGTTGTATTTTATTTATGTCATACCCACCCAAGACAACGCGCCTTTCAATGCAAAATGAGCGAAAATTTGGTGTCCCTAAACCCAAAAAATGCGACATCATCAATTCCAACGTCCGAATTTTGTATTCGAATTTCGAAAACGGTGCACGCGGTTAGGCCGAAACACGTTCGAATCGTTCCACGGAACATTTGGAAGGCCCAGGCCGTACGCGTAAAGAACCCCCGGGCCGTACCGCTAGTTATCACACGGGCCGGAACACCCGTATCGAACGTAATCGCGGCCCAGGTAGGACATAATGCCCCTTACGAAGCAACATACCCTTTCGTTAGCTTAATACAAGACGGGGTTCGCCAATCTTCATCAATATCTTTCCTGTCACGAGTGCCTGTAAATGTATGTTTTTACAGCCAGGTTCAGCATAGATTTATGTACTGGTATGTGATGAATTTCATCAACCTTCTCCATACAGTCACTGTACAAACAGTACCCACTTCTGTGGCCACAGAAAAAAAGCATTTTGTTTTATCTCTAACTTTGATATGACCATCCCTTGTATTATTGATAGCATAGATACTTTGATGAGTGCATTTTATGAGTGCATTTGATCTTTTCTTGCTTTGTATTATCTGCTCATTTCTTCGGACATACATTGATCATTTTGTTTCATCTTCATATCATGTACAGTATTGATCTCCACATACACAGCCTTACTAATTAAACAATTCCAGCAGAATTTACATTCAGCTTAAAAGAAATGGTGACTAAATAATTCCTAAGGGCATAGAGTATTAGCAGCAACCAGACACTCTGGTTACTGCATGCCATGTTTAGTGCACAAAACTGCTACAAGCTTGAAAGTTTCACTATGTACCATGTTTTTGCTGTTCTTCTATACTACAAAAAGGCATCGTGGAGGCGGATGCCAAAAGAGGGTCTGACACAGCAGCGAAGAGGGCCAAAAGGAGGCACCGGTAACATCTCTGCCCACACCATATATCTGTGCCACATGTGGCAGAGACTGTAAATCACATATCGAACTTTACAGCCACAGAAAATGCTGTCCTCCCAGGGTGTAGACGAAATAATCTTTGGAGACTGGACTGCCAATGATGATACTACAATGTACATGCAAACTGTGCTTTGTAGCATGTAATAAAAACCTGGCCCTAGAGAGATGAGATGATAGCTCTATGGCTATCTTATTGCTACATTCTACAAACTGGCTGTCACAAGGCATGACAAATATCAATGTTGGAATCAACAAGAACCACGACTACAGATCCAAAACCATTACTTGGATGCACTGTGCTTTAAGAATTACAACACTGCATTCTTCTTCTAGCATGCTACAAAAGTACAGGATTATAGATTTCAGCCTGAGCTGAAAGCCTGCACTTGGATGTAGAGAGCTACTTACACTAAAAGAGTTTCTTACTGTACATGTACATAACCTGGGGCCAATCCTACATAAAACAGCCACTTCTAATGGATTTCTTATCGTCCTGCTTTCCAAGAATCGTGCTGGCTTTCAGATCCTTGACATTTTCCTGTGATGAGGCTTTCAGATTTGAAAAAGAAAAAACCATGATTTAGGAAGGATCTGTCTACAGACATGGGAATACTGACATTGGGCATACCTCATAAACTGTTTAAGATATGCTTTATTGTACCTATTCATCAATATCTCAAAATATCCTTTTAGATGAAGAAAAGGAAGAAAGTAATGTTTCTTGATAAAAAGCAAACAAATGTAGATGTTTATGTTGGTGTGATTGCAACTATTCCTACCTTTCATTCAATACGGACATCTGCAAATCTGAAGTAGCCTGTTGGAGCAAGGCTCACTCACTCATCTTTGTATGTTTTCTTTTTTAACTTCAAGATACGGTTCATCTATGTAGAGATCTACTGATCTACAAATATTGTTTGTTTTCTGCAAATAACAGTATGGGATAGCCTGCTGTATGTATATGAGAGAAGTTTTGTTCTTGAAAAAAATAATAAGGTGGCATCACTGATGGTGAAGCTGTGTGTAAGAGATGGTGTTGAAGGATAGGCTTTACG
Organism: Branchiostoma belcheri; assembly: GCF_001625305.1. Taxonomy (NCBI): domain Eukaryota; kingdom Metazoa; phylum Chordata; class Leptocardii; order Amphioxiformes; family Branchiostomatidae; genus Branchiostoma; species Branchiostoma belcheri. Next base: position 1,103,344 of record NW_017804131.1, read on the forward strand.
TGCGATCTGATATTCATGACTTCAAGTTGCATTAGTTGCATTTCCGCTCATAACAAATGTATAAATGGAGTGAATGTGAGGAAAATGTGCCACAAAACCTGACAGTAAAACCTCATACTAAAAGTGTTCATACAATGTACATGGGCACTTGGTTACAAAGGCACAATATCATGCAAATAAAAAGTATGAAGCTGCAACCCCCTTTTATCAGATTTACAAACCCAATACTTTTAGAGAGAAACAGGTGACTGCACTTGGTTGAACATGTAACACATAACCACCACCACATCCACCTCTGGCTTGAATCATGTTATCGCCACATCAAGCTCCTAAGCCTGGCTGCTTGGGGTAATTTCCAGCTATAACAGCCTGTTTTCTGTCCACACAGATATAAAACAACCAAATGACCCAAATCTGTCATCCCCAAATGCAACTCATAACATTTTAGTTGCCAGAAGCTCCTGAGTTGATGCAGCTCTTCTGACATTTTACGCACATTGTCAAATTTTTTCCCTTGTAGGCAAACAACAGAGTGAAAGATCACTTCTATCCATGATAAAAAAGCCTGAAGCTCCAGTAGTTTGGACATGTCACAAGAGCCCAGAGCATCTCAACACACATCTTGCAAGAAAAGATCATTCTGTGGCACCAGACGTACATGTAGAGGGAGACAATATCAGAGACTGGCTGGATTCGAAATATTGGGTCTGTATGCACCTTAGTGCACGTAAAATTGGGGTGTGCAGTTATTTCTGAATCAGATGTCCTGTACCTAACCTGCACCGGTCCATGTACTGGGTTTATGTAGATTTCTATTTCATTGTGTAGGTATACAGTCATGTATGTGGATGTTGCATTGACTGTATCCACCTATGAAGTATACAAATTGTAAAAAATAATGTCAGTGGTTTCTGAACAGTTTATATTACAATGTAAATTGATCCATACTTCCTAAATTTTGGTAAAATTTGTCAGGTGAAGGTAATTTTCAATGCTACCAGCACCAGAGCAGGTATGCCGAAGAAAGGATGTCAAGTCCTGTACTGTGGGACAAAGTGACATACATTGCTTGCTGAGCTGGTGGTTCCTCGTAGGATGTTCCCCTCAGAGTTGACGTTGGCGATCCACTTGGCGTACTCCTCGATCTGCTGGTCGTTGGGATACTTCACCACATGGGCAAACCGGTCAAACTCCAGGTCTAGACACGGAGTATCCTACAAACAGAAAAGTCAACGAGAAAGATGTTTAAAGTTGAAACTTTTACTCCCATTGCAGTTAAGTGATGGGCCCTGATGTACATAGCCTCCTTCACCAGAGTGACTGTTTGAAAGCTCTAGGCAGGAACAATTCTTTCTGTTGGAACAAAAGTTTTAACTTTTTAACATGTAACTACCAACACAGATGAACTTTCATGACAGCATAAGAGAGAAAGATGTTAACATGCTAAGTACATGTACTTGATGATATTATCATTTTCTTAATCTTTCAAATACAGTGTGTGTACGTGTATGTGCTTTGCTTGACATTAAAGTAAGTAACTGGTGACTGCACTTGGTTGAACTCTTGGTAAACCACATGCTAACTTTTACCCTAATCCCCAAATGCACCTAAATGACTTGTAAAGCGCATCTCATTGACCCCTAGAGACTAAAATTTAATGCTACTGAGCTTTAATCATTCTACATGTACAAGTGGAAAAAAAAGATGCTATGTAAGGGAAGCCTTGATTGGTCAGTTTGGACCTACCTTGCTGGGATTTGACCGGTGGAGCCAATAGGATTCAGCAGGTCATCCATGCCATGGGGCACAGACCACATGTTGAGCTGGTACTTGCCGTTCTGCAGGTTGCCTTGGTAGTCAAACAGGTTGATGTTCCCCCAGGCCAGGCAGCAGTGGTCCTACAGGGAGGTACAAAAACACTGCTGATGTTTCTCTGTATATCATAACTTCAACAGATAAATACAGGTACATGTAGATGGTATATGAAACTTAGCCTCAATGCTAATATTCATAGCACATAAACACCCAGAACTGTCTCTGGGTTGTACATGACTGTAATATGTACATACATGTATCAAGATATACATGACAACAAAGATGTATTCAAGAATGTCAGGTACAACTTTGGGTGACAAATACATTTTCCTGACAAAGACATTTTCTTCTAATGAGACTCTTCAGACTAGTGCCTAGGACACTTTGGAACCTTTGGGTTCCACACACTACAGTAACTGTAACTATGACTGACTAACATGTGAACCTACACAACAGTACTGACTACTGGTCTACTCTAGATGGTACAATGGTGACCCATGGCACAACACATCACAGCTACATGTACTACACATGTCGCATGCTCCGGTCAGGTCATACCTCAATGATTTTCTTTCCCTTTTGTTCCTGTTGAAGCCGCGACAGACACAGAAAGACAGAGACACAGAGAACCATTGGAATGGTGAGTTACGGAACATGACTCTTTCCATGCATGCATATATTCCAAATGTCTTTCTAGAAGTAACATCATGAAACATGAAGTTCCATTGTTAGTACAGTTCTCAACTGCATCATACTTTTGGAATTGTACAAAAGACAGCCCCCAAGTGGTAAATATTCCAGAATCAATTTCTGTGTGAGGCTAATACCTACAGGTACATGTACATGTACATGTAGCTGAGTCTGTCTAAAACATTTTGAGTGACTGAAGACAGGACACATTTTCAAACTGACAACCGAATACTGCTTCATACTGTTGTATACATGTAGTCTACCTCTCTCCCTCTAATGTGATACTGTAACTGTTACAGTAGCTACAAGTACATAAACCAAAACATACAAAATAACAAAATGTCTATAACGCATATGATATACTAGCAGGGTAAGGATAAATCCAAGAGACTATCTGCTTAGCACTTATATGTATAAGAAAGACTAGAGCTGAACACACTCCACTACCAGTGGACTTACATGTAAGCCCCTACGTTAGTAGCCTGTGCGGACAAAGGGCTACAAAAATGGCACTGTCCCTACACACAGAAAGTGGGAAGTGCATATATTCACCTCCTTCTTCCCTTTCTTCCTGTTGACAGAGCAGATGGACAGACAGAGGCGTGCCGACCGCGGGATGTCCGGGATGGCGATCTCGTACTCCAGCCACTCGTTCCACAGCGGGTTGGAACACGGGACGCGGTTTGTGTTGACCGGCGTGCAGAGGGGCTCTCCTCCATGGTACACTCCTGATCTTACATAGATCTGAAAGTCAAGAGGAGAGGAGTTAATAACAGTAACAACAAACTTTACGTCCAAACCCACGCCTGAAGGCTAATTGCAAGACAATTCATATTTCATCCTTGAAACTTATACATGTGTAAGTACATGTAGATGTATGGCTGCCATGGCTTTACACATTATTGACAACAGAATTGATATCAATCTTCTTGTGAAGATTCATTTTATTACTATTATTTAATTTATTTTTCTTTTACTGTTTTTCATTTTACGGTTTTTTAATTTACTGTTTTGTTATGTTTTAGTTTTTTACTCTATACAGACACTGGGCACAGTTCATTCCACAAAGAAAATCAATTTCACTATGTTATGTTCTGAAAAAAACATAAAACTGTTCCCCTTCAAAGGGTCCCAGAGAGCTCTGAAGCAAACTGCACGTAGCTTTGTTCCTCCAGGACTCAATATTGACAAGATACTAATCACGTAATCCCAGGAACTAATAATACAATACATGATTACACACAATTACCCCAGGCACGAACATTCAGTCGTAAAACACGGAATACGACAAGTCACCACAACGCCTCAACACTAATCAGGAGATTACTGCAAACTCAATATCACAGATAATTAAAATTGATTAATGACCGAGAGATGTCTTGTACTCCCCGGATTTGGGAGTGATCTTGAAGGAACGAAACGACACATGATATAATCATAATGATGAATGAACATGATTACTACAGCATGCCCCAGGCCATTTTAATTATCCTTCCTCCTCAGACAAATCATGGGGAAGACAGGGAGATACTACAGGCTGAAGAGAAATGTGCACACACTCATTTATTGAACTTCTTTGGTCTATTTTTAATTTGTTCTCTGGATTCAAATACTGTACTATCCTAGAATGAAGTGACTGGATATACAATGTAAAACAACCTGGCAATCAGAGATGGCAGACTTCACTTTCTTCAGAAACACATGCATACATGCATGTTCACCAACAACAATATTATGACTCACCCTTGTGGTGAAGTGCTAATTTAAAACTACATGTAGCCCTGCCTGATATAAGGACACCTGCCTAGGCCTGTATGTACATGTACATATTGTATACTACAAAAAGAGGTCAATGGACATGAAGGTGGTATTTTCAGCCAAGCATGTCAGCCATGTAGTATTTCAAACCTGTGTCATATCAATTCTTCTTGAGCTGCTGAAATGTTCGTTTTAAGTTAGCACTTCAGTTTAGCTGCAAATTTGTGACAATCAGTACTAATTTATAACCATACAGCAATCAACAAATGAGGCTCTTTTCAATGATTTAGCAAAAATGTAGCAAAAAGAGTTTTTATTGAGAACCTACACACTGGAAATCTCCATCTACAGTCCTGTAGTACTGTTCACTGTTATGTACAGTTAGCGGGAACAGGATCTGAAGCATGGCAGCACACCACCTGTCTGAGTCATGACAGCACTTTACATGATACATGCTACCTGCTCCATCTATTCTCATCTTTTTCCAAAAACATCACAGCGCAATACCATAAATCTCAGTCTTATCCTCCAAGAGTTGCTCAGAAAAGCCTCTGCCTTTCTTTTGGTTATTTCTGACCAAAGCTTATTCCGTGGGGGCGATAAATATAGATAGTGCGCTGCGCGGCTCCCTCCCCCAGATTGCGTAGCTGGTAGACCTCCCCACGACCGCACGAGCGTTCCCAACCCATTTGTCTTGTACATAATCAGAACAGATCTCCTCAGATCCACCTGTTGGTACCGGTATCGGGGGACGCGGGCCCAATAATGTAACCTGATGGATAGAATATCCCCCCCATCCACCATGCTGTGATTAATGGCCCACCCTGGCTGGGGAGGTCTCCCAGGACCATTATCCTGACACGACAGGGAAAATTATTCCACTTCCGTGTTACCCCATGGGTGTTACACGACGCCGCAAAGTGGCACCGGTTGGAGTAATGTGCCCGGATATATACACTAAAACACATGGGCCGAGTGACGTTTCGCTCGCTGTGAATCAATGCTGGGGAGATCGCTACCTGATGGAAAATAGATGAACTTTGGTGGAGGCGAAGGGCAGGTGAAACATCAGTACAAGACTGGCTAAACTGTATTTCATTTGGCCCTGTTTCTGAGATTTGTCTGTCTCTTGCAAGCTATAATCATTCCATTTACAAGAAAACAGAAATGAGTTTTCAATTGTATGCCATGACCAATGATGTGTATATCATTATTTCCAACAAAACCGTACTTCACTGACAGAAAAAACATGAGTTTGCAATATAAAATACATGTACACAAGCAATAGTAATACTAAGAGCTACATGTAACATATACTATATTGTTACATATATTGGTATTTTCCATAATTTGGATTTACATACATCTACATCTGTCAGTGTTCTTTTAAATTATAAACAATACAATCAGATGTAAAAATTATATGAGTGTGTCTCTGGAAGTATATTGCACATTGTATACTGTACGTGTAGCTTCTAATCTCTGTCTTTGTCAGCCCCAATCACTCCCAGTAGATAAATCATGTCTCTATTCAAATCAAATAAAACTGGCAAACACATTGTAATTGCTAGTGTGTCAGCTCGACATGCATGCACATGTACATCAATGGATGGTGACAGTCATCTTACATGCCTAAGTACAAGTACAACATAAAATGATGCAAATATAATATGTATCAGTAATGGTCATAAAAAATGAGGGCAATATGCAAAATGGCTAAGATGTTCACTGACCAGAAAGGTAGCAAAGCACTTTATTTCTGATCACCTTTCAATTCCATGCAAACATGAAGTAATTAAACGCTACATGGCAAATTTCCTAACTTTTTATAATCTTTTCCAATTTGTTTAATTTCTTTTTCAGATTTGTATAAAGCAGTTATTTCAATAAATTATATTTGTTGACCAAAAAGTTTATACATGTACATGTATACACTGGAAAATGTAAATGCAGAATTCAATAGCTGACTAATAATTAATATTATCAATTCTCATAGCTGATTTCTGAGTTCTTCTGTGCAGGAACATGCATCGAACATGCATCCCGTGACTAGAAACAGCAGTTGCGTTTAGATCGGCCCGCAGCCTTGGTAGTCTGTCTCGCGGCTCCCGTCTGACACTCAGGCACATTCACATGTACGCAGAAACTCTATCCTACCCACGCCACTCAGGAGCCCGTGGCAAGGTGTAAACTCCTTCCGGGGTGCGAGGGGATTTGTACCTGCCACCTTCAAGACATGTGGGGCAAGCCTCAAATGGACTCTTAATCCAGCCTTCTTCCCGAGGAGAAACAAGACTTAATACTGTCCAAGTAGCCACTTGATCTTCAGATGTGAGTGCCGGTCAGCTGTGTTTGTGCGTACGGTGTACGGTGTTGTCATTTCTGCATCGCTCAAGGTGGAATCCCAGAGTGGACTTTTAAAAACCGAGGTGAGGTAATTCTACATTTTTGTATATCTTGTTCTTTTTGTCAAGCATGATTTTTTGTATGTGGTAAAATTAATCTCTTCCATCCAACAAACCTTTACACAAAGTCTAGGTTTTCCTTCAAATTTGTTCAGCTCCGATCTTAGTACAATTAATTCTGTTGAAACTGAGTACTTTGTGTAGTATTAAGTCTACTTGGATATGAGAATCGAAGACTCAGCTGCGTGTTTTCGTGTTTGGGCTGACATGTGCAACTGTGTTCCAACAGACTTTTTTGGGAACACGAATTATCCTTCCTTTTCCTTCACCTTGCTACTGTTGGAAAATGAGGTACAAACATAGATTTTCCAAACACAGTACATGTACATGCATACAGTAGATGGATTCATATAGATCATGCTGTGGGTATACATCGGATTCTGTATGTACATGTACTACTGATGGCAATCATCATCCAGCAGCACAGCCCACAATAATCAGCACACATCTGTAGCGGATGTATAGGTCATGAATATATGGCCGTGTACTACAAGCTTGTTATCCGCCGGCGTGATTTACGCCCCACGTCAAAGCCAAGGTTGTGCTAGGTCGGTAGTCGACTCAGGTTCTCCCTCATGAGTAAATTTTCGTCATAACCGAGAGGCCCTTCCATGAGGTCACTAGGTACAAAATGTACACGGAGGAAATATAGACATTGGAGGCAGTAAAATCTGAATGATAACCATCAAGAAATTATATGTACATATTCAACTTGAATATCCTTTGCATTACACTATCGGAGAAGAAGAAATGATATAACTATACATCTGTCTAACTGTAACATTTATAACAGCCTAATTTTGCTGAATGAAGCTGTTTTGGTCATGTCCCAAAAGTGTAAGGAGAATTTTTAATTCCCTTGTCTCATTCTATACCTATTACAATCTTTCCACTGAAGCATGCAAGTTTCAGCAAAGTAAGAGCATTATCTTTGTGAAGATAGTCATAATTTAATGAGTAAACTGTTCAATAAAATGAGTTACAGTACTACTACAAACATTCACTTTTAAGTAATGTATGTCTACTTTAAGTATGTAACTTGCATGTACAAACTCATCAGCCTTACCAATGGCATGTCGAGAACTTTCATTGCACCAAGCTATTATTAACCTCCGTAACAATGACCTTCATTTTCCAAGACCTTTTGGAGGCTTAAAGTTTAATGAAATTTCATAACAATCAAGGCCTGGGAAAATTACACGCCATTTAAAGTGACCTTTGCCGGGACACAAGTCTACGTGTGGCCAGAAGCTGACATGTTTGAAACTTTAAATGCTCCCTTCTGTGACTGTTCATTGAACTTTCACCAAATGTATGCCAGTAACAGCATAGAGAGGGATCAAATTGTTTCAAATGGTCCTTAACAAAAGTGCCTGATGTGTGTGGTACTAATTGAACAGTGTTTACAACTGTCGAAATACATTTATTAAGAAAATAATGAATGGCCATGGAGAAGTCATAGAATTACATGTGACAACAAAGTCATGTTTGAGTAGACAAAAAGTACAGAAGGTAGTTGTGTTTCAAGCTTCAAAAAGAGCTGTTAGCATATCACCAAATTTGTGTCAATTATAGTAATTTAATACTACTGCATGATTAGACATTTGTAAAGCCTTGCACTGCTCAAATCTCCTGACTGTGTGCAAAATTGCTTATAGAGAGCTTTAATATGATGAACAGAACAATAAGCTATGATATGTATCTAAAAAATTGTCTACCATGACAATTTGACATACACATTATTACTTCTATAGCCTGCAGTAATCTATGGGGATTACAGTGTATTCCCTGAGAATATTGGAACCACCATTGGCATCACACACTATTTCTTCCATCAGATAATGTGCAACTATCATCCTTCAATTATATGGTTCGGTTCTCTAGGCAAATTGCATTGATTCCTGGGTCATTGACTGTATTTCATCTCTTCACTGTTTGTTTATGGTTACACATAATATGTCAGGCTTTGTATCATTGCATATCAGACTAAGTCTTGTGTTAATGTACCATGCATGTCACATTCACCATTAAATCACCACATCTACATTCTGATTGACTCGTACCATCGTTCTTTTCGGCAAACCACTCGGAAACATTTTCTGGTTTGTCAAACAAAATATGTCAATAAAAAAAAAGTACCTCGGGATGTTTTGATCAACAAGCCAGAGCTAGTAACATTTATTTATAGGTGCCTCTGGCTTATTGTATTGATGTTGTCCAAAGCAATTACATGCACTATTACATACACTATCAAATCTTATACCAATTAAGATTAGAAAACACATTTTTCCTTGGGATATATTCGATCCAATATGCTTCTGTTGGAAAGTCTTGGTACTACGTAGGCGTAGGTAACCAAATCGTAAATTCCGAATCTCTTAGTGGGTGTTTTACCTGTAGGCTGTATATAAATAATGTCCCTGTATCGCAGTTAGTCACTATGACATATTTTTCTTTCAGAAATGTAAGCTTTGAAGCTTACGTGAAGCACCATAAGTTAGAGAGAAGAGTAGAACCCTGCGGATGTCTGACCAGCCATTTGTGGAGGATATGGTGTGGCAAACTTGTCTGTGCCTCGGGGAAAGTATCGAAGGAACCAGTCAAGATGTTGTCGGCCTTTTACAGTTCACAGTGAAGCTCTGAGGTTCAGTCACTGTAACAACCTGTTAAGGATCATTGTCTACAACTTCATGACTGCTCATGTGAAATTCTACTGCACAAAAACACTTTGTTGTGATTATTCCCTGGATTTGTAAAAATACGGTATTAAGCTTGAACTGGACGACTAACTTTGCATGCTTTCCGGCATTTGGACCGCAATTCCATCTTTTCCATACCGGTAACTTATTCTGTTTCTTTGACAATATACAACTGACCTGTTCTGCTGAGGAATAAATTGTCAAAAGCTTCCCAAGAGTTTTCTACAAATTCTACAGCCTTTTTGAAAACCACAGGGCATCAGCTTTTGGATACAGCATATAGGACTGTGTGAACAGCCGTGCATGAGAAATCCACACCATGGATCCTGACATTGAAGCTGCACAAAGAAGTCGCAATGAGAACAAACCGGATGGACATGTCGTCTTATCGGAAGCAGAGGAAGACAAGACAACTTTCTGGAACACTGTGAACATTCTGCTGTCAATATTTGCAGCAGTAGCCAACATTATTGTAGTGATATGTATCTACTTATACTATTATTTCACAAATGGTTAGGTGAGCAACAGAATACTACAAGGGGAGAAAAATTTGCAACAAAAGGCCATAAAATATTCTAAAAAATATAATCAGAACTTTCTTCAATTTGGTAAAAGAAGGAAAAATTAGGACTCAAGTGCCGAATATTGTCTGTTCATACCCTAAGTCATGTAGGAGTCACTGTGTGTAAAAAGTGCCTAATAGTCCTAGTTATGCCAGTCTATTAGCCTTATAAGCTTAAACTTTAAAGTTCCATAAATTCCTAGTCTTCAGCCAACTTTTCAACTTACTGACATTGCAGTGTGGTAGAGTTTGCAGTTAAAAAAATGAAAAACAATCAGATGAGTGTGAACTTGACTTGATGCCTACATTGTACAGTTTCACATATTAGTCTTGTAACTTTCTAACTTGCCTTCACATTAAGTGGGTCCACTGAAACTACTGGTGGGGAAACAAAATCTCCAAAATGCTCTATTGTAAGGACTATTACAAACTGTTTTCGCTCTACATGAAAGAAAGGAGGCAAAAGTTTCCATGAACATAACTGTAGCATTTCCTCAATTATACACACAATCATGTAGTATTTGCTTTGTGTAACAGCCTTGTTCCTTGCATGACCTGCATTAACTATATTTCTTTTTTAACTTCTGTCCATATTCTACATATTATATATATTTAATATTCATAACCATATGTGCCTGTCTCATAGGTTTCCTACAATGTCAACATATTGGTAAGTGAATGTGTGGCAAGTAAACTCTTCTCTGTAGTAACTGTACCCAGGGATGAAAAATACCATTACTGCACTGGCATTTCATCATCATTATTGACATTTGTGTAACAGCAAAAATCTGTATTGTGTGTTAGTTATAGCAGGACTATCGTGAGATGTGATTGTTTTACATGTTGTATGATATAATAAGTGAGAAACATTGCCATATTAAAAATTGAATGAATTGTGTAAATATTTTCTACCATACGTTACTACGTGTTTTGTTTTCATATCGCACGGTATGTTTAACGCTGTTACCTTTCCAACAGTGTGAATTTTGATGTATAATTATGTACATGTAGAAAATATCTTTCAAATCCATGTCTCCAGAATAGATCACAATGTTCATGTTGAACAACATACTTACTTGTCTTCCAGATTTGTTCATAACACATGCATAAACTGCCTGTATGACAAGTGTAAGTATCTTGCTTCCTTTACTTACTGATAGTCTTAAGTTAAAAATATCAAGTCATAAAGAAACAGCTTTAGAGGAATACCAGTTCATAGGATAAACAAATTATTTACTTGAGTTTGAACCCAGAAAAGACTTTGTTTACATGTTACTGCATACATGTCACATTTAAAAACCAAAAATATGTCACTAGTTTTAGTTCCTCATCTTTGAATTTGATGTGACAGATTTTACGAATGTGAAAACACTGACATTCAACTTTACAATACATGTAGAACACTCTGACTCTGACTTAAACAAACACACCTCTCCCGTACTATCTACATGTTTGTTGGAATGCCAAGACCATTGGGACCATGTAGGAAATGTAAAAGCTATGTGTCAACCGAGGTATCGGTACTTAAGTTGAATTACTCAAGGGAGGCCTTCTATTGACCATGTATGATGTACATGTTTTCTAGTGTTTATAAACACCGTGAGTCTTCAGAGGAAGTGTACTCCTGGGGAAGGATGGCTTATCATAGTCCTGACACCTGGATTTCACCAACGTTCCGTGACTTTCTGATTTCTTTCCAAGCCCACTAAAGTGTCTGTTCCCAGACCACCCTCCAAGCAGCCGGGTCATTTAGGAAACCTGGAACTTTTCAGGACGAGTGTCACCAATCCATCTCTACGATCTGCTCTTTACAAAAATGACTCCCTTTTCTCAAGCCAGCTTTCAACCACAGTGCTGAGAAAGTGCCATGTGGAGTCAAAAATGGAAGCACCTTTTCGCAAAACTTTTATAGGTCATTGAGTCAATGATCTTTTAGTAACCACAATTTTTTTTACATTTTCATCTTTAAGAACCATACTCAATTCCACAAAAAGATACTTTTGGGACCATGACTTCTAAGGGCACCTTTCCTTTACAATTTTAATGTGAAAAACAACATCATGCTTCAATGGCTTGTCAGAACAATGTAATTTCTGACATATCAATTGACCCACATAAAAATCATTAGTGGTTTTAAAGCCAGCTTTTCCTTGTGATTGCACCATCTGATCTCATCCAAAACTGGCCATATTCCAAGTCCCAAGGATGACGCACTCACATCTGGCTACTTTACATCAGGAGCACATTTTCCAATTTTGCCAAGTCCAAATATCGATTGTGACCTTCGTCTGTACTTAGATATAGAAGTTTGTCCCAGTGGTTTGATTAAAAACCTTGATAAAGACAGAAATACAAGGAGGCTTAGAGAATGCTTTGGTGGTTTATGTAGCTGTTTCTTTTCCAATTTCATAGCAGCCATGATACTGTACATGTACACATATATACCTGACATATAAATGTTGAACTGAAACCCATATTTCAGAAGTGACGTACATGCTGATTGAACTGTCGCCGCCAATAACATTGCTTTTCTTTAATATAATAAATCAGCAGACTAATCAAATGGAAGCCATAACCCTCGCAAAACAAGTCAGGCAAGGTACCCAGCAACATAAATATGTGCATCTTTTCTTTTGGTTGTTTTTTACTAGCATTATATCTCCCAATCAACAATGCAGTAAAATTTCATTTCCTTTCAAGCTTTGAGGACTGCGAGCCTCCAGAGCCAGGTTATTTTCATCGGCACAGCATGACTCACATACAGCAATAACATTACCCCACCGGGAAATAAACATCAGATTAATCAAGCACAGATCCAAGTAGGTTTATAAAAACGTACTGTAATTCACGGTAGCAAAATTTCACGGTCTGAGAAAAGTGAACATGTTCACGGAACTACATATTCATGGTGGCGACAGATGAAGGAAAAGGAACGTCCAGGAATTATTTGTTAACTGTAATGATAAGTTCACGGTACAGAAGTGACAGTGAAAACAGTGAACATAAAAGTACCGTGAAAAAAACAGGAATTGCAGTAATGCATGGTACCCAGCGGAAACTTTGTCACCAAAAATCCATGGTCTTAAAATGATGACTTCTGCTTGCTAGAGCTGTGTACCTAAACAAATTTTAGGTACAGGTACAGGTACAGGTACACAGGTTTAGGTACAGGTCCGGACCTGAACCTGTACCTGAACAATTCGACCAATTTATATGCTCTTCTGAACTCCTTCAATAACAAAAAAAACTATAAATTAAACTTGATTAGTTAAGGTTTATTCTTTGTTTATGGCGAATGCTCAGATAAAATATAGGCTATATATATGTTTTTGTTTTCATGAACACACTGTCCTTACACAGGGACCCATTGTTAACCAGCTATTTACACATTTGCGGTCACAAATAGGCATAAAATTGGTGTGAAATTGTTTAGGTACAGTACCGGTACTGAGGGATTAGGTATTTTGGACCTGTACCTAATCAATTTTACCGGTACAGTATCGGTACTGCGTACCGGTACACAGCTCTACTGCTTGCACTGGATATTTCTGCAGCACATTTGCGCAGTGCAGTGACAAGTCCTGTGGGACTTAGTGCTACTACCATATGGGCTCCAAAATCTTGAAGGAAATAAAACAGCAGACTAATTAGACGTCCTCCTTTGTCAGCTATATTTTACAGGCTGAGCATAGATCCCTGAGGAAAGTTGCACTGGCAGCTCGTGTACTTATAGAATATTTGTCAACCCTCCAAACACAAATGATTAAGAGCTTCCATAAGCTGTACATGTATGTTACTTTATCATATTCCAATACTGCTGCATTGGAGAGCTGTGTTGCTTTCATGTTTTACTGTATTCTTACAAAATCATACATCTACAACGCTGTCCTTGGTGCTGAATGGCATTCACACTGGTATCTGTAACTTACACTGTAACTGCTGAAGGCTTTTCACACAGATACTGATGCTGTGTGGAACAGAATGACACATTGATACCAATCCTTGTAAGAGCCTTCCTTACACATGTAAAAGTCTTTCAGATAGCTATAGTAACTGTCCCTGGTGCTGAAATGTAAGTTACAATGTCCCAAGCCTGTTTCCGTCTTGTAAACGGGTGTTGTCAGTTGCTGGATAATACTGTATTCAAAGTTGAAATTTTCCTCAAATCCTATTCAGAATGGTCATGCTGAGTTTGAGTTTGAAACTGACATAGCTAAAGTTGTGAATCAAAGCTGTAAAAGTATTTGTCCCTGGTGCTGAATGGCATTCACACTGGTATCAGTAACATTACTACTGAAGGCTACTGAACACAGATACTGATACTGCCTGGAACAGAATGACACATTGATACCAATCCTTGTAAGAGTCTTCCTTACACATGTAAAAGTCTTTCAGATAGCTATAGTAACTGTCCCTGGTGCTGAAATATATGTTACACTCTCATAGCCTGTTTCCATCTTGTAAACGGGTGTTGTCATTAGCTGAATAATATTCAAAGTTGAAATTTTCTCAAATCCTATTCAGAATTGTCATGCTGAGTTTGAAACTGACATAGCTAAAGTTGTGAATCAAAGCTGTAAAAGTATTTGTCCCTGGTACTGAATGGCATTCACACTTGGTATCTGTAACTTAACTGCTGAAGGCTTTTTACACTGATACTGATGCTGTGTGGAACAGAATGAGAGACTTTCAGATAGCTGTAGTAGCTGTCCCTGGTGCTGAAACATGAGTCACACTGATATAAGTGACTCCTAAGTGTGTTTCCGTCTCGTAAATGGGTGTTGCCATTTGAAATGGTCAATGGTACATTTATCAATGGTCAATGCCATATCCAAGCGTATCATAACTTTTTTGTGAGGCAAAAACATTTCAATTGCAAATATATGACATCACCATGAAAAATAGTAAAAAATATTGGTGAAAAATACATGGCTACATGGCAAAGGTGTAAAAAGTGGTCCCTTTTTCATTAGGGGAATATAGCTTTTACAAATTACAGTTTCAATGAAAAGTCTATGAAAATATTGTTTTCAATTTTAATAAAAAATTCCCAACTGATTGAAATAATTATTGGATTGCCATTGATTTCTTTCCAGTTTGGCAACACAACGAAATGAGGGGCTGTATGACACATTACTTAAATTTGTGTGGCCTAATCCCTAAAGAACATTCCATGTTTTGATCGCTGTAAATCTCATCACCACCACTCGTTCTAACACCTTCACAAAGTCCTCTCCCAAGTAAAGTACCTGTTCATCCTATGATCCGTCCAGGCCTGCTCCAATTTCTCTTCAAATCTGGGTTAATGACATCACACATAACTGTCTCCCAGAGCTTTAGACAAATCATTATGCTAAATCACAGCGAGACATGAAAGATACAAAAGGACAGAAAATCCATTAGCAGAATACAGTTGTTTATGGCTGAGTAGATTGTTGCCTAAGCAGGATTCCATACGTAATGCATAATTATAGAAGAATCAACTGTAACCTTCAATCTGCAGAAATTTTACTCAACTGGAGAGGAAACAGTTAACTGGTAAAACAGTTCAGGCTTGGCATGATGAGAATGAGTACAATGAATTAAGAGTATTATTACATGTAAGTTGCTGAATTTGCAGACTTGAGCATCAACACTTTTAAAGTGCAACTAGGTACCAAACAAGCAGTCATGTTGCACTCAAAGCACTTGAGTGCGTACGTGCAAATATCTACATGTAGATACATGCATGTCCACGTGACTCTTGCCTAAGCCCCATGACGCTACGGTTGTCAAGAACCTTGTAAATATAGATCCTGACGTGTGCACAAACAGATAACATAGAGCTTTAAAGTACACGAGTCTTATAGAAGATGTGCGGATCTTCCAAGTATAAAGCTGCTGTCCATGGTGGATCATTCTGTACTACATTTACAGCTTATGATATCAAACTTCCAAAACACTTTACGTTGTACTCTTGATACAACAAGATCTTACATATAGACATATGGAAAGCTTTTAAAAGTCAGGATTTCAGGAAGTATGCAGAGTAATGTTTTCACAGTTGTTATCAGTAACTGCTGTAAAAAATATCAAAATATCTCTCTGCCTTCTTAAAAAAAATGTACATTGCTGTACAGATACTGATAAACTTGTTAAACAAATATTACATACGGTATTACCAGAAATAAACTCCAAATTCATTTTAAGTTCATGGAATCCTCACGATCACAGCAATTCCTTTTACAAAACAAATTGCTCACCCATGACCCACTTGAAAAGACAAGATACAGTACTTCCTTCTAAAAAGTTGCTCATCCGTTATCTAGTTGAAAAGTCAAGATACATGTTATACTACAGACAAGGAGACATTCACAATCCATGCACAGACAGACAGCCCTTTGCCTAATGTAACGTCCCATGCTTGACTTGTCCCCTGTTTAATATCAGGGTTTATCCTTCATTATTTCATCGAAATACAAGCTGTCTGTACCGCTCTGGATTCATTAGCGCAGAGCCAAATTCAAGGACATTCGGAAGTGACTCAAGCTCAAAATCACAGCAGACACAGGACAATGCTCCCACAAAGACATTTGTAATGTAGTTAGTTCTGCAGAATTCATTCATTTCTTGCCCTAAGTTTCGTTTAATGACATCACAGAAAAAGGTTCCATCAAAAATACTCCGTAACCTTTTTGAGTAATCGCCGGTAGGAGAGACCAATCTAATAGCAATACAAAATTACATTGACCTTCCTTCCGCAAAAGCAAATTTAACTGCTTAAAGTAGTTACACGTGTCACTGACCGATCTGACTTAAGTCAACCACAAAAAAAAAATGTGTTGTTGAAGCTCCTTTAAGGCCAAGGACTAAAACAGATGTAAGAAATCTAAGTGTTTTGTTATTGAATTTTATTGTATTCAGTTTTCCTCTTTGTCAGTGGTGAAGCTAAAATTAGCAATTTGCTACAGTTGCCCACAACTGTGTCAACTGTGTCATGGTTTTTCCTGAGTGCCACTCTACAGCTACATGTAGAACTTTCAAACCTAATGTAGAACTTTATTTAATAAAAACATTGCAGGAGTGCATCCTGAATTGTGTTACAGTTTACATGTACAGCAGTCTAAAATAAAGATCACTTCAGCATCAACAGATTAACAGTAAAATGTGATCAGCCATCCCTAAAATATGGTACTCATGATGTAGTGATATGAATATACACATTTAGAAAAACAGTCATACAAGTTAACATACAAATACACTACAAACTCTGAGGTAATACATGTACTTAACATGCAAATACTCTGCAGAAGTAAGAGTTTGAAACTCAATTTTCTAAGCTAATGCCTGCAGTCATCTGTGACTAATTCCAGACAGTTGCAGCAGCCTGTGGCTGGATAGTGTGACATCACCCTGATGATGTCAATCAGAAATTTTGGCAGGACTGGTTTCCTGGTAAAGTAAGATGATATGCAAACAGGCTGGTATGATGGAACTGTTATTTCCACAGGGCCACCACCTGCAAATTGAGCAAGGATTGCCAATATATCACGCCGGACAAGCCTTGGTGTGTAACTGAGGGAGTCACCTTGGCTCTGGTGGACTTCAGCAATTCAGTTGCGTGGAGCGAGTCACGTAGTCAGTCACGCCTCAAAAATAACTGCATTACCTAACACCTCATAATAAAACTAACCTGTGTGTCATACTAGTAGCTTTGGATCAGCACTTACATTTGTATATGATACATGTGATTCAGTACTGTTTATATGTGAGTGCTTTTGAGCCATATATACACTTACACTAAAGCTGGCACAGCACTGTGATTTGTACATATTACATAGATTTGCTATTATAGCTAAGCACGATCAGATACGGTACACATTTTTATTCTTAATTATACCAGTATCATTCATTATAACACTGGTCATCTTAATTTAGGAAAGTCACTGGCCATTTTTAGGGTCCCACTATTTATTTTGCAGAAAATTCACTATGCGGGCAAGAAACAAACCTGACTTTCTTTAGCTTAATATCATTAATGTAACTGCAAATTTGGGGCAAATTCTTTTCTTTTTCAAATCAGAAAAAAATGTACCAGGAATTCAATAACTGAAAGATTACATTAGTGTGGCCTACTGATTAGCAAGCTATCTAATTGTAGGTCTGCAATAATTGCTATTGACTTGTATTTCAGTAGCAAATTTGTCTGACTTCCATCATCAAATTTAGCCATGAAGTCTCCAACCATGATTGCATGAAAACAACAGGATTACACTGGAGACTCTATACAGGATACAAGCCTCATTAGTAACAGACATGGCCTGCTGCATAGTTAAGCTCGATTACAGTTACATTAACTTCAGATTGACCACTTACTTCAGCCTCATCAGACTGGAGACAAGGTAAATTTCCTTAAAGGAAGGACGGCTCATCAGCTGTGACATGGATCACTTCTGAGGTTAATCTGTTCAGAACAACCCTAACCAGATTGGAGCATGGCAGGGTTACATGGCCCGAATCATCTCATATTATACATCTGATTCTTCTGTGTCTACCACAAATACAAACAGACATTCAAGCAAACTGATACCTGACATGTATACAAGGAAGATAAATATTAAATATGATAAATGTTCATTGCTACATACATTGTACACTTTGACAATTTTTGATCACATAAACAAGTCCAGATTAATATAATATATATTAAGAAACCATCATAAAACCAAACTGTAGACTCTAAAAATAAGCAAAAGCCTGTCCCAAGAATTTTAATGTTTCTATATCTTTGCTGCTAAGGTTAAAAATAAAGGACCTACCCTGTAACGAACATGTTTCCTCGAGTCATAGAACATGCGTATTGTAGGGCATAACACACATGTATACCATAGTCAAACATAGCGTAATAAAGATGCTGACCTATACCTATTGCGACATTGTAGTAATTGGATGGATGACTTTCACATGAATCACATCATTGTATGAAGCAGAGCATTGAGAGAGTAAGTGGGTGAACTCAGCTAACCATACTAAGCATTACCCTCACAATCGTCCCAGCGATGACTAAATGTCTTTATATTGAAGGTGACATTGGTAAGATTAATGACTAACCACGGGTACATTGAGTTGTTTGTGTGGATATGGGATGTGCTTTCTGCACTGAGGAAATGGATTCTAATCAAAATAAAAACAAATAAATAATTAACAGGCAATGGATAGACTAATTCATCAACGAGTACCATAAACATGTAGGAAGGGGGCTGTGCAAAACTGGAAAAGATCTACAACAGTTGATATCAATGAACAGTAATATGTACTAATTCCATTTTGATAAGAGAGTTGACTGAAAAAAAGAAAACAATAGGAGATTACAGATTATTGACATTGCCCTAACAAGAACACTCCATGGGACTTTTTGCCTGTGGTTCCTCTAGATCTCCCAATCCTATCAATCTTGTAAACATGTAAATATCACATAAATGATATATACATGCCATTAGGTCAGTGATAAATCAAATTATCAAAGGGCTAACCAGTCCTGTCTGAATAGCACTGAGTCAAAGTATCGATTAAAGAAAAACATTAAAATCTGTGAACTGACAGCCAAAATTTTGGGGTAAGTCCCAATTCATTGTAGTGTTGGCAGTTAAAGTTTAGTCTCTATATCATAATGACTTGTACACAGATGAACTTAAGAAAAACATTAAAATCTGTGAATTGACGGGGTCAGCCAAAAATTTGGGGTAAGTCCCAATTCATTGTAGTGTTGGCAGTTAAAGTTTACTCTCTATTTCATAATGACTTGTACACAGATGAACTTTAGAAAAACATTAAAATCTGTGAATTGACGGGGTCAGCCAAAATTTTAGGGTA
Organism: Branchiostoma belcheri; assembly: GCF_001625305.1. Taxonomy (NCBI): domain Eukaryota; kingdom Metazoa; phylum Chordata; class Leptocardii; order Amphioxiformes; family Branchiostomatidae; genus Branchiostoma; species Branchiostoma belcheri. Next base: position 1,123,185 of record NW_017804131.1, read on the forward strand.
AGTCCCAATTCATTGTAGCATTGGCAGTTAAAGTTTAGTCTCTATTTCATAATGACTTGTACACAGATGAAGTTTCATGCTAAAACATCAAGTTGTTGATGTCAGGGGTAGTTGTACCATTCATCCCATTTGAGAAAACATTTTTGTATTTGAACAAAGTGAATGAACCATTGTACATTAACAAGACTGAACCTAAAACAGAGATATGCTGCTGCTAGAATCATCCATCAGAGAAGGGCTCTTCCCAAATCTGTGACGTGTTCTTCCTACAACCATCCATCATTCAAAATTACATGGGCAAACAACATTAATCTTACCTGACAGTTACTCTCAAAATTGAATTAAAAAATACTCCATGCTGATTAGTTTTTCCATGATTAAATATTAGTGGCCCGCCCCTATGATGTTTTCTGTCTTCCTCCCCAGTTGAAGGGGCTGTGATGAAGAAAACTTTTCTGATATTTCATATCTTTCAGAAATTTTCCTCATTCTACGTGCATTCCCATGATAGTAAGGTGCTAAAGAAATGAGCAACGGTATACAGGTCAAATCCATGGCATGGGATAAACACAAAACAGCTCGAAAGCTATGTTAAACAATGCGGTCACAGAAAAAAAGTGACTATGTTTCAATGACACACATTTAACAAGAGCGTTCTGGTTTCTGTTGCAATAGACATGAAGTGAACTCCAGAAATACATCCAACATTCAGCTTAAAATGTTTAAGATCAAGTACCAGTATTCTTCAAAAGAGTGCAGTCATCATATGATTTGCAAGGCTGATTGACTCAGAGTTTGCTACAAACACCCTACAATAAGGCAAAATATGACGGTAACACTTATGACTCCAGTAAGCAAAGTTGACGTGGATAATAAAACAATTACAAACTAAACAAATTAACTCTCCCCCTAGAGGACAAGTGGCAAATTACTCTCGCTCCCTGCTTTGGCAACCTGATCAAAATAATGACATTAAGAAGTCATTTTCCATAAAAATGCACATTTGCACCCATCACTTTATCTCCTAGATAGCATTTTCTCATTCCTGTGGGGAGGAACTTCAATCAGCCTTATCGGTGTCTGGGGACGTGTGTCGGAATGGTTTCCTTCAACAAGTTTTATGCTGTGTGTTGTGATCACTAACAGCAATCTCAACAAGCACCTATTTACTACTACTATAATACTACTTAGTATCAAAGTATCAGGGCAGCACAAAGTATCAGGGCAGCACATGAATGAAGAATTTGCACATTGAGTCTAGAAGACTGGCAACTTCTGTATCTGTATCGCCAGTATAACCACCCATCAGCATAACATACCAACTTTGCAGGCACGCGGCGCAGCAGCAGCTAGCTATATTGCACCAAACAACTTGTTACACATACATGTAGCCTTTGAACATCTACCTCTAAACATTGTTTATGATGCCCCTCACTTAGTGGCAGCGAGCTCCACTCCATAATGTACATTAGTTTTAGGAAAAGTTGAGAATATAAACCTTAGTTGATTTCCACAATGTGTCATATTGCCTGGGTATAACAATGTAAAACTTACCTTGTCATGTTCCTTTACGTTGACGTATGTTGCACAGAGAATCTTTATTCTGAGCGGACTCTGGATGTCGTAGATACAGCGGATCTGGGCCGTGCCGTTGGAGGGATTGAGAACGGCGCTGGACCCCCTGCGAGCGTAGGACGGCAGATGGAATGTGGACTCTGGCAGCGAGGCGTACACTACCTCTTTGGACATCAACATCAGGTTGGGAAATCTGGTTCTCGACAGGCACATTCGAATGTACTGTAAACAAACAAACAATAAATGCATCAAAGTTTGAAATTTGCTACATGAATCTTCTAAATGTACCCATGTGGAATTTTCTTCAAACCATTAAAGCCTCTACCTAACTACCAAACTTCTATCAAAATTCTGACTTCAAACACTACAGTGCCAAGATGCCTAACTTTTTGACAGGCTGCAATACAAAGATTATGTGCTAGGTGGCTCTGGTAGACAGTGATAGCCAGCAATAATGACAAAGAGTTGATCCTACAAGAGTTGATCCTACCTTATACTGTATGATGGGATATCTGCCCAGCATATACTCCTCAGCTCCGCACACTTTCAGTACATAGCTGTTCTGGTACTCTTCTATACACTGCTGCTGCTGCTCGGGGGTCAATCCCATGGTTCTCGTCTTCTTCCTGATTGGACAGAGCCACGAGTGCAAAGGTCAACATGTAACCTGTGACTAGCTGTGGTGAAAATTGAGTGAGTGAGTTTGGTAAGTGAGAGTGAATGAGTGAGTGAGTGAGTGAGTGAGTGTGAGTGAGTGAGTGAGTGAGTGAGTGAGTGAGTGAGTGTGAGTGAGTGAGTGAGTGAGTGAGTGAGTGAGTGAGTGAGTGAGTGAGTGAGTGAGTGAGTGAGTGAGTGAGTGAGTGAGTGAGTGAGCGAGCGGACACATAGCTCTGCCATAGCAACCTGAAAATGCACAAGGGGCAGCACGCAAAGATGTCATTGGATTACAATGGACATCCAAGACATAGTTGAAGTTTAGTCGGTTTTGCAGACTTAACATACTTACTTTATTGCCCCTGCAATGACATCTTCAGGTAGAGACGTCTTGGAGACTTTGACTGTGTACTTCTGTCTCTCGTTGTCTCTTGTTAACACCCAGATCGCCACAATAATGTGCCCTGGGGAATAAAGACATCCAAAAACGTTACATGTTGATTTGAAAGGGCCATTAGCACTGTAAACCTTGACTAGGTAAAGCATTCCTACAATCTCATATTGCAGTATTAAAGGTACAGTTACCTATGCCACCACTACATAACACATTTACTAAGCAGGGCTCAAAATATGCTTACTGCATACCTATTACTGTAGGTAAAATTAGAACTGTGTAGAGGTATTCCTGATGTCTACCTGGATCAGTTACATGTATAACCTGCAGTGGTCCAAGATAATACCAACCTGGGACAAACAGTCACATACCCTCAAAATCTTCAAAGCACTGTTTTATGATGTACTAAGGGGGGAAAGCTGCGAGTAATTTTTTTTCTGGAGCAGGTTACTCTTTATTTCATCTGCACCAGATAGTTCAGGTACCGTAGCTAGAAAAAAAATATTTCAAACCCTGAACCTATTGTACTGTACCTATGTCCAGTTTAGCATCCAGGTTTCTTGGGAGAGAGGGGTCAGTCTCTATGATGGGAGGGTAGACGTAGAGAGACTGGCCGGTCAAGCCGTCACTGTCCCTCTCCTGGACCGACTGCAGACAGGTGGTCAGGATGTTCCTACGGAAGTCCATCACCTCAGGGTCCTTCACTGTGCCGAATTCTGTCACAGGCATGCTTATAGCAAGACCTGGGGAAAACACAAAACATCATAATTTGTATCAGGGCTTGATTACTAAGGGTAAGCAACTGAAGTCCCTTACAGAAGTAACACATTTACACCTGAGTCAAGTGACAAAATATGTGTTAAGTGTCTTTCCCAAGGACACAACAGTTTTGCGTGCCTTAGATGCCCAGAAACTTCAGATTCTGAATGAAGAACCCTAAACACAAGACCACCTTGCCCCTTTCCACATATTTTCAGTCCCCAAAACTTTCAACTCACTACTTTACTCTGACAAAAGGAGAGGGTAATAGATTTCCTAGACTTCTTTTCTGCCATTTTTGCGGTTTCCTTCCAAGAGGATGCTAATGTAACTTGGCCTACCAAATTTCTTATCCTGCTTTCACACAGACTAGAAATTTTGTGGACAATAGTAACAAGGAAGGCTATGTTCTAACTTCATCTAAGGAAAGTTTATCATAAAAGAGTTCAACTGTTAATGCTGTTGTTCTATGAAAAAAATTATGGAATTCTCACTTATTTCTGAGTTGAGTATTTTCTCCTCCCTGTTACCCCTGGGTTCCGTGACCTTCAGCCATGGTTGGAAGAGTCTAAGGTCACAAAATCTCCTGGTCTCATCGTAAAACTCTTCCTTTTCTGCCTCCTGAGGGGTACAACAGTAAAATACAGATACGTTAGCATCATGTTGTCTGTATTTTCTACTTCCTACAAGCAGTTTTTTTTCTTATTCTTCCTCTTTTATAATGTTAACCTTCATGTTTAATCTTACCACTGGCTCATGTTCTGGTCAATGGCAAGAATTTTTTTTAATGTTAGGAAGTGATTGGTCATTAATCATCCTGATGAAGGCAACAGTGGTTGTTGAAAATTTGATCCTCTGTGTTGGAATAAAGTTTTACAATTATCACTACCAACACAAATATACCAGATGCACTCACCTGTGTAATACTGATAAATATGTACATAGTCTCATCCTGCAGCTTGTGGAAGAGAGGGTATTTCCTGGCCTCTCGCCAAAGGTCTCCTTTGATGTGCTCCAGCGTGGCTTCCCGTGGAACGTCCAGAGTGATCATAATCCCAGTCGGTAGGAGACAGTCTACTGGCACCTGGGTTCATCAAAAATCAAACTTGGATGCCATGAAGAACAACATTACTGCCTGTATTTGCTGCCAAGTGTATGATCAGTATGTGTGTAGCATCCCAGGTATACACCCACTAGATATACAAGAGTGCATCACACTGGGGAATGCTGCATTGAAGATCTCTTCAGATGCACTTTTCAGACTCAGAGTGGCAGAGTTGTGAAGCTCAGAGAAACACTGAAATATAAGCTAACGACTTACTGTAATTCCTGACTTTTTCAGGGTACTTAATGATCAAGTTTTTCACTTCTGTATTGTGAACTAATCATTACTGTTCACACCAACCTAAAGTTAGCCCTCCTTTCGGCCTTCGATTCCCCAGCCTTCGATTGAGCCTTCGATTCGAATGGTAGGCACTATTTCGGATACGTCTCAGGCGCGGAAGCATTCTACTGTCCCATATATGCAAATGAGCACGCATACAGTATGTAAATAGACATTGCACATACGTATGTCAAACCAAACCACAACCTTTCAGACTCTGTATTCATTTGATTAAATAATCTTCTAATCTTTAACTACCAAATGAGTTTTAATAATCTTTAAGTGGTCGATACTATCGAAATGAATCAACGCACATGGATTCATCTTCACGTCAAAGATTCAAGAATGCCGTCCAGGACCGCACCCGACATGTTTCAATTAGACGCCTTGTTGCAAAGTAACGAAATAATTTTCTGTATTCAAATGTTTTTAACAATCTTTTAGCGGTCTATACCATCAGATAAAACTGATAAAACTAACGTACATTACGAAGTTTAGACGTCATGACGTCATAGATTAAACAATACGGATTTTCGAGGATCGCAACACTAGTGGATGCATAGAGAATTAACGCCATGTTGCAAAGTAACGGAATAATTTCTAGAAACCAAATGTCTTTTAAAAATTCTCAAGAGGTCCATACCACAAAATTCGACTGATAAAACCAACGCACATTGCGTCATTTGGACGTCATGACGTCATATATTCAACCATACAGATTTCTAGGGCCAGAATCCCTGTTTATATAATTATATTCAACTACTCCTAGCTAATTAACGAAATAATTCTTAGTTTTTAAATCAATTTTAACAGTCTTTTAAAGGTCCATACCATCAAATAAAACTGATAAAACTAACGCACATTGCGTCGGTTTGACGTCATGACGTCATAGATTCAACCAAACATATTTCTAGGGCCAGAATCCCTGTTTATATAATGATATTTAACTACTCTTAGGTATTTAACGAAATAATTCTTAGTTTTCAAATCAACTTTAACAATCTTTTAAAGGTCCATACCATCAAATAAAACTGATACATCTAACGCACATTGCGTCGTTTGGACGTCATGACGTCATAAATTGAACTAAACAGATTTCTAGGGCCAGAATCCCTGTTTGTATGATATTCAACTACTCGTACCTAATTAACGAAATAACTTTTAGTTCTCAAATCAATTTAAACAATCTTTTAGAGGTCCATACCACCAAATAAAATTGATACAACTAACGCACATTGCGTAGATTTTATGTCATGACGTCATAGATCCAACACTCAATATTCGATATTCAGTATTCAACTCAATATTTAACTTAACTACTCGTAGCTAATTAACAAAATAATAATTAGTTCTCAAATCAATTTTAACAGTCGTCTGGAGATCCATATCACTAAATAAAACTGATAAAACTAACGCACATAGCGTCGTTTGGACGTCATGACGTCATAGATTCAGCAACCAAACAGATTTCTAGGGCCAGAATCCCTGTTTATATAATGATATTTAACTACTCAAACCTAATTAACGAAATAATTCTTAGTTCTCAAATCAACTTTAACAATCTTTTAGAGGTCCATACCATCAAATAGAACTGATAAAACTAACGCACATTGCGTCGTTTGGACATCATGACGTCATGGATTCAACCATACAGATTTGTAGGGCCTGCATCCTATGTATATAATGATATTCAACTACTCGTACCTAATTAACGAAATAACTTTTCGTTCTCAAATCAATTTTAACAATCTTTTAGAGGTCCATACCATCAAATAAAACTGATACAACTAACGCACATTGCGTCGTCTGGACGTCATGTCGTCATAGATCCAACACTCGATATTCGATATTCAGTATTCAACTCAATATTCAACGTAACTACTCGTAGCTAATTAACGAAATAATTTTAAGTTTTCAAATCAATTTTAACAGTCTTTTAAAGGTCCATACCATCAAATAAAACTGATAAAACTAACGCACATTGCGTCGTTTGGACGTCATGACGTCATAGATTCAACCATACAGATTTGTAGGGCCTGAATCCCTGTTCATATAATGATATTCAACTACTCGTACCTAATTAACGAAATAATTTTCAGTTTTCAACTCACTTTTAACAATCTTTTAGAGGTCAATACCACTTAATAAAACTGATAAAACTAACGCACATTGCGTCGTTTTGACGCTATGACGTCATGGATTCAACCATACAGATTTCTAGGGCCTGAATCCCTGTTTATATAATGATTTTCAACTACTCGTACCTAATTAACGAAATAATTTTTAGTTCTCAAATCAATTTTAGCAATCTTTTAGAGGTCTATTTCATCAAAAAAAACTGATAAATCTAACGCACATTGCGTCGCTTTGGCGTCATAGATTCAACCATACAGAGTTGTAGGGCCAGAATCCCTGTTTATATAATGATATTCAACTACTCGTACCTAATTAACGAAATAATTTTCAGTTCTCAAATCAATTTTAACAATCTTTTAGAGGTCCATACCATCAAATAAAACTGATACAACTAACGCACATTGCGTCGTTTGGACGTCATGTCGTCATAGATCCAACACTCGATATTCGATATTCAGTATTCAACTCAACATTCAATTTAACTACTCGTAGCTAATTAACGAAATAATTTTAAGTTTTCAAATCAATTTTAACAGTCTTTTAAAGGTCCATACCATCAAATAAAACTGATAAAACTAACGCACATTGCGTCGTTTGGACGTCATGACGTCATAGATTCAACCATACAGATTTTTAGGGCCTGAATCCCTGTTTATATAATGATTTTCAACTACTCGTACCTAATTAACGAAATAATTTTTAGTTTTCAACTCACTTTTAACAATCTTTTAGAGGTCAATACCACTTAATAAAACTGATAAAACTAACGCACATTGCGTCGTTTTGACGCTATGACGTCATGGATTCAACCATACAGATTTCTAGGGCCTGCATCCCTGTTTATATAATTATATTCAACTACTCGTACCTAATTAACAAAATAATTTTTAGTTCTCAAATGAATTTAGCAATCATTTATAGGTCCATAGCATCAACCAAAACTGAGAAATCTAACGCACATTGCGTCGTTTTGACGTCATGTATTCAACCATAGAGATTTGTGGGGCCTGAATCCCTGTTTATATAATGATATTCAACTACTCGTACCTAATTAACGAAATGATTTTTATTTTTAAATCAATTTTAACAATTTCTAAAGGTCCAAACCATCAAATAAAAATGACGTCGAAACTTCGCAATGTGCGTTAGTTTTATTTGTTGAATCGGAAAGTGTAGATAACTTAAGACTTGTTAAAGGTTATTTGATTACTAAAAATTATTTCGTTACTTTGCTACAAGGCGTTAAATACTAGTATTATTAAATACAATTCGAATGCGGTCCTGCAAATCTGTATTGTTGGATCTATGACGTCATGACGTCGAAACTTCGCAATGTGCGTTAGTTTTTTTTGTTGAATCGGCTAGTGTAGATAACTTAAGACTTGTTAAAAGTTATTTGATTACTAAAAATTACATCGTTACTTTGCTACAAGGCGTTAAATACTAGTATTATTAAATACAATTCGAATGCGGTCCTGCAAATCTATATTGTTGGATCTATAAAGTCATGACGTCAAAACGACACAATGTGCGTTAGTTTTATTAGTTTTTTTTATGGTATGGACCTCTAAAAGATTGTTAAAAACCACTTGAATACTTAAAATTATTTCGTTACTTTGCTACAACGCGTCAAATATAATTAAATAGACCGCGGTTGCGGTTCTGCATGACATGACATGACATGACGGTATGACATGACGTCAAAACGACGCAATGTGCGTTAGTTGTATCAGTTTTATTTAGTGGTATGAACCTCTTAAAGATTGTTAAAAGTGATTTGAGAACCAAAAATTATTTCGTTAATTCGGTACGAGTAATTGAATATCATTATATATACAGGGATTAAGGCCCTACAAATCTGTATGGTTGAATCCATGACGTCATAGCGTCCAAACGACGCAATGTGCGTTAGTTTCATCAGTTCTATTTGATGGTATGGACCTCTAAAAGATTGTTTAAAATGATTTCAAAACTTAAAATTATTTCGTTAATTCGGTACGAGTAGTTGAATATCATTATATAAACAGGGATTCAGGCCCTACAAATCTGTATGGTTGAATCCATGACGTCATAGCGTCAAAACGGCGCAATGTGCGTTAGTTTTATCTGTTTTATTTGGTGGTATGGACCTCTAAAAGATTGTTTAAAATGATTTGAAAACTTAAAATTATTTCGTTAATTAGCTACGAGTAGTTGAATACATGTATCATCATATAAACAGGGATTCTGGCCCTACGAATCTGTATGGTTGAATCCATGACGTCATAGCGTCAAAACTACAAAATGTGTGTTAGTTTTATTAGTTGAATCTTATAGTTTGAACCTTTCAAAGATTTGTAAAAGATTTTCCGTTATTAAAAATTATTTCGATACTTTGCAAGAAGGCGTCGGATTGAAACATGTTGGGTGCGCTTCTCGACGGCATTCTTGAATCTTTGACGTGAAGATAAATCCATGTGCGTTGATTTAATTAATTTAATTCGATAGTATTAACCACTTAAATATTATAAAGACTCATTTGGTTGTTGAAAATTAGACGATTATTTAATCAAATGAATACAGAGTCTGAAAGGTTGTGGTTTGGTTTGACATACGTACGTGGAATGTCTATTTACATACTGTATGCGTGCTCATTTGCATATGTGGGACAGTAGAATGCTTCCGCGCCTTAGACGTATCCGAAATAGTGCCTACCATTCGAATCGAAGGCTCAATCGAAGGTTGCGAATCGAAGGCCGAAAGGAGGGCTAACTTTAATGTGGTCTGTTCACAAATAATTCCTCGACTTTCTTTTTCCTGCACCTGTCGCCACCACGAATATATAGTTCTGGGAAAATGTCCACTTTTCCCAGACAGTGACATTTTGCTGAAGTGAACAGAAGTGAATTACAGTACCTTTGGGGGCATGAGGTGCATCCCCCATAGTTCTCCTGATGAGGGTGGCATGGTGTAGTCTGGTTGTCTGTGGTGCTGGCTGTCTCTAGCAGATGTCAGGTGTTGTCTCTGCCCAAGTTCCCTCCTGCGTCATCCGCATAGCCTGCCTCTTACTGCCGAGTCCACATCTGTAGCCAACACGTGAGACAACAGGTCAAGAATAGATACTACACGTGTATGTACCGCAGGCTACTCTTACCTACGCATGACAGCATGTTTCTCACGTCACACCTTGCAGATGTTTCCATGGATGCAGATGCAGAACCAATACTAGATGACGATATTACGGAAAGCAGCAACTAATCATTTGTTGTTACCATCATAGAAAGAAGATCTGTCACGCTGAGAACAGAATTAAAATCCTATTTTGGGCTTTGTTTGGAGGGACTTCTCTCAATCTCTGTCGCAATAAATCATTGTCCAATCAGAATGATTGACAGCTCATCACCATGGAAACCTGTATGAACAGGCAGAATGTTTATTCCCACTCGCGGCCAGTCACCCTGATAATTATGCTGAAGGGCAGAAAGGGCAGATTTAACAAAGCAGGATGTACATCATTAAAGACCAAACCAGGAAGGACGGTGCAACAGTGGAAGATATTAACGAACTCAACAGTTAATGCATTACTCGGTCAATTTTCTTACAAGTAGATTATAAAATTCAGGCAGCTTTTTGTAAGATTCTACGAAGAATTCTAGAGTCTAGAATTCTTCGTAGAATCTTACAAAAAGCTGTCTGAATTTTATATAGTCTTCCTGTTGTCTTTTTTTTCTCAAATACAAAACTCAATCATGGTCAATCTCTAATTGTCTTGGCAATTAATAACAAATATTGAAATAAATGATGAATTTTGCTATGTGGCTGTTTCTTTGACATTTGAAGGGTTTTGCTGAATAATAGTAAACTACAGTAAATATTGTGTTTATAGCATTTGTATTTACAAATAGCTAATGATTACAACATGTGGTACATTAATGGTATGTGTACATGATGAACATAAGACTTCAAGATATACGTACACATTTGACTTTAGCTACTATAACATGATCAAAGTCAATGTAGTAGATATTGTGCACATCTGAATAACTGAATGAATGATTCAATGAATGCAATCTATCCTATAAGTATAACATTAACAATGATTAAAACAGTCTGCATCTCACAGCATCTGACTCACCTATTCAACCTGATGTTGTCAATGGAGCTTATTCTCTTCAAGTTATTGAAGGAAATATTTCCTTACAGTTTCTGTCTACCTTGTTTTGCCAAACGCTTGAATGCGACAAACGGTACACAGGCCCAGATGTTGTTTGTTTGGCACGAGTATCAGCTCTTCAACAATCAAGTGTGTAGCAACAGGTTTCAACTGAATCACCAGCTGGCCTCACCTCTACTACTGTAGTACAGCAAACAATATTATAGATCCACTGCTTTGAAGATGGCTTCATTCAGATTCTGAATGTGTGGTACGTGCGGAACGTGTATGGTTTTTAGCATCTAAATGTCAAGATGCCCTACTCAAACCCACATAAGGGTCAGCACAGTACACAAAAGAGTACAGGTACAGTAAATGAATTCATGTATTAGTTTACATATTACAAAATTCACAGCGCATAAATTTTGCAGCAAGGTGAAAATTAAGACTTTGCAGTTTATCCACTGTAGTAATTCAATTCATAAGACCATGTGTTCAAGAAATAATATGCTTGTGAAAATTGGGAATATACGACTATTGTGAATATTTCAGGAGTTACAGTATGTGGGAAAATACCCGAGGGGTCAGTTATTCCATACCTGTTGACAGTTCCAAAAGATCAGCACTCCAAATCCAGAAATGTTATGACGGACTTCCTACATTCAATTGTATATATGGCAATGACACAATTAGCCAAGTTACGTTTGCTCCTTGTATTAAAGTACATCTCCTATATGGAAATGCCACTTAACAAATATATAATGTGGATACATCTGATTAATATGAGTTTTTTTTTCTTTCAAGTCTGAATTTGTCAGTCAGTTCAGTCAACTACAGTGCAATCGAACAACTTGAAATTTTTTAAGCATGTTTCTTTCTTCTTCAAATTCCATAGAATTTGAGCGGGTAAACAAAGTACTTCAACTTAATGCACAAGAATTAGAATCCTTGTAAACAATGTACTTCAACCTCAGTTCCAGCCGTATCTGCCACTGACATATAGGAAACATGTATTGACACAGTGACCAGGACGTACATTTAGGTGCACTGAAATGTCCTTCTCCAGTCCATAATGAAAAATTTCTTTCATTTGTCATCCACATGGAATGGTTCTTACTTGCTTCCTTACACACCTACCTATGACTCAAGTCAAGGGCCATTTTTCTGCCCTTACTTGAACCAGGTGGTTTCACCTGTTCTATATCAACTAAAAGATTATACAATGTAGCAAGTTTCTCTATAAATGTCATATAAAATCAACAAGGCTTTTTATACTGGCAATAAAATGGCTTACCAGTTGAGTTATTTTCTTCTTTTTGCAATGGTCTTCTCCTAACTGTATGAATCTGCTGGTCTGACCAGTGTTTCTAGTACATGCTACAACTACAGGTCAATAACCTACAGTAATACAATACTTCGTGGCAATGGCCAGGAGTGCCCTCTAGGCTCTCTAGATCTGGGAGGTTTCAGGCTTACTGAGGATAGGTTTCACTGGATTGTCAGCTGCTCTGACATGTTTGGATCAGGGCAAATTTAGACGTATGTAAATACAACCTTGCAGTTATTGGGCTTAACATGTACATGTACAGAGTTCACACGTTCAGTTCAGTTCACGTCCTCCTATATGTACAGAGTACTTATACATATACATACTACTGGGAGCTCAATATCTATACCTTTTGATAAGCAAACTATAAGTTACTCAACTGTATATTTGCGCCAGGGTTGTTACCATTGACATATTCCGTGTGTCTGCCAATTCTGCAGTAGGCAAGCCAAATGTTAGTAATTATACTTTTTATAGTGTTGCTGTGGTTTTCCTGTTTTCAAAGCACACTTTTTGTCTGTAACAGACAAGATGTGCATTCAAGTAGGCAGAAAATGACCTACAACTCATCAGACATTTCGATATATTATAATGACATAGAGATCATTGTCTGAAATATACTATAGTCTGGAATTTAGCAAACAAAGTTATTTTATCACTAATATGTCTAAAAGGTTCAAAGTCTGTTTTTAATCTTGGGTACATATACAGTTGTACTTCAGGTACAGTCTATTGTGGCTTCTCTGAGAAATGATTTGTTTATGAGTGACCCTTAGCCGTATTGCATAATAGTAATACATTGTTCATTCTTACAAGTACATGTGGTATCAAACATTTCTGCCAGGTACTAGCCCATATACAGACCAAATATGGTCACAGCCTCACCACTTCCTCCCAATTGAATTCCCACCTCCCCTGATCCAAGATAACTTCATTGACACAAATATTACAGCAACATAACCACTGAAGATGGAAGAAATGAGTGCACGAATTAGACCAATCAATACAAGAAACACTGGTACTAATTGGTACATAAACCAATTACAACTGGACTCTCAGGATATCTTGGATAATCTTGTCAAGTTGCAAAAATTCAAATCAGAGTACTTCATAAATTTCACTATACAAGATTTCGTTATTGACAGCCATTTCCCATATGCCTTATCTTAATTTGCTCTTGTTTATGTATAGAAGCCGGTCTGTACTTTCACAAATATACATAAGGACACCACAGGGACAACTACTGTAAATTTGTTTATTTTCACAGGGACTCACTTTCGCATTAGGAAGGGAAAAGAGATTTTCCTGGTGTTTTGATTCAAAATTCTGTAACTAACAGTTAGTACAATACTACATTGTAGTGTCATTGTCCTGATTTTGCAGTAAAATGTCACAGTGAAAAATGCAAATGTAAAACCACCGTGAACATATCAGGATTTACAGTAGTCCTGCACCTATTGTTTCCTACTGTATGGGGAACTTTGTCTCCTAGACTTGGATCAAACATTTGCACACTGGCTGTGGGGAATAAGTAGATTGTATAAAGTCAATACATCAGACTTGACACAGTAGTCAGTAGAGCAGTTTGAATTCATATGTTATGTAACTTTTGTTGCTACATCATGAACATGATGTTGATTTAGCTTGAACTTGAAGCCATGTTTTCAATTTCAACAATCTTTCAAATCATGTAACGTTACTTGTCTGTTACTAGTGTTAGTACTGACATGTAGAAATGCAAAAATGGTAACAATTTAAGTTCTGTTCAGTTATAACAGGTGTCTTCACAAGGATCACAACAATTGTTCATATTTGTCTACAAATGGGGCTGCCAGAAATTGTTATATAATTTTCCAATTTCTATCTGCCTGGTAGAAACAGTTTGTTCTGCACAAGTCTAGTGTCTACTCCAAGAGAACAGTTAGACAATCCAAGGAGGTTATATAACCTCTGAAGAAATTGATGCTTATTTTGCGCTCCAAAGAGAAATGCTGCTCTTTTTAAGTTTCTGGAAAATCTGCCACTTTGAATACAAAATGACAAGAAACACAAACAAAGCACATCCACAATACCACCTAATTATGTAAATATCAGGAGACAGTAATCGTTATCACCCTGACATCTGACTAAATCCTCACAGCTGCCAGATTCACAGATAAACTCATCCACTAGGCTGGGGAAGGAGATAACAGACACTTCCTACCACTTTAAAAGCTTTAAAACCAACTTTAAAACGGGGACACCTACATAGAGCTCACCTCCAAGTAGATATTGGAAGGGGAGGAAGATCTGACGATATAGTATACATGCTCAATTCTATGGAAATTGCCCTAATGTTTGGAAGTTGCTTGGATATTTAGTTGATGGGCCCAGGGGATAAACTTGAATTAGTGCAAATTAGCTATGTTATATCTTATTTTAAATCTCATAATTCAATGATCTCCTGTGACATACACAACAAGTGACACCAAAGGACAAGTCACATAATTTGGTCCTCAAATTGTTTGGCTTGTTATTATCTATAGACCAAATCACAGATGTTTAGCAGCTGGAGTATGCATCCAAAACTATGAGTCTCATCTTTGCCAAACGCAGGACTAGTAAAAGAAGGCAGATACTAAGTAGGGTAGTATACTGTGACAAAACCTATAACGTTACCTCTGTTATTAACACTATAGCAGTGTGAGATAACCTTCATGGTAACTTTTCACCTTCAAATTTATACCTTTTCTGCTTGATATTGGCATTTTCTGACTCAAATTCCGACTGGACTGTATAAAAGCCACGATCCAAACACTTGTTCTCGGTGTAAGAAAAACAACCACATCCTTCTACACCCGTCACAAACAGGATTTCTCCTCAAGCAGAAATTTTAAACACGGACTGAGAGATAGAACAACTTACCGTGACATTCGATACTCCACGCACAGTTTTCGTACTTCTGATTTCTGATATCCAGTATTTAACAAAGACCAAATACGGTAAAATCGTGCGTTTCCTGCGTGTTGGCGGGTAAACAAGTTTTCTTCCAGCTCCCTAGCGTCAGTGTTGACGATGAATGTAACTACGTGACTCACACATAAATTATTAGCAGTTGAACCGGCGTGTCTGTGTGTTTTCTAGATTTCCTGTGTAACTCTACTCCGCGTCTGAACCGGCGTCGATCGAAACAACTATGTTCTACAAACACAGACAGTCTAAAATAAGAAAAGTGTACCTCTATAAACTATAAGTAGTCAAGGACGAAGCTTTGACGAGGATTGATCATCAAAATAATATTTTAGCAAACAATTTTCTACGCCCCTCCCAAGGACTCGTCCTACTCACCTTTCAAAACAAGTCGGCATCCTCGCACAAAACACCTTGGTTTCTGTTGTTCCCTGATTTCTGATGATGCTCCACTGGGTGCATAACAAAGCCCTTATCTTTCGAAATAGTCCTAAAATAGATCTACCGCTAGTGCACCGACAGGGGTCTGGTTATTTAGGAGTTTTCAAACAAATATCGTCAAAAACGAGGCTCCAAAAACGGAAACAACACACCGCCATCTTGGATTATTGATTTTCCCAACTGCCTTTGCGAGAGTTCCCGCCAACCACACACCGTGCTAACGACCTGACATCTGCTTGGAGAATACAATTTCTGACGTTTACAGATATCATTCTCTACTTTGTGACACGAGTAACGTTACATACATTAAAAATGTCTGGAATCAAAATGTGATTATACACATCTTTCACATAAGAATTTCGTTGAAGAATTAGTATTAAGACAACAATAAATGGTATTTACACTAATTAGCGTTAGTAACGTTTCCTGACAATGACAACTGCAATGTTCTCTGGAGAAACATTAGCGGAGTGACACGTTCAGTCTCGCATGACTGCTTATTAGTACACATGTACCTCGCAAAAACTTTCATCATTTATGAAACTGACATTTGAAGATACATTTTTATGTAAGGCAACCCAAAGGCCATGGTTAGACAAATCATGCTAGAGTTCGGTAACGTTAACGTTACATGTATTAACTAAATCTTGCTTAATGCCATGTGGATTCGTTCCTACGAGAATTGAGCTCTTTGCGTGTTTGACTAAAAGGTTTCTCGGCTACTGAGCCCTTGTTTTTGTCGCTGAAAAGGTTCAATGCCCTTTTATGCTAGTATTATGAATAGCTTTCATAGAATGCGTTTCTCCCTTCATCAATAGGCAACATATGTTGCACAGTAAGTTATTAAACCCACTTCATTTTTGTAGATTTTTATAACTGAGCTTTCGAGTGATGCTTCGCCTTTTTTCTGCACGATCGAATCGGTATCGAGCCATCGGCATCTGTAGCATACTGCACTTTGACACAAAGCCGTAAGAGGACGCGTTTTACACACGAAATGAGATCCGGCCTACGTGCTTTCATGTCGGAAAATTACGCTTCCCTTACTCGGGGAAGCGCACAATATTGCGATCATGAAAATATTAACAGATATAAGGCAATGGTACAGAATTTATTCGATAAGACTCAATTTTAGTTTCTCATCACGTTGGCTGTATCAAAACGATCGAGGTTCACTCTTTATCATTATTTCGAAGTACAGTCGACCTACAGTCAAACTGCCCAGATTCGAAAGTCCACTCCGGGGACCGTTGAGATCTGATCTACTCTATATGGACAGGTGGTCGCTAAAGACAGGGTTCTTAATGCTTGTGCCAATAAAGAAAATATATCTATTTGACGGACTACCAAAAAAAGTGGTCGCTTTGGTCAGGCGGTCCTCATGCAGAGGATGTCACTCGTACTGACCCTACTACAGTGAATGACTGATAAGAAATGAAATACGCTGTCATCATGATTCATAATGAAACCTAAACATAGCGTATTCGGTTCCACCCAAAAGAGAGCAATTCGTAAAAGCACTTAAGGAGATTTGGGAATGCAGACTGAATGTAATTTCCCTCTCTGTTCGATTTCATCGACCCTGTGTGCTAAACAAATCCCCTAGAGAAGTCATTTTTCATCTTAATTACTAGTATTACATAAGATATATTTATACTGTAATGCACAGGGGTTCCTAAAATTGATACTATGACGACAGGTATAACTTGGTTGAGACCACTTTCAATTTGTTGGGGACTAGCTAGAGTACACCAGTAGATCTTAGTATACATGTACGTGAAAATGAATATCGAACGGTGTCTTGACTTGATTGATGAGTTAATAGTGGTACAACATGTTACCTGTTTAGGTACAGCGGTTTGACTGCTGAGAACATTGATTTTCTAACGTGTCAAGCGGATCTAGGTGTGATCTGCTTCGTGTCAACATGTAACTAACACAGCGGTGCCACAGAACCAAGAATTTCTAAGTCGATTTTTGTGGTTAAAACTTAGACTGAGCCTAAAACTTAGACTAAGCCTTCTAAACAATACAATGCAATCTGATACAAAACGCACCACAGAAACATTTATATCAATATCGACGTTCACTGACTATGCTCTCCGTGCAATGCATTATTTTATTGTAATCCAAATAAATCTATACAAATCGCGGATATCCGGACCACAAAGTATCAATACGGATTCCATGGTTACCTACGATGTGGCTGAAAATTTAGGCTGAAACAGCGTATGATACACAAATGAATGTTATGTTATGTTGAGTCTGATCTGTGTGAAGTGACACTAGGAGTCGATCATTCGTACCTTTCTTTCCTTGGAGAGGAAAGAGACAGACTGTCCGGATTCTGCTATTGAAAGGCCCTATAACGGCTATCTACTAGTTTCGATGTTAGCAGTGGTGATAATACTTCACTTAAAGTTATTACCACGCATCAGATTACACTATAGTCTGTCCATAACCTTTGCTGTCGCGAAGAGAAAGATTAGAGTGGTGCATACGATAAGAACAACAAGATGAAAGAAAGCCCATCATCTACGCATCTTCTGTGATGAAATAGATGATTGATAGTGTCACATGGGACACAATTCATCACATACACCTTGCTGCCAGGCTCTAGGTGAGTCTCCGCGATGAGCTGAAATATCGTGCTGCTTCATCTTCGCGATAACCTTTAGTTTGACTCGTTTCTCGTCATCCCTGCCCTTTAGTGTGATCTAGTTCTGCTGATGAATCCGCGCGCGCTGACCAAACCTCCCGCCCTTTGCTTCATGCTCCATACTGATAAAATGTCACGGTACCTTCAGAACCTACAAAATGCATAAGATAGCATAATCCTATAAATTATTCAACTTATAAGCTTACTTCGTTGTAAGAATAGACAGAACAGTGACTTTGAAAATAAATTCGAATTCAGATCTGCTGCCCTGAAATTCCATTGGATGCCTTTTTATTCTTCTGCACAACGGAAATTTCAGTACCAAGGACAGGTTTTCTTTGATGTCCTTTGCAATCCGCGTTTCAAAGCCCCGTGTAGTCCGTCCTTCGTCCTCGAAGACACCCACGACCCTAGGCTGTCGAATGCAATGAAAAACAATTTATTGTTTGAGCCAGCAATTCCTTAGCATGCAAGTCGTTCAATCGAACTCGTCCTCCTACGTCAATCTTCGGGATGGCAATGCCTCCTCCGCAATGATGATGCCCGCCGGGAGAAAATACCCAACATTTTGACCTTTCTATATATCATGCCCTGTCCTCTTCCATCGAGTTTAGAAGTCATTACCAGCCACAGTAGTGGTCTATTAGAAGCCGGAATAATTCAAGGCCCCCGAACTGATCCGTCAATGCCCGTCTGGCGCCGAGAACTCCTCCGTCCCTGACACTTGAGGACGCGCTGCACTCCATCTAATCAGGTCGATAAACTACAGCTATTTAGCGAAGCGCTTCGGATGTGTTGGCGCCGGGAAAGTTGACAATCATTTTACATTGACCAGATGTAATACAAAGATTTGTATCAGTGAAAATAGCGATAGCGCTGTTCTTTCCTCTCCCTTTCATCGTTTCTTTCCTTACTCATCTATTCTTTCTTATGCTTCTTTCTTTATGGGTTTTTCCATTCCTTACGATCTTGAGTCTCAGCCAAATGCAACTACTAGTGCAAATTTCTTTTATGATCCCCAGTCTAATACGTACCCTAAATCCCCAGAAAGATACTACACCTTTCCTTAAATCGTCTCAAGTGGAGTATGAAAGATTCCCGCGCACACTCCAGTGGTAATAGTTCGATATCCCAGATTGTAATCCCTCCTCCCTGCCCAAGGCCGGCCCGCAGGAGACGAGAAGGTTAACGAAGATCAATACAGGCTGTAGCCGGGAGCGATGGGTGAGTGCGAATCACAGAGGGTGACAGTGATAAGGTATCCTAACTCCTACAGGCTGTATCGTCTTCCTACGGGGCGGTCGTACAAGTTCTTGCAGTTTTAAAACAATATTCTGTTGTTTCCGAAAATAGTTTCATCAGGTTGGTAAAGTATATAGGTTACAGGAGTTTCATTTTATGCAACCAAGATAGACTAGCCTTGCTTACGTTTAGCGCCACCTACATCGGCTACATATAGCGGCTAGAAGCAGAACTCCAGTCAGAAGCTCTGAGGAAGGTGTCTGATCTTGGTTGTGTAAACTGAGAAAACTCCTGTATAATATTCTGTTTCTTGGTATTCTTTCCCTCCCCAATACAGCAAAACTAAGGATCTTGAACATAACTGATTGATCACAAAAACAGGAGAACAACTAGACTACTACATATCAGCTTCGATGATGAATCTGTTTAACAGCCTTCATACTATTAATGTGTCGTTCTAAAGTGTCATTCTGGCTCACGGAAGCTCTCTATAGAGAATGTAGTGGTGCTGAATCATCTGAATCGCTGACTGAAAGTTAGTTTCAGGTCTTTTTTCCAAGCGTACGTTCGACTGCCAAAGGGAAATGTGATTTACTCCCCCCATCTGGGAGTGAGAGCAATGGCTGAAAGGTTCAAGTCGTCAGTCATGAAATGTTTATCTCTTCCACGGACGGATGGCCGAGTAATTTACAGGGTTATGGGCCACGCCAATCTACACCATTAACTCCAGCGATAACCTTTGCTACGGTCCGACAATTTTAATATCTTAAACCGGCCGTAATCTCCACAATCACACTCATCCTGCTGTTGACTCGCGGCCAATATGGACAACCCTTGTGACTGTACTGCCTCCTCTGGGTCATTTTCCTCGTACTTCACGCCAAAATAAAACCTCGTGACAGAAATCGTGAACGTATGTTTATCACGGCACAGTCCTCTAGTCGGATGATAACATGGCGTTGTGTCTTTTATTGAAGATGATATGAGATTACTATCTTAAGGCATGGCTTAAAGCTGTCCAGTGGGAGTCATCTGTCAATGTGAACAGTTGGGAAACACCGCACTATTGACCAGCAAAGTTGATGTCATGTCAAACAGCCTGGTAATGACTTTTGTTAGAGATTTGTGTACTTCAATGCGAAAACAACATTGTTCTTATAAAGACTGGTTTGGAGTATATCCTTGTAATATACTTGTCATTCCAGTCATTCTCATGGTTTTCGAACTACCAAAAGAAATACGAAGCAGTAGCTCTGAAAGGAAACTTAGGATTTGCTACACAAATCCAGCCAATATGTTAAAACATTAGAGACGCCAAGTGTACATGATGTGATTTGAATGGAGTTCTCTTTCAAGAACTTAGAGCTCAACCGCCTGCAGTTGTCAACTTTCTGGAAGTCTGCACGTCGATGATGCTAAGCTTCACCATCTTCAGCACTAGTAAAACGCCCTTCTAAAACCTGTTTGAAGCTGCAGTAGAAGCACGAATCACTCCTCAGCAGTCCAAATGGCTCGGCTCGTAGGTATGGCTCTCCTCGCGTCACTGTTTCGACTAGAAGAGCCATAAGAGTAATTCCCCCCGTCTCTGTACCTCGGGATGATGGCTGCGTGACGATAGACAATAAGAACCTCCTGAAACTACCGGGAGGTACGCAAAGGTCAGGCAGGCGGCGGAGAGTCTGGGAGAGCTCAGTAACAGCCACACATCAGTGAAGGCGGATGGACCCAGCATGTTAATGGCTTGTCCTGACTCTTTCTGCGGATTGTATCGGAACTGAGGATTTTTATGCTCTACTTTACAAGGGTTGAGGGAGATGTTGAGGGAGTGCGAAAAATAAAACCTTTCTTATTTCCTTTCTATCTATGTAAGCCAGCTAGTCTTACAGTGGTTTTGCTCATTCGTTATTTACTTCACGTACGATACTGGAGAGGAGATACGGACTATCGGTGGGAGCTGGGTATAAGCTATGTTCAAGGACAGTCATAGATACAACACTCTAAAAGGCGCCAAACTTATCGCTAAGAGTAGGTGCTTCGCACGGCGCGTGATGGTGCTTGCACGCTTGCCACTATTTTGTCCTATGAGTTCCTTGACTACAGTCCCAAATTACAAAGTACTGGTATTATAGCTCCCTCCATAGACCACACGAAAAACGCCATCAAATCACGGGTAGTCGTATATCTCACTACTAAAAGAAGGCAATTTCACGTAATAGCGAACGATAACATGTTGATCCTGTGGGACGTAGTATATGACGTCAAGGCAATCCTTACGGCACTTCAACTGAGTCGGAGGCTTGTTTTCAGTACCGC
The DNA here is from genome assembly GCF_001625305.1 of Branchiostoma belcheri. Lineage (NCBI taxonomy): Eukaryota > Metazoa > Chordata > Leptocardii > Amphioxiformes > Branchiostomatidae > Branchiostoma > Branchiostoma belcheri. The sequence goes on from NW_017804131.1 coordinate 1,145,150, forward strand.
CTTAATTACGTGTTTATATCGGGCTAATAGTTGGAGTGCAGGGAATGGAAGGGAAAATGGAATCAGGGGCTTTGAAGGGGTGCTGACGAAATTACCAGCGGGAAAGAAAGCGTAAAGCAAATGACGTTATCAAAAGATAGACAAGTAACGAAAACAACATTTGACTGCTAGAAGTCAAATTAACAAAAAAAAAATTAAGTTGAAATAAATTGAGGAATACCAAATCATTGTCTTGTATCTTTATTTTATCTTGTAGCAGTACTATGCGTCTCTTACCACATATTTGGACTACCAGTAGGATTATTCAATACATCAAAATCATCACATATACACCTTGTGTTTAACGCTACATGTATAACGTTATATATCTAGATCTGATGTTTTAAGTGTTTACTTCTAATAGGAAGCAGTGGAAGACGAATTACGCCAAAAAAGAAGTCTTTTCCATATTTACGTACAGCGCCTCATTCGGGACTGTAGTGAATGTGACGTAACGCAACCGCATAGGACGAAAATTAATGACACTATTAAGTCAGACAACTGATCAACTTATAGTCATTACCTGCACAAGCCCGCTGGGAAATAAAGTTCCTGGCGCATCCCATGTACTGAACATTACGGAGTCTGGTATACCAGAGGAAGGTGCTGTGTTTGCAGTTATTGCCCTGGTGATAAAAGTAGCTTTGTAATGAACAAGTGTCACTACAACAAACGGGGAAGAATGATATTATAACACCGGGGCACTGCCGTAGTGCAAAGTTTAACCTCTACCAGGCTCCGGGAAGCGACTGGAAAGAGTAGAATAGACTAATAGACTATTGAGAAGTTTTCCGATGCCGAAAACTGTTCTCTTATAGGGCGGACCAACTCTCCTGGGATAGCATCTGTTTGTGTCAGTATTTGGCCAACTTCTACTCTTTCCAACCGCTTCACGAAGTCTGGTAGAGGCTAATGCAATTTCAGGGAGGCAAGTCGAAAATATTCTGGATGAGGAAATCTGTCTGATACTAGTACTATAGTGACATGTACTGCCATTTCTTAGCACATTTGAAATTTCGTCGTCTGGAAGGGTTTCAAATAGCCCCAAAAACATGCTACGTGAGGCATCCCTTTATTTTTTTGGCGTAGTACTCCCCTTAAATTGTAAATTGAACTGGGCCGGGCTTCAGTACAAAACAAGCAACCGTTTTCTGTCAGCTAGTGACATCGCCTCCTCACAGATATCAGTATGCTATAGGATATGGTTGATTCAACTTACTACATTAATAGAATGACCACAAAATTGACTGAAAATCCAGTTTTCCATCCTGAAATTGCATTGAGTGCCTTTGATTAAGCACCCACTCCTTCCTTCAGCGATTTTCTCTCGCAAGGCCTCGTGCAACGAGACTCTAATTGATGTGGGCTGTTCTGTCTTAACGAGGACTTTTGTTTGTCTGTGTTTCTGATGAGCCGGCACGGTAGAATTTGATTTCGACTTCGATACACCTTTCTTGATTGCGGAATCTGCGCACGTGTGTGTATGGATCCAGTTTCCTCTTCAATTTTCGATTGGTCTGCTTTGGATAAAGCTACGGTTTCAAGCGGACAGGAGTCAGGGTCATCAATGAGAATACGTGGTCTTTAGAGATGGCAGGAAACAACTGAGTTATACGGTGACTAGCAGGCCAGGACCGCGTCGGAGAGAATTAATGTTGATTGTGTTCTCAAAAGTGTTCTGTTCCTATATATGATATATATATGATATGATATATATACCATGCTTTAATTTGTTGCATGACTTGGGATTTAGAATAACTCGCCGTCTATCATACTCATCGCAGTTTGCTTTAAGACGCAACAAATTAAATGCAGAAGAAAGCTGAATACTAAGAGAATCACTAAAACACAAATTGCATTATTTGCCCTTTTAATACAGTTTCTATTTTTACCCAATATCCAAATAGACTAGGAAAGCTGGAGTTCGGAGATGAAGGAACGGTAATACCAAATGTTATCCTCATCCCATCTCGCTAGTTTGAATTCGAAATGGAGCCATGTCTGTCTGCACGTCAGGCGGCCAGGGCGGTAAGTACGCCCGACAGGAGGTCAGCTGTGTCCCGACCCCCTGACCTCGCACGTCCCTGGTGTGTAAAGGAGGCATTATATGTTCTCTCATAAGTTAATAACTGTAATTGTTGTGGTCCCGGTGCCGGGGAGGTCGGTCACTTCGCTTCCGCAAAGGAATGATTCAGCCACACGCAGACTTGGACCGTCGAGCGTGTACAAATTAGTGCTTCCGCACAATATTCCACGTTTCTCCGCCTTTTCGTTTTCCCGTAGATAGGGCATGATGTAGTTACCTACTCTCCTAGCAGAGGTTTGGGTTTTGGCGTATTGGGTTGGCGTAAAAATCCAGTGCAAAAAAAGAAACCCCGATAAAAAAGCAAAAAATAAGCCAAAGCCCAAACCTCTGCTTGGAGAGTAGAAGTTACCGGCGGATATGTGTTTAAACGTTATGTGCTTTTATGCGATTTACTAATTTCTAGATCTGAACAACAAACACAAACACGAACCCAAAACCTACACGTATTTCATGCTATTGGCTGTTGTGTGTCTTGTTACTGGCTTCTGTGATTAGGAGAACTACAAAAAGAATACATGTAGTCTTGAAATTTTACACACAAATCACTTCTCAACTGCCTGAACTGTGACATTGAGACACACCATTTCTGACAAGCGGAGTTAACTATTCTCATCACTTACAGATGTTTTCCTTCAATTCAATCTTTATTAATCATCTGTTCACCAGTCTTTGCTTATCGCATGATCCCATCATAAGTAGAACTGTAGCCAGGTAAGTACATGTATTATGATGTATATAAAGCTATCGCGCAGGCGAAGAAAGTTTAGACATCTGCTGGCGTCGGATAAGAAAGCTATTAGAGAATAACCGCCATTTACGGAAATTCTTAGCGTTACGCAGTAAGACTTTAATATCAAAGGAGATCAAACTTGGCGTAAAAAGCAGAGATGGGGCTTTCCATGTGTGCAATCATGTCTAGTCAATGTCAAGGTAACTATAGTTTCCTCTCTGAAGAATTCATTCACTACGCTTCCAGACGTTTAGGAAGATTCAGCAAGGAGGTTTAATAGGAACCTCCCTGGTGACTCTCAGTGCTTGCCCAGCCTCCGCCAATAGTCAGAACACGTTACCATGAAGCATAGAGCATTGGGTATGGATTTAAGGCATCTATATGTGATACAATCAACTGCAACACGCGGGCCTACGCAACACTACATGCTGATGGAGTAGACCCAAACGCTTTAGTTATATTCAAGTTTAGGAAAGCTAGGAAAATGTTCTATCCCTGATATACTAGTAAATTAGTAAGTCAGTAAAATGTTCTATCTCTGATATTGTCAATATGTCAAATGGTTATACGACTGCCAGGTCTGAATAGCGAGTTTTATGCAGAGAACGTTTAGCCTCGTTGAAAACCACACCCGTATTCATGTCGCTACAGTCAAACATTTAGTGGTCAACATAGAAGAAATACCAACCAAGTACATTTCTGTATCACTCGGCAGTAGTAGACCAGTACTAGTACACAGCCTAATGAGCTCGCCGGCAAACTGCCCATGCAGGATAACCTAAAAAGGCGATAGAAGCTCTCCTCTTGCAATTACACGTTTTACAGGGTGCTTCCTGGTTGTGTAGTTTGGGTCTCTGTCCAAGAATAAAGGCTAAAAACGCCGCACTAATTGGATCGTAAGAACAGGAAAATGCTCAGCACGTAAGTAGAGTACATGGTAGTCTGGATCAATTTATGCAAATTTATGCAAATTTATTCATAGATGCAAATTTATGCAGGTGCGCGGGAAATTTGAATTTTATGCAAATTTATGCGAGTTTTTGGTAATTTATGCAAATTTATGCAAATTTTGTTATTTTAATGACTGCGTTGATTTATTAATAACTGAAATATTAATGTGCAATTATGAATTAATTTATGTATATTTTAATATGATATATTATGAGGGTGTCATGACGTCAATGGAGGGAGGTCAGATAAAGGCCAGTGTGCACTTTTGAACCCGGTTACCTGGGAAACCTGTTGTCACGGCAACGATTTTTGAAGGATGACACCACGCCTACCGATATTGTTACTGTGACAGTAAGCTATTCAACATGACAGCGGGACCGTCGGGATTGCATCGTGAAGTGGGGGGGCGTGGTTAAAGTCAACGTCTGTAGTAGCTGATTGGCCGCAAGGTGTCGTGATTTGTGGATCCGAAGTAGTCGATTGGCGTGCATGTACTTTGCATGTGAAGTAGGTGACGTACTTCACGGCGATTGGTGGAAGGTCTGCGAGTGTTGGTCAGAAACCTGTATAAAGTGGCAGCAGAAACTGGCGAGAAACCAGTCCCTCTTGCGGAGACAAAACTGCGTCGAAGTCGGTCGGTAGCGAACAAAAATAAGCCTGAAATGCCATGGCACATCAGGAGAAAAAGCAGCAGCAGAAGCGCAAGTCTTCACTGGTGTGTGTTTGTGTGTCTGCATCTATTTATACATATATCGATATAAATGTGTTGCTCCGGAGTAAAATATTACTCCGGAGTAAGTATTTTTGGAGTAAGATATTACTCCGGAGTAACTATATTACTCCGGAGTAACTATTACTCCGTTTTGGAGTAAAACTTTTACTCCGGAGTAAGTTTATTTGTAGCAAGTAGCAAGTTTATTTGTCATGCATGGTTGTCCGTATCGTGTATTGTCACATGCATGATGTAAAGATATATATATCGTATATGCATATACATAACAGTCGGAGTATGTGTGTGTGTGTGTGTGCGTGTGCGTGTCTGCATCTATTTATACATATATCGATATAAACGTGTTGCTCCGGAGTAAAATATTACTCCGGAGTAAGTATTTTTGGAGTAAGATATTACTCCGGAGTAACTATATTACTCCGGAGCCGTTTTTGGAGTAAAACTTTTACTCCGGAGTAAGTTTATTTGTAGCAAGTAGCATGTATATTTGTCATGGATTTCCGTATCGTGTATCCTCACATGTATGATGTGTAGATTTATCGTATATTATCCATATACCTAACCGTCGGAGTGGGCGCGCGCGCGCGCGCGTGTGTATGTGTGTGTGTGCATCCACATATACACATATCGATATAAACGTGTTGCTCCGGAGTAAAATATTACTCCGGAGTAAGTATTTTTGGAGTAAAATATTACTCCGGAGTAACTATTACTCCGTTTTGGAGTAAAAATTTTACTCCGGAGTAAGTTCATTTGTAGCAAGTTAAGTATATTTGGCATGGTTGTCCGTATTCTCACATGTATGATATCGATGTGTAGATATATCGTATATGCATATACATAACCGTCGGAGTAAATGATTACTCCGGAGTAAGTGAACTAGTGGTTCATATCTATGTCACGTGTATCTGTGTCTCATGCGTGCATACATTGACACAACGACGCAAAAGGCAGTAGGGTTCGTCACACTTTATTGATCACTTACAGGTCAAGACTGTTCCGAAAAACTCGCAAGACAGCGTACGTCTTGTCATGTAGGTATCGCTGTTACATTAGGACTAGTTGTCCTATCGGCAGAAGGACGATGCTGTATTATTTCAGAACGAGGTAGCCGTATTTTGTCATCAATTTCTGCTCTGGGACCCAGTTCTTGCTGTACTCGATATTGTAACCGTAACGAGGCATGGCAGCAAACTCTACAAGATAAAACTTTTTGCCAGCGCGTTTTGTCTCTTTGATCACGCGTTGAGGGACATCGCCTGGTTCGTGCTTGAGTGGAATGGACCAGTCTCGATAGAGCGTCCACTCTTCCTCATCACCGCTGTCGTAGCCGTACTCTTCACTTTCACCATAAGAAGCCGTGGAAGAAACGTCCGAGTCTGCATCACTCTCAGAATCACTTTTATCGCTGTCGGTTTCTGTCACTGACTCTGCCTCCTCAGAGTCCACCACAGATTCATCTTCGTCTGAGACGGTTACTTCATCTTGTGACACGGTCGGTTCCTCGTCCTCTTCGTCTTCCTCATCGACTGATGAATCAAGCGCATCAGTGTCATGTTCATACGATATGTCGGAGTCGTCGTCAAAAACATCGCGCTTTCGGTAAGATCCTGTCTCGGGATCTACGACGACTTCCCCCGAGGCAACAGCCGACTCGTCTCGGTGTTTTCTTTCCTGGTGACGATCAAGGTTAAACTTACGAGCAAACTCTTTGTCACAGATTTCGCAGACGAAAGACATGCTTCCTTTCTCTTTCTTGGGCAAGGGAGAAATGAGGCGAGGTTTATGTGCACATGAAATACACCACGATACTTTCCAAGTCATTATACACAATATCAATATCCATGCAAATGTGATATGTGTTATGTATGAAGTTTCCTGAGTAAGTGTATGTACGTATTATGTTTATGTATGTAGAGTCTGACTACATATATATGCTACAATATGCACCATATGCTACAAATACAGTTACTCCGGAGTAATACTTTACCCCGAAACGGAGTA